>NC_079463.1:23397499-24003471 GCF_026250575.1 Diorhabda carinulata
GATACGCAATTAATAAATATATTAATGCTTAAACTTTCGGTTTCCGTACTTTATATTAATTACAAAAATTGTATTCTTGGATAATTTTATTGATTCAATTAACGTTAATTACTATATAAGGTGTTTCAAACTCTTCCCCGTTACTTTTAATTTCTAATTATCATAAAAAGGCTGGTAGCTTTCAAATTTATTTTGATCGTGTCCCTCATAAGAAAAAGTTTCCAACGTGAAAATGTCAAGACACAATACAAATTTATTGATGGTTCTTTCTTTCTCCAATATTGCCATATTACATCCGATGACATTTTCGCGTCTTTCTTAATTCACTGTTCTCCTCTTCTTCTTTATCACATCAGTGTCATGAATTATTGTTAAAAATCTTTTGAACTGTGCTTACGTGTTTTCCTCCTACTCATTTTTCCTCTAGGACGTCTGCTGTACCAGTATTATCATTTGATTGTCTGTTGCCTTTGTTTTCCTATATTTACTATTAGTTCTTTCCAGGTATTTTTAAGGCTGTCTCTTACGCTTTCCATATGCGTTTGGCCACTCTTGTTCCATCCTTGTTAGATGTTCAAACCAATTCAAGACTCTATTATTCATTTTTTATTCGGTTGTTTCTTATAATTTCATCTATTATTTTATCCATCTTAGTTTTCTCTTCTGGTTTTGGATAGCGTTCAATTTACCATCTATTTTGTTATTAACTACCTACGTCTCACCTTCTTATGTCACGGTTATTGTATAAGCTCAGGTAGATTTTCCTTCTCCTTCTTATTGATCACTGCTTTATTTAATGCGTGGTACGTATTTGTTGCTTTTTCCATTCTGTTTGCAACCTCCTCTTTTATTTTGCCATACTCAGTTATTACCCGTCCAAGATATTCAGAAGTTGTGATATGTTCTATTTATTATTCTTCTGTTATCAGTCTGACTTTATTTCAGTTTTTCTCGTTTATTATCCTCGTTTTGCATTATTCTATGTTAATTTTCATTGCGATCAATTCTATTCAAATTGTTATTAGTGCATCCATCTTTCCGTAATGTTTTGCCATATTTGTCTCGTCCGTTTTTTCGCATTATTAGCCTGAACAATAGTGGGTTTGGACTATCCCTTTATTTTATCCCTTTTTCCATCATGAAGCTTTCTTATCTTTGTCTATCCAGCTCCACTTTCCCATTTACCCTTTTATATAAGCTTCTTGTGAAAATTATAATTTTTTTTGGAATTTCTAGCTTGTTGAAAATCTAGGTGTTGTTTCCTTGGTTTGAGTCGAATGCTGTTCTCATGTTTATGGATATTAAGTGGATTGTTTCTCCTTTCCGTAACGTCTTTCTGTTATATAAACAAATTACTTATATTTTCTCAAGTATGTTTACTATATAGGGTGTTTCTATATTCGACCGCCAGAGAGATCTCAATAAGTGATTCATTTCTATACTGGAATACGAACCCTTATGGGGGCTAGTTGCTGAGATACAGGGTTTCAAAATTTCAAATCAAAATCAAAAATTTGCCATAAATCAAGAATGCTCCTTAATAAAGTAATATTTTGACATAAACAAACTTTGGAAAAATTTAACCAGTGACGGTTAGTTGTCGAGTATTTAAAGATAACCTTTGAAAAATATTATCTGATATTTCCTCTTCAACACGATGGAGCATCTGTTCATTTTGCTGCAGCGGCAAGAAATTACTTAAACAGACGTTTTAGGGAAAAAATGGATTGATCGGGGTGGACCCAATTGTTGGACAAGATCACCTGACTTACATCCTATCGATTTTATATATGAAGCTATATAAAGTAATTAGTGTACGAAATCATCGAATCAGAACAAGATCAAATAGCTAGAATTCAAGCTGCGGCAGAAATCATTCAATCCCATCCAGATTTATTCTCAAAGACACGTTTTTTAATGACAAAACGCTGTAATACGTATATTGAAGTGAGCGATCAATAGTTTGAACAATTGAGATGATGAATAATTTTTATTTATTTTGAACTACTCACGATTAATCATTATTCGAAATTAAAAGAATAATTTATTAATTTGTAAATTACTTACGTGCTTGCAAACTTTTGTTTAGAGGCAAATTTCTGCAACATCCTTCATTTTAGCTTAATAAAAGATCATTATTTTCTTAACTAACAATAATCAGGCAATTTAAAACAAAATTAAAAAAAAGAATTTGCTCCAGTGGGGTGAAAAATGGGTGGATGAAATTGACAACTAACCCTGACAGTGGCTAAATTTTTTCAAAGTTTGTTTATGTCAAAATATTACTTTATTAAGGATCATGTCTGTAACCAAATTTGAAAAAAGAATTAAAGGACTTCTTGATTTATGGAAAATTTTTTATTTAAAATTTTGGAACATCCTATATCTCAGCAACTAGCGTTGTCGGTCGAATATAGAAAGACCCGGTATATTCTCTTTTAATTTTATGAAATTTTTGTAAAACGAATATTATTATATTCAACTCGTAAATTTCTGATATATTTTTTAAATTAAAATCGCATCAATTTTAATAATTTAACAAGGTATTACTTCAACTGACCCTGTACTTTGGAGAACATTCTATTTTTTGTTAATCTTGAAACATAAGGTTTTTTTAATTATTATTCTAGACTATAGTATCTAGTATTTTTATGAGCAGAACGTGCAATTTGAAACTTCATTCTAAATTCATAAAGAAAACGTTTATGGAATTTGGATAATCGAATGATTTTTCAATTGATTTCCGGAAATATTATGAAACTATCGATTTCCGGTCACAGTACAATGCCTATGCGTTTCACGTTTACTGAATTAGGTTAATTTTCCAAATGGACAAAATGTGACTCGGCAAAAGAAATAGCTTTTCAAATATTCACCTTGCTTGGAACAATTAGAGACTAGACAGAAAATGTAATAATAGAGTAGCTGATATATTTTCAAATTTGTACTTTATAATAAAGGTCGAAGAACGGAACCATCGTCTTTGACCCGGAGCATACTTTATTCATAAGTAGAAAAATCGTGTTCACAAGAACAAAGCCGTAGTAGAATCTTTTAATTAAACAAAGTTCTGCTCAAAATAATGCCGCAACAATAAAGTCGTAATGACAAAGGTGGAAAGAAAATCTGTCGCAATTAGGTCCCGAATTTATTCCTAGCAGACTCCTTCAAATTTGAAATTCTCGAGAAACCTTTCTCCGAATACGGAAAGTAGACCGATACACGTAGCATATTTAAGAAACGACATTGTAAGAGAAACTGCCTCTGTATGTGTGTAATGAAAGACTTTACTTTGCACGAGTGTAGAAAATTTCGTTTTCGCAAGGGGAACTTTAATTTCGTCTCGGGCTGACGTCACATTACCATACGGGAGAAAGAGAGATAGCAGAAAGATCTGAAAATCGAGCAGAGCGAGACAACTGATTACTAATTAAGAATTTGAAAGAAAGGGGCCGATGTTTAAAATGCGTGAGTTGAGAGGAGAGTCTATACGTATATATGAGACAAAGAAATAAGACTTCGTTCGGCAAGACGGGAATTGAGTTAGAAAATGGCGGATTGTACATTCTAGAGAAGAATTTGCATGTAATTAATGCATAAGGAAAAATCGGGGCGCACAGATGTACAGTACAACAGACTAGGCTTCTGATTACATTAATTTCTCATCTGCAGTGATAGGAAGTTTTAAAATGTTCATGAAGACCATTTCTCGCTTTTTATTTCCTTGACTACTTCGTTCGCACATTTTCATTTATTTTTCCTCTTCGTTTCTTGCAAAAATAAATCATTACTCAAACTCGTAAAGTATTCGAAGAGGTCGTCAGTTATTTCATCTCACATCATGATGGAATTGATGTTCTGATATGAATTTATATGGAAAATTATTTTGAATATTAAATACAGTTTCTAAAAACTTGTAGGATTTAAAAATCTCAGACACACTTTTTCCAATATATAAACTCAACGATAAGATAATAACGGAATAGTACATACGAGGATGTATTGATATCTAGTTAGCATAGACCAGTTCGATGCACAAACAAAATATTGCGTTACCATAGCAACGAACAATAACTTATTAGAAGTGTCAGTGTTAAGTTTAACGTCAAAAAAGTGAACCAGAGTTACGCAATAAATTAAAAGAAAAAAAATGTTCACCGAAATTGTGAAAATCGAAAAATTGGAGTATCGAGCCATCATCAAGTACCTGTATTTAAAAGAGGTAAGCAGATTTAAGAAGATATGCTTAATACCCTTGGTGATCAATGTCCTTCGTATGCGAAAGTGGAATATTGGACTGCAAGCTTCAAAAGAGGTGAATTTTCCATTGAAGATGATGACCGATCAGGAAAGCCAGTTTCTATGTCAGTCCCTGAAAATATCAATGCAGTTCATGACATGATTTCATCTGATTGTCGAATTGGGCTAATACGGATATCTGAAGCACTGAATATTTCATACGAACGCGTTCATCATATAGTTCACTTCAATTTGGATATGAGAAACATTGCTGCAAAATGGATCCTCAAATGTTTGAATGTTGACCAAAAGCGTGCAAGGGTAGAAGCATCGCGTTCGATCTGTGCTCGATTTGAAAACGATGTAAACTTCTTAAACCGAATTATTACTATGGATAAGACTTGGGTACATTTATACGATCCAGAAACAAAACAACAATCAATGGAATGGCGACACTCTGGTTCTCCAAGACCTAAGAAGTTTCGTGTCCAAAAATATGCTGGAAAACTTCGTGCTTCAAATTTTTGGGATTGCCATGGAGTAATCATGATTGATTCTTCTGGATAAGGGTAGAACAATAACTGGAGATTACTATTCGACATTACTGACCACTCTATGAGAAAAAATTGAAAAGAAAAGAATTGGTAAGCTATTCAAAGGTGTTTTGTTTATGCAGGACTACACCCCTGCACACAAATCTCATGCAAAAAATTCGTGATATAGGGTTTGAATTACTAGAACACCCCCCTTATTCACTAGATTTGGCTCCATCCGACTATCATCTCTTTCCTCAACTGAAAAAAAGTTTAAAAGGTCGTA
Organism: Diorhabda carinulata; assembly: GCF_026250575.1. NCBI lineage: Eukaryota > Metazoa > Arthropoda > Insecta > Coleoptera > Chrysomelidae > Diorhabda > Diorhabda carinulata. Next base: position 23,402,558 of record NC_079463.1, read on the forward strand.
AATTTTCTTCAAACGAGAAGGTAATAAAAGCTGTGGAGGTCTGGTTTGCAGAACAAGAACAAACATTTTTTTTGAAAGGTCTAGAGACGTTGCAAGTTCGCTGTAATAATTACGAGGAGAATATGTTGACTAATAAAATATTTTTACATTGAAATTTTGTTTGGTTCTATAGTAGGCTAAGAATTTTTCAATATATCCTTGTATACAAAGCCAACAATACCTCAAAGAATCAAAGTTTTTCAATAATAATCCAATAATAATAGTAATAATAATAAGGGAAAATAATTATTTCAAAAATATTGGAAACTTATAGTTGAACTATAAAGACCAAAATGTGACTGTGGAAAATATTATATGAAAGTTATAGTTAACCTTTCCTCATGTAATTTTTTTATATCATTTCAGGACATATCTTTTGCAATAATTAAATGTTAATAAGAAGCTGCAAACAATATAGCGGATTTTAACAAACTTCGAAAAGTCTCGTTCGAAAAAGCATTTCTTTCCCCATGTTACATTATTTTTAGTATTGCCTCTTAGTGCGTTTCCTAATGAAATAATAGCAACTGTTAACCAAGTTCTTATTGTTTTTTTTTAAACATGGATATATGAATAGTTTTTAACATTTAACATGACATTTTGGAAAGAAAGTATTTGAACTGTTTTTCTTTACGTATCTTTTTGAAGATCAATATATTATAAGTATAGTTTTTTATTAATAAATACCTTTTCATTCGTGTAAGTTTTATTATTGTGGTAATTTTTAGTTTCCAAATAACACTGAAGTTTGAGTACGGATAGAAATGAATGTCTCTATTGAAAAAATTCATCTGTTATATTTGAGAGGAATTCAAACACAACTATACGTAGATATACCTACATCATATATTATAAAGATAAATCAATTGCTTCTTTAAATTTATTGTCAGCAGATAGTATTAATTTTCAGGATTATTATTCATGAAGAATTTGAATAGTCTGTAAGACTCATTCCATACATTATTCACCACCATTTTCTTCATATCACTAGTTTTTTATGATTAATACAAGACATTTATTTGAAGTTGTTCACAAAATTCAAAATATGTTTCTATAGAAATTTTGCTAAATTCTTTTGGTTGTTCATTCCTTGGAACTAAAAGCAATTCTAGAAATTATAGACCAGACAGATATAACTGAAGAATTTAATGATTGAATCGATAAATATTTGGTTCATTAATACGGATTTTTAAGAAAATAAAAATCACCGTCAGCTAAATGCTTGTAGGTGAAATCGTTAGTTCATCTGTCAAATAGACCAGGGTCGATAATTTTAATAGTAATAGTAGAATGAAACGTATCGAAAAAGAAGGAAAATATGATAAAAATAGAAGAAAAAATAATTTACGGGCTATCTGTGGCCAGGAAAGGAGAGGGGGGAGTTTTTAAGAGTAAAAGAGGGTTTGTCTCGATTTTTGGCAAAACTACAAGTCCTAAGAAAAAAAATTAAGTGACAAAGTTGTAGCTAATAAGAAGATCTACAACTTTTCTCTTCACACTTTTTCCTCATAACCTCAATATTTATGTGAAAAATGAAAAAAATCCAGTTTCTCGTTCTTAATTTTTATCTTTTACGAAAAACATTTTGTTTTTACGAAATTTTGTAAAAAGTTACGTTTTTATGTCCGATATACACTGTAATTTAATTGATCTATTTCATTTATTTTTTTTACGTTATTTTAACATAATATCGAAAAAGCACCCTAATTTTCTAACGAAAATTCTCCCATCAAAATATCAGATTTTTTGAAAAAGTCAGTGAGATTTTTATTCGTTGAAATCTCTACTTCATCATGAGGTAAAAAATATTACCATCACAATGATAAACTTTCTCAGAATCAATGTAACATGGATTCTCACTTTTTCGTGTAATTAGAGCAGAAAAATTTGATAAACAGCTTAAAATTATACGTATTAATAAAAAAAATTTCGGAAGCTAATTTTTTCCGTCTTATTTTTTGCCTTTTCTGAGAAAACTTACCATAATCATGGTAATATTTTTTTACCCCTTCAAGTAGAGAATTCACAGATAAAAATATCACACAACTTTTTTGAGAAAGCTGATATTTTGACGGGTGAATTTTCGTTCGTAAATTTTTTGTGAAAAATAAAAATTGAAACCGAAAAACTTGATTTTTTCTAATTTATAACATAAATATTGAGGTTATGTGAAAAAAGTGTGAATACAAAAAGTTGTAGATCTTATTACCTACAACTTTGTCGCTTAATTTTTTTCCATAGGACATAGGCCGGAAATCGAGATAAACCGTTTTTTATCCGAATATTCGTTCGAAAATTAGGGTACTGTTTCGATATTATGTCAAAATTCGAAAAAAAAAATAAATAGGTATTTCAAATCAAATAAATCACAGTGTATATGGGACATAAAAAGGTAACTTCTTACAAAATTTCGCGGAAAAAAATGTTTTTGGTAAAAGATAAAAATTAAAAACGAAAAACTTGGTTTTTTTTAATATCTAACATAAACATTGAGGTTATTTAAATAAAGTTTGAGTACAAAAGTTGTAGATCTTATTACCTACAACTTTCTCGAACAATTTTTTCTCCATAGGACTTGTAATTTTTCCAGAAATCGAGATAAACCGTTATCTTATTCTTAAAAACTCACCCTGTTTCCCTCATACAGAATTAGCTTATACAGAAAGTCTCTGCTTGAACCCAATATTTTATATTCACAATTGTGACTTCTCATATAAAGTAATAATGAATACAGGGTGTCCCAATTTAACAGGAATCTTTAAGATTGTTCTGGTGAAGAAAAATCTATTTTTATAAACATATTGACTTCAATATTAGTTGCGGTTTCTTTGATGTCTATTCAGGGAAAATTAATACGTTAAAGTCGTTCTTTCAATTGTTACAAACACGTAAAGTATGCGAGGTACGACTATTTTATCACATTCCCATATCTTCCCATAATATGCAAGATTATTGTATATTCAATTGTACCTTCAATCGATATAACAACCATTTTCGGATGAGTAATTATCATACCGTAATTTATAGTCCGAGTTTTTTGTATAGCAAAATAACTTGAAAATAAATTGTATCATTATTTATTTTTCAATCATCGTTTTATAGTTTCAATAGTGAATCATATACGGATACGGGCGCCATGTGGGTTACCCCCTAGAGCTGTAATAGTCATCCCTCTTGTCCACAAGTCTTTTGAACCTTAAGACCCATTCTTATACCTGTCGCTTCACCTACTTTCATTTTCAAACAATAGGTATTTATGTGAGCTTCAATTTAAGGATTCCCGTTCTGTTATCTTTTAAATCGTTATTTGAAAAATAATCCACCCATATATTTCCCACAGTATACAAGGTATTGCGTGAATTAAAGGTTTAGTATATATAGTTGAAATTTCGTATGTGATAAAAAAATACACATTGTAACGAATCAGTTCAATAATATGTATAATTCAGGGCTTGTTTTAAATTATTTTCCCAAAATGTTCCAGCGCAATATTTAAAACAGACGCAAATGTTCGAAAGGACTTCTCTGGTAAAGTAAGGGGTTAAAAAGATGAGGAAACGGGGGACGAGAGGCGATTCATCTCATTTCGCCCGCACTCTCTTACTGTTTTTACTCTGACACACACTGACTACAATCAGTCTTCTTCATTTCCCCACCTCCACTCCTTTTTCCTTACGCCTTAACCGTACAGTGTTGTTCAAATAAAAAAATAAAATGGGGTATTTTTTTATCAAAATATAGAAATTTTAAATCTAATGACACGAAAGATATCTATTAGATGGTTTATGTGCAGAAGGTTAAATATTATCTTCAAATAATATATTTTACAGGTCGTGATCATAAAGTTCTGCTAGTGAAAAATACACTTTACGCTGGAAAAAATGTAGTTTCTATTATAATAAAAAATTTTGAATTGTGATGAAAATAATTATTATTTATCGTAACGTTTTCACTGCTCACAGCTTGCATTACTTTTGTTGTTATAAACATTATACGATATAAACTTACCAACTTCTTTTTGTAAATAATTTTCTTTATAACATATTTTGTCATATTATCTTTGTGTAGAAATATTTACATATTATATTCCATATCTCTTCTGTAGTTTTATATATACTTGTTGGTGACATATTGGGTTCCCGAAATTTAAGTTATTTAGTACAGTTTAATTTGTCTTTTGGTTGTACTATTCCAATTTATACAAATTGAATGTTTGGTTATTTTCTTTTAAGGTTAAGTCCTGGTCTACAGGGCGCAAGCATTATTCGAAATTTGCCAGACGTGGTATAATTGGTTGCTTGTAAGAGAAAAGTTGTTTCCCCTTGGAAGGTTCGAGCAACATCAAGTTAATTGTTCACGAATTAAGTTATTCGTGCAGAATTTTTGTAAATTTTGCGGATATTGATTTTTGGTTGTTCAGTCCGTTGAAGGGTTATTTTGATTAGTGAATTTGTTTGCTGGTGTTTTTGAAATTGAGCTATTGCTGCATCTAGCTAGATTGTCGTCATGTCAAAAACACCAGCTGACAAATTCACCCATTAAATTAACTTTTCAACCAAAAATCAATATTCGCAAAATTTACAAAAATACTGCACGAACAACTTGATTCGTGAACAATTAACTAGATGTTGCTTAAACTTTCCAAGGGGAAACAACTTACAAGCAACATAATTCTGCAAACAGTTATACCACGTCTGGCAAATTTCGAATAATGCTTGCGTCCTGTAGACGATGACTCAAAAGAAAATAAACCAAACATTCAATTTGTTTAAATTAATATAGTACAACGAGAAGACAAATTAAACTGTACTAAATAACTTAAATTTCGGAACCCAGTAAGTCACCAACAAGTATATACAAAACTACAAAAGAGATATGAAATATAATATGTATAACAACAAAAGTAAAACAAAGTGTGAGCAGTAAAATCGTCATAGGATAATGCCATTCATTTCCTCGTCAGTTATTTAATTTTTATATTGAAAGAATGTACTTATTTCAGTTCTTGGTTTGGTTATAGTTTTTATCTAGTTTTCAAGTATTATATAATTTATTTGTAAAATCATACACTCGTGAGCAAAAAAAAAATCGATTTAAGCGATACTCCTTTAATCGGAATTCGCTGGTAAGAAACTTAACACGAATGTTTCTTGCTCTCATAGTCCAACAATATGCCAATCTTATACCCTATAAGGGTAACTGATCCTTATAAAATGTTATCAACTTGACCTGCCAGACATCAAATCGATACAGTCAATCGATACACATTTCCGTTATCAACGAATACGAATTCTACCTGAAAATATATACAATAGGTGATAGAACTGCCCAAACAGCGACAAGGTCAGAGTCATCGAGAAGTGGTCAGTGCACTGAACCTAAATCAGTATGCTGTTTCCAAAGTTTACCATTGTTACCAATAGGTAAAAAGGGTGCTCATCCGATAGAAATGAATGATTCATTATCAGCATATCGCTGAGGAATCGGGTCCTCACTAGTGTCCAGCAAGTCCAACAATAGCTCAAAGAACGCAACGAGTGATTGTGAGTAGCTGGACAATCAGAAGAAGACATAAGGTAGCTAGCCTTGAGTAAAAAAGGCTATACATTGGCCTCAAATAAATCCAAGCCCACCGAGTCAGAGAACACGTTAATTGGACTGACGGACAAGCTTTTGGAGGAAGCTCATGAATTGTTTGCGCGGGCATTTTAAAGGGTTTTTATTGAAACTGGCGGTGAAGCGGAGGGATTAAGGGCGAACCGATCCATAAGAGAAGGTTTGAAGGATCACATCATTCCCTACGGCCAGTTTAATCGCCAAAAACTTCATCCCAATGCACGTCCACATACTGAAGGTTACGCGGTATTAACAGGATGTCAAAATTGGCTTGACCAGCGAGTAGCCCAGATATTATCGAGCATTTATTTGATATTATTTATTTAGTTCAGTACATATATTTTTATAATTCATTACAATCGGCTTACGATCATTAAAATTCGATCGTACAAATTTAGAATTACCTGCTGATTTGTCAACAAGTTTACACACTAACTAAGGATTATGTCGAAATCGAATACTGCTCATTTAGATTGACAGTTATCTGGTAGTCAGACGAATTTTATATAGTAAGAACCAGAATCTTCCAGAAATACAGATTTTTTGCTAGTCGATTTTTTACTCACGAGTATAGATGTTTAGAATATCAAGGCTTCTCATAGATCATTTCACAATATAATCAGTTCATAAGACATACATTAAAGGGGAATCTGCTTGCAATTGAGGTCGTTTTCTATTCGTGTGGGCGGCTAAGTACTATTGCCGAAATTCTGGACAAACAACAGTCAATATCTAACTCAGAATAACGATTGATTGAAGTTGGTGAAATCGAGTCCAAAGATTTTTTTACACGGACATGTGTGAAAAAGTTTAACATAATGTTTCCCAAAAATTTATGAAGAAAACGTGATATTTTACGAGAGAACGAAAGATTTGAGAATATAACCGATAATAGTAAGATAAAATTGATAGGAAAAATATTTAGTTTCTGCCCAATTTAGTTACGGTTGTAAACGAACGAAATTATGATACCGCAAGTTTTTTGTTGTTATTTTCAGTCGATATTTATTTGTAGGAATGCAAATTCACAAAAAATTCTTTTATCCTACCAAAATACCAGATATTAAAATGCATATTTCTGTGAATTGGGACCTTTCACGATAATGAATGATGAATATGCATAAATTTAAATAAAAGAAACTTATTCGTATTCTCTCACATCACCTCCGACTCTGGTTCCATCCCTCTACCGCCAACGACGACTTTTCCTCATCAACCCCTTCGGTGTACACTCTCCAAAGAAGATTCTCAATTATTAATCGAAAGGAATTTTTAATCGATGCGAGCGTGTTTTAAACTGCGCCCTTTTTCTTTGCTGTTTCTTTCTCTCTTCTGTTATTTCTTATGACCGCGCAATGAAATTTGCAGAACTCCGGCGAGCAACTCCAAAGACGGGGAGAGGGGAAGATATATGCAGAGAGGACGGGTTGAACTCATTATTATTTTTATTCCAATACAGATTTTGAATAGAAAGAAACAAACATTACTACATTAAATATATTATGACATTTCGAATGAGATTCTAAAGAATTGAGAGAAAATTCTTGTGAATTTATTTTATCCATACCTAATTGTATTAATATCATTGGATAAACTTGAAAAAATAATGATATGTTGAATCAAGACGACATACTTAGAGCTTGTCGGGCTATACTTCAATAATAATTGGATTTCCTCTAGAGATAAATTACCCTAGGCAAGTTCTATGAACCTAATTTTCCAATAATGGTCTATTACTTTCTATGATCGGCTAGAATACATGTCCAAAATGAATCTTAATTCATTACGATGAAGTTATTTCATTTAAGGTCCTAGTTCAGCTCTGCACTAGGCCAGTCGATCACTTCGGTGCCTGGGAATGAGAGTTGGAAAGCCTTTAGGAATATATGAAGTAATCTTCTAATCCGATGAAACGCAGCAAACTTTTATAACGTAAAAAATCACTATTTTGATTTCTTTTCTTATCTTTATGAATCGAAAACTAACACGGATATACAGAAAACAGAGGAGTAAAAACCTATTAAAGAACCTGAAGCTGAGTTGTGGGAGGAGTTTGTGGAAAAGATGGAGAAAAACGCAGAAGACAATGCAAAAAGATTGTATCACATACTGCGATTAATCATAAAAGAGAAGAAAATCCAATAAACAACAATAGTTAAATCATAAGAGAAGAAATTTTGAACTGATGGAAGGAACACTTCGAAGAATTACTAACAGCGGGTCGTGACAGCAGAAAGTAACAATCGGAAAGAATAGACAGATATATAACAGAAGAAGCGCAATCCGAGAAGAGCTAAAATCGAGAGGAAAAAGAAAGAAATATAGAAGACGGAAATGCTAAAGTACTAAAGAAATAAGGTTATGGAATTATTACGCAGAATATAACTAGTAGCATCGAATACATACGCAATCCCAGAGAAGAGAAAAATAGCAATACCAGCATTCATCCACAAAAAAAGGAAGTTATATGGATTGCCAAAATCATAGAGGGATAACGCTACTCTGTACTACATATAAGCTCTATGTATGCAGAGAATATGAGCCAAGTTAGGTGGGGGGAATGGGGGAAGGGAGGAAGACGATAAGTAGCTCTTCAACTCATAGGAGTGAGAAAAGGCGGTGTTTTAAGCCCGTCATTGTTTCTTTTGATCGTGTACAAGAATTGTTAAAGAATTGGACACAGAAGGAAAGAAAACACACTTAGGAAACAACAGACTGAAATCAATCTTCAGAAACGAACTGATATAATGCAGACGATATATTATTTTTCGCCTACACAGAAGAAGGGCTACAAAACAAAATTCTGAAGTAATGTGATGGAATAAAGGACTCTAGATAAACATACAAAAGACAGAAATAATGAAAATATCAAACATAAAAGAAGAAACATTTATGCAAATGCAAAAACTGGTAAGCGGAGAACGTTAACAAACTAAAGTACCTGTGGAAAATAGCAAGACCTCGTGGAAGAAACAAAGAAGATATAGCCAATAGGGTGAATAAGATATTATTCGAATATGAAGGACCCTACACTGTATTTAAAAAAACAGAGATAACAAAGCGTTCAAAAATAACAATCTACGAATCATTACTACGTCCAATGCTGATGTATGATTGCGAATCCTGGGTGCTAACGAACAAATCGAAGTAGGAAATAACAATAAGCGAAATGATAGTGCTGAAACGAATAGCGAGGATGAAGAGACTACACAAAATAAGGAAAGACAAAAACAGTTAAGATGGTTTGGACCCATAGTGATAGACAGAACAGTTGAGATGATATGGGAAACTGAAAGCAAACAAAAAGAAAAGAATGTTGGTTTCTGGAAGATTCTATAACTTTCTTTCTCTAAATAAATTGATTTTTTGTAATTGAGTGACACATTTTTGTGAAGTGACGTAGTTATTTTCACGTAAAAATTTTTCTTGCGAAAATGATTAACAGGAATATAAACTTATCAGTACCATATTCTCATGGTATTACTTCTTCTAGTTGAGAGTATCCCTAGCATACAAATTTTATAGGAAATTACATAAATGTTTATTTTTTTATGTGCTCTTAGTATTCTATTCCAAAGTTTATGTCAGTGTCAGCTATATTATGCCCTTTTTTTCAATCTACGTTGAAAAACTTCATTTGAGTAAACAGCATCTCTAAAGTGTGGTGATGCACCATCCAGGTGAAACCAAATGCCATTAAAATTGATAACAATTATATTAAGAATCAAATACTGCCTTATATAAGTTACTGTTCAAAAACAATGGTGCCGCTGATAACAACTCAAATATTAACTTTCTAAGGCTTTCGTCTACCTACATCAATCTAGAATTAGAATCACTTTAATATCTACACCCTGTATAATATAAATAGAACCATGTAGATAGCCTGAATTATCAATGTCAGCTACCTTGCTTTACCTTATTTTATGACAATTTATAATGTACGGGTAAAATTAGTAAAAAGGTTGAATTTATGTTTACCCGGGTAAACTAAAGAATACCCAGGAAGTTGCTAAGAACCTGATTGATATATTTCGTATTTTTGGCGCCTATCCTGTACTTCAATCGGACAATGATCGGGAGTTCGCGAACCGTGTCATTGAAGAGTTTTGTTCCATATGATATGACTTTGAAATAGTGCATGCCAAACAGCTATTCATAATGCAGTCTGGAAAGGACAAATCAGGATATACAAAATATACTCATGTCGTGAATGGACGATGAAAACTGCGAACGGTTTTTAGAAGGTTTGAGATTTATCCAGTTACTGAAAAATGAAGAATAACATGATAAAATAAAATACTGCCATGTTCTAGCATGATATTAAATTCGAACTATTATATCAACTTTTATAAAGGAATTTGTCGCAAATCTACGACCCGAATATGAGCTGGAAAAAGTGGTCGGAAAATTTGGTATAGAAAAACAGCTTCGACAGAAACAAAATTAAGACCAGTTTATGGATAGTGAACAGTAAACACTTTATCGAAGCTGAAGATGGAATGTGTGGATAATAATTATAGAAAAAATGCCAGGATATCAGAGACCAAATGTGCAGAATGTGAAAAACCGAATACACCGGGAAATATAATATGTGAACTCTGTGCCAAAAAATATACAGAATAAATGCAAAAATAGATTCGGAATACCAAACAGGAACTAGTTTTCTATGTGTAATAAGAAATTTATAGATCTGAAAAGTGCATCACCCGAACAGAAAAGTTTACGACAACTTTCAAACCAATAGGAGGTCAAAACTATAAATGATGTAACTGTGAAATCGAATGCATGGTCAACAAATGTAAACGTAAAGCTATGGGGAATCTCTGTAACTCCAAATGTCATAGTTGTTTGTCATATTGGAACATATCGAAATAAATATATTATTTATAAAATCCTTAATAATATTAGAATGATACAGATTTAGTGTTCTTACTTATATTTGTAAAATGTGTTTTTATTATACATTTAATATGTTTTTTAAGCATTTATAGCTCTGTCAATATTTGGTAGGTACTCCAAATTCTACCTAAGGAAAAGAGGATATAGCGTGGTTTATCAAGGTGAAGCATAAAACACGTACAATTTCAGTTATATTTCGAACTTTCACCATGTTTCCTCGGTATTTTGCAGTTTACGCGGGTGAATATAGGTTTGACCGTTACACTGAGATATATAATATGAAAATTCAGTGTTTATTAAATACGTATTAAATAAGAGTTGACATTTCAAGATTGTATTCCATAGTTTTTCCCTTAATAACTATCATAGGTATAATTATTAACATAAATATAAGGAATTGGTAATTTCACCCCATATTCCCATCTCTAGCTCTTACGAGGATATATTGAAAAATTCTCAGCCTACTATAGAACCAAACAAAATTTCACTGTCAAAATATTTTATTACTCAACATATTCTCCTCTTAATTGGATACATTTATTACAACGAACCTGCAACTTCTCTAGACCTTTAAAAAAAAATGTTTCTTCTTGCTCTGCAAACCAGACCTCTACAGCTTTTATTACTTCCTCGGTGGAAGAAAATTTACGACCTTTTAAACTTTTTTCAGTTGAGGAAAGAGATGATAGTCGGACGAAACCAAATCTGGTGAATAAGAGGGGTGTTCTAGTAATTCAAACCCTAAATCACGAATTTTTTTCATGGCAACATGAGATTTGTGTACAAGGGCGTTGTCCTGCAAAAACAAAACACCTTTGGATAGCTTTCCGCGTCTTCTCTCTTTTATTTTTTCCCGTAGAGTGGTCAATTATGTCGAATAGTAATCTCCAGTTATTGTTCTATCCTTATCCAAAAAATCAATCATGATTACTCCATGGCAATCCCAAAAAACTGAAGCAAGAACTTTTCCAGCAGATTGTTAGACACGAAACTTCTTAGGTCTTGGAGAACCAGAGTGTCGCCATTCCATTGATTGTTGCTTTGTTTCTCGATCGTAGAAATCTACCCAAGTCTCATCCATAGTAACAATTCGGCTTAAGAGTCTACATCGTTTACAAATCGAACACAGATCGAACGCGATGCTTCTACCCTTGCACGCTTTTGATCAACAATCACACATTTGGGGATCCATTTTGCAGCATTCTTCTCATGTCCAAATTAACGTGAACTATATGATGAACGCGTTCGTATGGAATATTCAGTTCTTCAGATATTCGTTTTAGCCCAATTCGACGGTCTGATAAAATCATGTCATGAACTGCATCGATATTTTCGGGGACTGACACAGAAACTTGCCTTCCCGATTGGTCATAATCTTCAATGGAAAATTTACCTCTTTTGAAGCTTGCAGTCCAATATTCCACTTTCGCATATGAAGAACATTGATCACCAAGGGTATTAAGCATATATTCGTAAATCTGCTTACTTCTTAATCCTTTTAAATACAGGTACTTGATGATGGCTCGATACTCCAACTTTTCGATTTTCACAATTTCGGTGGACATATTTTTTCTTTTAATTTATTGTGTAACTCTGGTTTACTTTTTTGATGTCAAACTTTACACTGACACTTCTAATAAGTTATTGTTCGTTGCTATTGTAACGCAATATTTTGTTGATGCATGGAACTGGCCTAGGCTCACTAGATTTTAATACATTCTCGTATATAATCTGCGGTAAGAATGGAGAATAAATTGAGCTTATTAAAATTTCGGTTTCCAGAAATTCTCAAGATACTCTGTCATTTATAATATTTGAACTTGTAGTTGCATCTTCCCAAGTTCTAACTATTCACACCAAATCAACATGAGAATTCATATTACTTACCGTTACAGCTACAAAGCTTAAGCATCTAAAAAAACATCCTGCCAATTTTCAAATGATCACTGATAAAACCGAATCTATCGATATCATTTTACCTTGGTATCTTCTTGTGTAAAATCTTAGCGTAAGAGGATTTCTCAGGTGTTTCCACTAAAGCAATTAAAGAATTTATTCTTTGAACTGTGAATGATAAATATGTGGATTTTTTTAGTACTTTGTCACACAAATAGTGTATTCCCTTAAACTTATCTTTGGAATACTTGCTCGATTTCAATCAATTCCCACGTTCAGGTAAGAATTTGATATTTGACATTGGTAATCACACTGTTTGACCACCTACTAAGCTAGAACTATCATATTAGAAATCTTCTCCTAGCTTTCAACAAACGATTAAACTTACAGAAAACGCTAACGAACAAAAAATTGGGTGCAAACCGATTGACATTACTAACATTGTACCGAACCCAACTGTAAAAACTAGATGATGGATCATTTGTATATACCCCAGCCAACAAATCGCTTCTGAAAAAACTTGACAGCTTTCACAATTCAGCGTTACGTTTATATAACAGATGCATCCAAAAAAACAGCAGTAGAATCTGGAGAACCATCATTAGGAGACAGAAAAATATATTTGAGCGTTACGTATGGAGTTAATGTAAAATCCAATGCTTTCAATCCTACCCTCCAAAATTGCTTATTTAAGAAATTCCCAAATCTTTTTTCAAATAAAACCAGAACCCCCAAACCTTTCTCTGCTATAATTGGATCATATTTAATCGAATTAAATTTCTTCCTTCCTGAATTACTTCCTATCGAATCTTCTTAGACTCCTCCAAGGACAATAGAAAGTACCAAATTCATTACCCAGCTCACCTCATTCGACGATCGCCACACCAACCATACGCTAATCGAAGGAAAGTTTAATAACATACTCAATGAGTACAAAAACTTTGAACGCTTTTACATAGACGCATCGAAATCTTAAAGTACGGGTATCGCAATCATCACACCAACCTCCAAATATATGTTAAAAGCTCCTCCAACTTCATCCACTTTCACTACTCATACTTACAGATTCCCTTATCTCAATCAAAACTCTTAAGAAAATTCACCCAACAAATTCCTTAGCAATCGAAATCAAGCAGCAACTGCAATATACTTAAGGACAACAATAAAAAATATCATTTTTTTGGATAGGATAAAAGAAAATCACCGTCCAAACATAAACTTCGTGAGTGAAAGACTCAGTAAAACAATGGTCAATACTACCGAAAAATCGCAGAGATGAAGATTCTCTAACCCATAGCTTCCTATTTGATGCGAAACCTGAACCAAATTGTGGCAAATGCAATTGCAAATTGAATATAAAACACATAATCGCCAAATGTCCTTGTCTGAATATTAGTATTTATAGATAAAACACTCAATTTTTACTGAATCGCTAATAACCAGTATAAGGTTGATACGAATTTTGTAATAGAAAGAGGTATAGGATTTGATTTGATAAAAACACCACAAAAATTTGAGAATATTGATAAAATCGTTATTAGAATTGATAGAAAGATCAGTATAATTTAATGTTTGAAGATGATTTCATGCAAATATTGGCCGCAGCTCCGCTTTAGATAGCCCATGCGCAAGATCCAATTTTGGCACACTTTCTTTAACATATCAACCGGTATTTCCCGAATAAGTGTTTTAATATTAGCTTCCATTGCGTCAATCGTTGCTGGTTTATCCCTGTAGACATTAGCCTTAACATGGTCCTATAATAAATAGTCCAAAGGCGTTAAATCAAACGATCTAGGCGGCCAATTGACGGGCCCCAAACGTGAAATGAACTGTTCACCGAAGGCGGCTCTCAATTTGGCCATTGTTGAAACCACATGGTAGGTATGTACAATATTTCCATTTTGGACAAAAAATATCGTCAATCATCACACGGTAGTGCTCGCCATTCACCGTAACGTCGCTTTTGAAGAAGTACGGCCCGATTATGCCAACGTCCCATAATCCACACCAAACAGTGTCTTTTTCGGCATGCAATGCTTCTGGCTGGTCTTCACTCCAGATGCGGCAATTTTACTTTTTGACGTATCCATTCAACCAGAAATGTGTCGTCGCTGAACACAATTTTTCGATAAAAAAGAGGATCTCCCTCCAACTTGACCAGCGCCCATGCACCAAATGTTGGATGTTGTGGGAGATCGTGTGGCTTCTATTCTTGCACCAGCCATGTCTTATAAGGTTTTAGACTCAAATCTTTTCGCATAATTTTCCATGTAATAAAGTAACAGATGCTCAATTGCTACGAATCGACATTTCACACGTGTTAATGTTTTAATGTCCAATAGTGTAAACTGGGTTCGAAATTTAGCTGTAATCTTCCGAATAATTTCCTCAGTAGGCCGACCAAACTGTCCATAAATTGGAAGAAGTGCGCGATGCAGTCTCTTAACCGAGTATGAATTCTGATAGTAAAATTTAATAATTTGCAAGCGTTGTTCGTTCGTAAGTCGATTCATGATTAAATTATAGACCAAATTGAACAAGTTTGACAATGACACAAGACACGATTGATCTGTCAAAAACAGTCTTGCCAAAAAAATCACTCGTTATTACCAATCAGAATACCCTGAACATAATAGTTATTTGTTAGTAAAAATAGTGACTGGAACTATCAATCGATTTGATTGATGTATTGAATTCATTATATCATATTACTAATTCATAATATATGAATTTCATATTCCCCGTCTCTTTGGAGTATTTTATATAAAATTAGTTATTTCCCCCTTACGTATACGTAATTATGTAATTCTGTAATCGCTAATTTCAGAAACCTTCAGAGACCAAAAGCTAAAATCCCACAGATAAAGAGAAATAAGAAAAAAAAAACAACCATCCCAGTGTTTTCAAAATATTCATTTATGCCTCCTTTCTTAGCTACACACTCCAAGACTTACAACTTTTAACGAATTCCCAAGCGTATGAAATTCGCAGGAACCCCCTTTTCTCACTGTACCCCTCGCCGTCGCCCACCACCACCTTCCTACCCTTACTGTGTCTCATACGCGACTTGATAATTAACAAAAAAATCGTTATCGCGGACGACCGTGCATAAACGAAGAATCTCTCTTTGCGTCTTCACCCTCCGGACCCCCTTCTACCGCTCTTACCTCCTCTTCCCCCCTACCGTATTCTCTCTCACACACGCTCGCTGCCTCCGCGGCCTTCTTGATTGTCATTATAAGGGAGTTTTAATAAGGGAAGTATTGATGTTCGTTTTTAATGCACGTATTCTTATTCTTAGCGCACATCGGTCTTCTTTTGCCTCTCCTCCCTTCTCTTTTCGCGACCGTCCTAGGATGGATCCGCGTCGGGACGATCAGTGCGGGGGCGCAAAAGGGTAACGAAGGGGTTGAGAGTAATCGTGCAAAAATAATTGGTATTTCTTGTAATGGAAAAAGGTTTCTATCTCCACTCGAATAGGAGGGGTCCTGTACCCTAATCTAAGCCAAGAAAGTAACGTTAACACTTTTAAAGTTTAATGAAAAATGAAGTATTTTCAAGTTACAGAACAAGATTGGTTATTATATAACTTTCAAGTTACCATTAGCTGACCAATAAAAAATATGGATATCGAAAGTAATGCCAGACTTTCTTTCATTTCCTAACATGGCTTAGAAACACCACGGGTCCGAATAACCCGCAACGTAGCGAATTTTATTTATTCCACTGACGTATTGAGAAGGGAGAATAATCATAAAAATTCCTTTTTATATAGTTTCATCTAAAAACAACTCTTGTAAAAATCCTTATCTAGAACAAATTTACGTTTTTATGATTGCACGGTTAGAAAAATTTGTTATTCTCAATTTTTAAATGTGTAATTCTATTTTTTCTGAGAGCCTTGTGTATTTTGATAATATATCAATACAAATCGAACAAATATTGTAATCAGTTACTATCATTTTATTTATTAAATTTGCCACAAATCCACAGAAAATATGTGTCATCGATAATAACACATTTTAAAAAATGTATTATGGAAAAATTTGCCTAGTAATTTCTCCAAGCTAGTTTTACTGTAGCTATAGGAAAAAATGTGTTTTGTAGTGTTTTCATTCCAATATTATCACAAGTTATATCGTGTCTTTGAATATATATTTGTAAGGATCAATATTATTCTGTCTACTTCTTCTTCTTCTTCTTCTTCTTCTTCTTCTTCTCAGCCTGTAGTTTCCAACTTGTCATTCTTGAGATGTGGATGTCCATGAATCCATCCATCTTTTTGGAGGTCTTCCTAATGGTCGTCGTGTCCCTGGTTCACCGTCTCGTGCGATCTTTGCTAATCTTTCTCTGATCATCCTGTCCACGTGTTCGTTCCAAGTTCTTCTACGTTTACGTCCCCATCTGACTCGCATTCGTGTCTTATGTCTGTGTTTCTCCTTCTGTGTCTTAGTGTGAGCCCGCATACGCAATAAGTATTATTTCTTTTATTGTCCGCTATTGTTTCTATAGCATATTAATCTGGTAGTCAGTAATTTTTCGCATCATGAGTTCTTAGTTTACGATCTACAATCAACGTCATTTAAGTATGAGTTCAAAAAACCATAGACAAATTTACCAACCCGTCGGATGAGTGTTACTTATATGCAGTCGGTTAGTTATCATCCAGAATGGGTTAGTAATCGATTAGAACGATTCTAAATTGATTACGAACTGATTCGGAATCGATTTTAGATTGAATTGAAAACAAAGCTCTATGGGTGTAGAATTTGGAATGTGGCATTCCAGGAATCACCTATTTGTCACTTGTCAAGAAGTTTATCAAATAAACGCGCCTGTCAGCTGTTCGAATTTTTGAAATTTGAATATGGATGTGTTGATGATAAATAGTTTTGATTTAGTGTTTGGTTTGATAGTTTTAAAAAACAAAAACAGGTCGAAACGTCAATTTTTACCTGTATTAAGAAACTAATTTTTTATCGAAAGACGATTCATCACGAAAAACATAAAAAATATATGGAAACGAAAAGTATATACAGAGGTAGATGAAAGAATTCTGTTACTGCATATATTTTGAATTTTCGTTTGGAATCTTACAGAATCCATTTTGGCAACAATGGCAACCCAACTGAAATTGAAGACGATTGGTGTTTTAATTGAACGATATAACTGAATGAGAAAGAAAAATGTGAAAGTTTGTTATTGAGAGTGAGATAAAAAACCAAATATATAAAACAGAACGGTCTGAACTCTGGATCTATTAAAATGATAATGGATAGAGAATAGTGAAAATTTCGAACCTGTATAACGTCATATAGAAATAGAGAGAAGAAGTTCAAATATTTAGGTGTCGGAATCAGTAAAGGGGAAACTAAAGAGCGAGTGTGAGATTTCATGAAATGTAATAGATAGAAATGAAAATAAAAGAAATCAACCCAAGTGATCAAATGTGAGTAAGCTAAAAATGGAATACTCTGATTCGATTCTTGGACGCGTTAGGAGATGAAAACATAACGAAAGGTAAAAAAAACAAGTAGATTAAAATCGCCTCGCAAATATAATTCAGATGATAATGATAAGATTTGTAGGACAGAATATAAGACAGAAAAATGTTAATTGAATATGAATGAAAGCAATGCTGGTGATACAATCAAATCAGTATTATATTGTTTTGGTTTTTACAATCACTCAGTAATTGATATCATTTTAAAAGCCATAGGATTCAACTGTTCTTTTTTTTTTCGTAAATTTCAATGGGCAAGAACTTCCGTTTCCAAATTGAACGGAAAATTTCAAAATTTTAAAAGCTTAAGGAACTCATTATTTCGTTTCTTCTCCTGAGTTCAAATTGAATAACTTTAGTAATACTTATTCAATGGAACCATGCTATAGGATGTTCTACATTCTGAAGTACAAAACATCATTATCTACTCATTCAAAAATTATAACTTCCGCCACTTTTTGTTTTTCCACTTCAGAAGAAGAGAGAATATAGTAGTTATGATTATTAGTGCTTGTGTGTTGAGTTTGTTTTGCCAAATTTCACTATAAAAACTCTTGAAAACGAATCTGTTCTTGGTAGGTAGAAAAAACCTATTAAATGCTCAAAAATCTAAGGTTGACCGACATATTTCATTTCGGAACTCCGCTACGGAACTAAACGTTAACCATGAAAAAAATTAGTACCATTTACCTCAGAGTTTTTAATCGTGATTTACATAAGCTACTTCAACCTGATCAAACTCTAAATTCTATCACTACTACTACTATCATCAACTAATGCGATTGAGAAAGACAATCGACGAAACAATCAGCTTGAATTGATTAATCAGACCTTTTATGTATCTTCCCTAAATATCATGACACGTTGGATTATGGCTTTAAATGCATCTTGTGATAATCACTTGGTTCAATTTTTATCCAAAAATTTCAGAAGTTCTGTAGTAACAAAATTATATTTAACGAGAAAAATGGCAAAAGGTGTTCAAAATAAATACTGATTGATTCATATCCATTGTTAAACATAAAAAAATCCCAAATTATTTTTTAGACGACGCCATCTGAATGCTGTTCGTTCTGTATTCATTTACATAACAAAAGTTGCATTTTGAGTGTTCCATGTAGTAAAAGTGACAGGTCCCTATTGCAAAACAATCTCGGGACGCTCTGGAGTAGATAACTTCAACTCCTTTAAATGTGACTCTAGCCACTTCAATGTTGACAGTTGACAGTTGACAATTAAATTTCGATGACTGTCGAAATTACAAACACATCTACAGAGATTTCATCTGCATCCATTCCAATAAATATTAATAATTGTCCTGGAGGGGCAATCAACATTACTTTTTGCAAACAATTAATAAATTAATATCGACATTGCAAATATCATTAAGTAGATTATATTGTTCAATAAATAGAAGGTTTATAATTCTCTATTATTTATTTTCTTTCCTCAGTCGTCCAAAAAATGTTGTTTGTGTACGCCGCGGCTGACATACTACTTTGTTGGACTCGTATTTTCAGATGTGTTCAACAATGTAGCACTTTCAGTCCTTAGCATACAAATAACTATTTTCCATAACCAAATATTTCAAATCACTTAGATATCTTATTTTAGATAACTTTGATAAACCCTTGTACATGAGATGATACTAAATGATTTTTTGGGCTTACTGGAAAGAGCCTCACGAAATATTTTAAGATTATTTGGAAACTACGAGCTGAAATCAGGTAGATCATCTATCAGCTGATTGTAGAACCTTACACAGAACCAGTTCCAGATCACAGTTTCGCGTTCAACTTTCCGTGCCAATTAAATTTAAAATATAATCTAGAATAACTTTTAATTTTTATTACGTTTTTGAGCATTAAATCTTACATGATTTTCATTTGGTTGTTTAATAGATTCTTGATGTTTGATAACTCTTATTGAGTAGTTATTTTAAGCTGAACTGTCAAAAAGTATGAAAACCGCAAAACTGTGAACTACGCTCGTTATAAGAATTAATTATAGGCAGTCATTGAAGGGCAAAAATAATTTTCAAAGTTCAACATAATGATATGAAACAATTCGTCAGCTGATAGCATTTACCCATTGGTCTACCAAAATAGAAAGGATCATATTATATGAACTCAGTTTCAGAACAACAATGATCATAGTTTCCGAAAAATATATAAACGATTCTTCAGTGTACACATTATTTTCTACTACCCTCTATCCCGACTCTTCCTTAAAACTGCAGAAAAAATCGTGATCGAGACCTTCAGAAGCTGAAATTAACACCCGCCGCCCCTGCGTCTACGTCGTTTTATTTTTTCCCCTTTCTCCATCCACATACGTTCCTGGATCGCTTGATTGTCATTAAGAGGACGGAGGGGTGGTTTGAGGAGGTAGGGAGAGCACGTTTAATAAGAAAGTATTGATGTTTTACGTTTTTAATTTATGCATGTATTCTAACTAACTGCGGAAATACCGAGCAGGATTCGTTCTTTCCCCCTTCTTTTCGCCCATACCAACTCACCCGCCCCTCACGTCTTATCTGCTCAATGTTATGCCCAACATTCAGAAGCGTGGTGATTAAGAAAATGAGAGTGCCTTGCATCGAACTTCTAATATTTATACTGCTCCTCGTTTGTAATTAGAATTGATTATGCGCTGTGTATTTTAAATTTTAGGAGATGGAATCTTGAAAAAGGATTTTCATTACTTTTTCATAGAGGGAGCGCGCCATCAAATGAGTTTTCCATTTATCTCTACAGATAAAAAAAAGTATATGAAATTTTAACAGAATCGTATGTTGGGACCCATTTATAAATATTTTTTTTATGAATATTCATGTTGAAAAACATAAAACATCTTTATTTCAGTCAAGACAGATTTCTAACTATGAACAATCCATAAATCATCGACCTGTTTCCTGTTATGATAACTATTATCTGCTTTTATGTATGAGGGAGTAATAAAATGATTAAGCATTCGAAAAAATCAATATAAGTGCGAAAACTTGTATTAGCTCAGGTATATTATATTATTATTGGGTTTCTAACTACTCTCTCCTACATAAAAATGAACTATAGCATTAGCTTGGAAATTAAAGGAACTAAAGTACTTCTTTTTGTATGAATCGCGATAGAAAATATCACATTTGGTAAAAATTACACTGATAACACTGTAGCTGTCGAAGGAAGACTATCGGAAAAGTTTGTAACAAAAAGAGGTTTAAACTAAGAAGACCCACTATTAACGGTGCTGCTTAACTTTGTATTAGGAATGATCCTAAGAAGTAGTGACATCCGATCCATTTACAATAACAAACCACAAAGGAGCTAGAAAAAATATTGCTACTCTTTGAAAAGAAAGCAAAAGAATATGGATTGCGCATAAATGAACAAAACACCAAATATATGGAGATGGGAAGGGGTCTGAATAGCTGCAACCAATTGAAAGTAACGACAGAGCAAAACAAAGATTATAGATTTGATGAAGTCTGAGAGGGAACAAAACGTTTTGAGGACTATTGAGATCAAAAGATATTTCAAGAGCCTCCAGGTTACGCTTTTACAAGCCAGTTATACAACCGACGGTGTTGTATGGCAGTGAGTGTTGGAACATGAATAAAAAAGAAGAAAACAATATAAACATATGGGACACAAAGGATTTTCGTAGGAGTGCTAGAGCAAAACGAGTAGAGAAGCACCAACGCAGAGATCAAAATACTGTATGGTCAAGTTGAGATGGAATGCAAAAGACTCCGTTAGATGGGGCATATAACCAGAATGGGCGAAGACAGTTGGGTGAAAAGATCTTTGTTAAGGGGAGAAGGAGTGAAAAGGAAAAGAGCGGGTCCACGAAAAAAGGGATAGGAGAATTTAGAGAAGACTTAGAAAAAATAGAACTGGCGTGAAGTAGCCTTGAAAAAAAATAAATGGAAGAAAGTAGTAGAGCTACTCCCAGCCCTTTGCCTATAAGGCATGTCATACATACACACTTACGTCACTTTTAATACAACAACAAATTTAATTTACGACAATTTTTTCTCAATCTTTCCCTCATCTTTTTGTTAGGATACCTCATTTAATTGAATCGTAATAAACGTTATCCATAACTCGATTTTTTTCAAAAAAACTTTCCCTTTTTCTACTATTCATTGTTCCTATTTTGTTATTTGTTTTGCAATTTGAAATTAAATGACAAATTTAATGCGTTTCTCTCTTAAACATAATCGATTTCCAAAGTTCTGTATTAATAAATTTAAAATTAGACACACACATTGCCTTTCACCGCACAGTTTACGCATATAAAACGTACGCATTGGATGTTAATATATTATTTTTTGATATTCGCCAGATATACAAACACAACAAAACTAATTGAATTCTCTGTAGGAGGCACGCGATGCTAAATATTCATAATTTGTGGCTCCTACGATTTTATTGCCCTAATCTACATTATATCATTTTGCTTTACTTCTATTAAATCTAATTTATTTCTTATTCGAAGGTTTTTCCAAGCTCCGGGTCTTGTCAGCCATACCTTGAAACATTTTTATGACTCTATTTCAGTTTCGTCAAGAGCATTTGTAAGCATTTATTTGTAATATATATACTTCTCTAATTTTTTTATCTCTTAGACTCTTATTATTACAATTGAAACAGACAGACAATCGTTATTGTTGTGGGATTGTGGCAGTGAAAGATTAAAGTTTATTCTTTTTCATATGTGTTCTAAGCGTTCAAGTAACTATGTATTCATTATCAAAGACCGAAATATAATATAAAATTTGAATATTATGTAAATATAAAAATTCATAAAATTGAAAATGATGATATTAATTGATCGAAATTTCCAAATTACTCAATTTATTAGATTCAAAAAATCAATTTCAGTTTGATCATTTTTGTAGCTATTCTTTTGTTTTTTGAAATTGAAATAGACCAATCAAAGGTTAGGTTACTTTAGGTCGTCATGAATGACGTAAAATTTCCATACGTTGTGTTCAGGTATGTCATCCTGAGCAATATATGATGTTTCTGTATACAAAAGTATTGTTAATACTTCAACAGATTCATAATGGATAGAATGTCCCACATAGAAAACGTGCTAGGCAAGAGAACATCTATCAGGGGATCAGATACCGTATCGTAATATTATGTAGACGTGCTATTTCGTTCAAAAAACGGGTGAAGTTAGGTGGATTGAACATTTCAACTAACAATGGTTGCATTTAGCGGACGATTGGTAATTCGCATGTGTTTATACTGTTCCTTATGTGCAAACGCTGATATTTTTAAGAAAATTTTTTCATAGCCATATGAACATCAAGTTATTTTTTATATGGAAAAAGGTGTGATATACCTTTTTGATAATGAAGACTTGGCGTAGAATTTGAGTTCATTTAATGTTTAGATAATAGGTTTAATGTAATAGGAGTGTTTATGATACCTTGAACTAGCAGTTGTGATATTTGTTGTGCTATTATTCCATGATATAAATTGGCCTTATATCTATTGCGAATAATAGCCGCCCTTTCGGGCTCTGTCGATTCAACTTTTATGACGAATCACCCCACTCATACGTCCACAACTTGTCTGCAGTTTCTCAATTGCCCCGCTGCAATATCCTGCATTACTTGTTGTTTCCAGCGGACTTTGTGTCAACCTGTGTCGAATCTTAGACACTGCCACTATATCACCATCTTTCACCTCATTGTTGATCTCGTGGTTCATTAATCTCTTTAGGTATCCTCCACCGGTCTCAGTATCTTCCTTAAACTTTTTTTCTGCATTATTAGAAGATCCTCCTCGTCCTTTCCCGACAGGTAAATGGTTTGGACTCGAAACTTTCGACTCCATATGTAATGATTGGTTTAAATCCCGCTTTATATATTTTTAACTTTGTGTTGGGGCTCAGCTCTGGACTTCTTAGAAACCTGACATATCTACAGTATGCTCATTTTGTCGCTGTGATTCTCGCAGTCATTTATATGCTTCTATTATTTGCATCGTGTATGGTAATACTCAAATACTTGAAATCTTTCACTTTTTGGCATTCATATCCTCCAAGAATGATCTTCCAGTCTTTATTTCTCCTTTTTATAGTCACCAACATGTACTTTATTCATGAGCTTTTATCTCCAACTCTATTTTACCAGTTTTTTCCATCAACTGCATTATAAGTTTTTTAAGATTTTCTCATCCCTTGCCATAAGTACTAGGTCATCACCATATTCTACTAACATCTCTTTGTTAGCCTATCCTCTAAAATTTTGGCCTTGAGATGACGATGACCAACTTTATTCCTTTTCTGTTGACACTAGCGAAAGTCCACAAACATTATATGCAGGTTCATTTCGTATTCATAAAACTTTTTTACTGTTTGCGACATCATATGCATTGCATCTATTGTTGATCTGAACAATCATGATAGGGTGATCAAATATTGAAAGTAACTTGGGCCAAAGTCGAATATTATTGATTTCCATACTTTTTTCTTATTAGAAATGTTTCATACATATATTTTATGACAATTCTGGATATTAGGTATACTTGAAATACTATTTAATCAAGATAACTAATGTCATTAATACCTTTGATAATATATCAAAACAAAGAAAATACTTACTCAATTTATTAAAAATTAAAAAAATTAAATTCACAACAAAAAATATTTTGCAACGTTTACTCGATTGAGGTACATTTTTTGTAATACATAGTGTGACTATTTGTTCAAATGAAAGTCTTAAATCTCTTAAAATGTCAGTTGTAACTGCAGCAATTTTTGTACAAATACAGGCTAATCATCCTATACATTTAAATTCAGCATTTAGTCATTCGATTTAGATTCCTTTTGACTAAATAGGTTTTTTTGTAAAAAATGTACGGGAACAGGTATTTTTCTTTGAATATGTTCAGGGGTGTCTCCAAAATGTAAATTGCTTCTATATAAATAACCTCGTTATTTTGTCACAATTGTAGAATAAATATGTCAACAATATGATAAGTATTTGATGTGACTGTATTTGCAGTTCAAAAATATTTTTGCTGCGTCTGCAGAATAATTTACGAATTGTGATGAAACACGATTTTTTTTTATTTAGAAGTCTCATTTTCTCAACTTCAAAGACTCTGGAAATTTCCGTCGTCTTTGTCTCAATCACTTGTCGTACACTTCTGGACGAATGACTCTTGGAAAAGTATCCATGTCCGCTTGTTTTTTTAGTCTTCAAATACTGAAGTAAATTTATCCGCCATCTCCTAATTGGACCTCCCGAAGCCCATCGAGAACACCTTGTACACTAACACCCTCACTACTGGCTTCCAGCAAACTTACCTCTCTTAAAATTGAAACCGAAACGTCGAGAAATTTCCAAGGCGATTTAACACGTGAACCTAGTCCACTACCTCACTGCGGAAAAGTTGGAACATGGCTTAACTGTATGTTTTTGGCGTAAAAAATGATGTAACTATATCGAAAATCGCTTGGTTGAATCGATATAAGCAGTCAAAGTTTCTCGATTAAAAATTGTTGTAAATTTTCGATAAGCTAGAAAAGTTGGGATGAGAAACGAAAATTCAATCGCCCAAAACCAAAATGTTGTGTTGGTGGTTCATTTATATATTTCGTTAGGATAGTTTGAAATTATTCTCTTTTGTTAGCCTCGAAAAAGCTTTGTTTCCCCCAAAAAAGCGGTTTACAATGCAAATGTTATTGAAAAAACTCAGTTTTTCAAATTTTGTAAAAAACTGTGTATATTTGTCTGCCCTTTATTTTCTCTATCGAAAATTGTTGTCGAAATCACTAACAGAAAAAGAATTTTACGAATGTTACTTCAAAAAAACGGACTCAGGCATTTGTTATAATATAAAAAGTGGCGCATTATTTTACAGGGCGAGTCTTTTTTTTTCGATATCGACAAGATACTCATCGCCTTTTGAATCTGCCTCAATTAAAGGCGCATGATTGAATATACAGCATTACAATATCGTTATAATCTCATTTACAGCGTAATAGTTCCTAAACTATAAATGCTACGGGAAAAAGTTTACAATAAAATTTATAGAAAATTTTATGGTCTACAATTCAGTTACTACGATTTTCAATTTATCATTGACCATTAACTAGATATTTAGCAAAAACCATATTGAAAAAAGTTTGGAGCGCTATAATCAAAAACTTATGCGTTATACAAAAAAAATATTCAAATGAAAAAGATGGCAAATATTATTATCTAGAATAATGATTAGTACAATTTTTATCGTACGATGCGCGGTTCGCGAGATATTTGATAAAACGTGTTTTTCAAGATGGCGGCTAAAGTGAAGCCCTCCCCCATGACGCCCACTTGGATTTACATTTTGGGGACACCCCTGAACATATTCAAAGAAAAATACCTGTTCCCGTACGTTTTTTTCGGAACCTACTTTCTTGGATGGGGCCCTTGGACTAAAATCCTAGGCCACAATATGCCTACTCCGTGGAATTCCATCAAGAACAGCGAAGTATCGAGAACACCTTGTACACTAACACTCTCACTATTGGCTTCCAGCAAACCTACCTCTCTTAAAATTGAAACCGAAATGTCGAGAAATTTCCAAGGCGATTTAACACGTGAACCTAGTCCACTACCTCATAATTCTCACTGCGGAAAAGTTGGAACATGGCTTAACTGTATGTTTTTGGCGTAAAAAATGATGTAACTATATCGAAAATCGCTTGGTTGAATCGATATAAGCAGTCAAAGTTTCTCGATTAAAAATTGTTGTAAATTTTCGATAAGCTAGAAAAGTTGGGATGAGAAACGAAAATTCAATCGCCCAAAACCAAAATGTTGTGTTGGTGGTTCATTTATATATTTCGTTAGGATAGTTTGAAATTATTCTCTTTTATTAGCCTCGAAAAAGCTTTGTTTCCCCCAAAAAAGCGGTTTACAATGCAAATGTTATTGAAAAAACTCAGTTTTTCAAACGCTGCTACAAATTCTGTCTCCAATATTTGTGAAAAAGAAATAAATGAATGAAAATTTCTTGTAGAACGTAACCCATTTTAACAAGTACATTCGTATATTTTTATGACAGGACGTTATACCCAATTCCAAAACAATAACGATGGGCCAGGTTAACGTTGACACATATTTAGATAAAATCATTACTACCTGGCATTTCGGCGCCAACTGATTGTGACCTCTTGTGTGGTCGTATATATAACATTATGTGTAGCAAAAATTGATAATGTTCGAAATGCCCACATGACATGTTTGTAAAGCTGAATTTACAGCTTTAGAAAATGTTAGAATTTGCTAGTATTTTATTAAATTAAATATTTGTTGACAAATTCTCGGTCACGAACCTCGAAACTCGTTGACGAATGAAGCTTTTTTGAGATAAATTTTTGTAGAATATTATTATAGTAAGAGTCTTCTTTGATAATACAAATTATTATTTCGTAATTATTTGATTTGGTTTTATAATGTAGGAGAAACTCCTTATTAACTTTAAAGCGTTGGTAAACTTATCGAATGTTGGATTTGAAGAAGAGGAGCTATTGAATGATCAGCAAGCTCTTGAAAGTATTTTTCCGTATGCACGCTTTAAGGATTGATTTCATACACCGAGTTATTTGCCGCGAATAAAAGTCACGTGATAGAGAAAGTGTAGAAAATATGCAAAATATGCACTCGCCATTAGTTGGATTTATTATAAATAAAGTGTTTATTCAAATTTATTTAAAGTTATTGTCGAAATATTCAGTTAAATTCATACTGTTGGGAAATTTTTTACTTTTCATATTGTACAGAGTGGGTTTTATATATGGACCTCCTCAATTATCTCGGAAACGGCTTGTACGATTTTTAATACATTTTTGTGCACAAGGGTCTTGTGTAACGACCGTTATTATGGTGGGATTAACATTGTTGTCAGATTTTTCCTTTTTCCGGAAAAATAATGAATTATGTTAGTTCAAATAGATCATCCTGTATATTATTCGCTTTCGCGTTATCTCCACCGAATTTAAAATAATACATTAACGTTTCAATAAATTATTATTATTGAAGTTTAATTTAACGATCTACTGTCTGGTAATTAGTAAGAAACTGGGTCAGTATAAGATTTATCCAAATCAGGGCGTAGAAAAACTACATCAACTGAAAACAAATCTTTAGATGTTTATGTCCTGTCAGAAGATGATACACACTTGAGTACTAGACAAATATCCAGGGAACTTGATATTTCGCAAACATTCGCTAAGGAAATTGTACGTGATAATGAATTCCATCCATAAAAAGTACCGTTGGTTCAAGAGTTTTCAGATGACGATTTTGATAGACGTGAAGAGTTTGCAGGCCCGATGATGGAACAATCAAAATGATCCAAATTTGTTAAGTGATGTTATGCTTTGCTATGAGGCCACTTTTTGTATTAATGGAAACGTAAATTGACATAATTATATTTACTGGTCACGTAGCAATCCTCGTTGGATGCGTGAATCCCACACTCAATATCTCGAAAAAAAGAAAGATTTGACAACAATGTAGACACATCATAATAAAGGCCGTATCACAAGACCCTTACGTACAAAAATTTATAAAAATCGTACAAGCCGTTTCCAAGATAATTGTAATAAATAATACAGGGTGATTCATTAAAAATGTCCAATCTCTGAACTGTAGATTCTAGACCTCAAAATATGACGATTCTGCTCAATATGCCGTATGCGAATATTGCTAGTTTCCGAGATACGGGGTGTTCAAAGTTTAAATTTAAATTTTGATTTTCGCAATAATTTTTTATGTTTTCACAATTTCTCTTTGAAAATTGGCAATTTTACGTTTTTTGGCATGAGGAATCATAATTTGCACTCTAATTTAACATTGCTAATATAGGACGCTAGTTACACTTGTTTGTGTTAATTAAATAAAAGTAAACTTTTTTTGGGCTAAGCTTACAACTAAAATAATAAAAAAATATTGAAAAGCGTTAAATTCTACAAAAAAAGTTACTCTTCTTTGATTCGTCTAACTCAATCGGTTATCGAGTTATTTGCTTCTAAAATGTTCAATAAATCTCAATTTTTCCATAAAAAATTCCTTAAATATGTAACAATAACAAGTTTAAGGTTGACATTTGGTGTGGTGTAATATGTGGGTATTCAATAGGCCCTTTTGAACTGCCAACCAATTTAAATGGTATTAAAATTTATTTTTAAATTTAAAATTTAGTGACTGAGTATTTTGACACATTTTTTTACTACATACACTATATTCATATAAATAATAACAAAAAAAAAATATTTAAGAATGTAAATTAATATGATTTCATCTGTATTAAAACCCCAAAATTTTTAGCTTAATATCAGGTAAAAAAAACAAATATTGGATAAGTAATTTTTATTTCTTTATTTCATAACACATATTCACTATTCAGATTTTGGTCTTGCCAATCAAAAGCACCTTCATTATTAAAATAAGTTGTAGTTGCTCCTAGATATTGGCGCGGAAAATTCAACGTTTTCGGTAGATAGCACAAAAATCCAAAACGTAGTCTAGACCACACTATGAAATGTGGAATATAAAATCAAGAAGTGTTTTGGTAGGTTCAGAAAAGTTAAAATCAATCTTTAAGGATGAAAAACTCTCTAGAGATCAGAGAAAGCGTTTTATCAGAGATAGTGATTCTTAACAAGAAAAGTAAGAAGAAACAAATCGAAAGGCGATGAGAGGATAATACTTAACGAGTTCATAGGCCAGTCTACATTAAAAATGACAATATCAGGAAAAAAATTAAAGTAATAATCATATTAGAGAAAACTACAATCTATTGAGAAACCACCATATTATAAGATATAAATTATTGCATTTTGGAGCTACGGGAGGTCCGATTAGGAGATAGCGGATAAATTTACTTCAGTATATGAAGACTAAAAAAACAAGCGGACATGGATACTTTTCCAAGAGTCATTCGTCCAGAAGTGTACGACAAGTGCTTGAGACAAAGACGACGGAAATTTCCAGAGTCTATGAAGTTGAGAAAATGAGACTTCTAAATAAAAAAAAAGTCGTGTTTCATCACAATTCGTAAATTATTCTGCAGACGCAGCAAAAATATTTTTGAACTGCAAATACAGTCACATCAAATACTTATCATATTGTTGACATATTTATTCTACAATTGTGACAAAATAACGTGGTTCATACATTGATAACAATATGCGATTCACTCTCTAACACAGAAGCAAGTCATTTCGTCCCATAACCATTTTTATTTTCCAACATTCTTCAAATTCGATCGCTTCCATGTAATCTTTTCCTTTATCTAATGAAAAAATGATGCATCATACTCCTCAATTATTAGTTTTTTTAAATAGTACGTGAAAAGTAGCTCAAGACTACTCAAAAAAACAGTCGCTATCTGCAATCCACTGTCTCTCTTGTTTTTTGTTCCAGTTTAGTGTGAATCTACTGTATTTATCTACTGTATTTCGAATAGCTCAGGCATCCACGATTCCTCAGTTCTTTTGACATGCCACTTTTATCTCTCTATCCTCAATCTGAAAGTCGTCTAGTCCCATTTAGCGAGCTTCATCGATGATTGTTGCATATTTGTACTGTCCCCAATGCTCATCGCCAGTCAAGTTGATAAGGCTACGTTTGAATTCAGCTGCCCAAAAATTCACGATCGTGAATGATGGTGCAGTGTCCATACACAGTGTCCATCTTCTCTTTCATTTGCGTATACGTATTGTTTTTCAAAAACAAATATTCAATTACAGCTCGATACTCATTTTTTCCCATTTTCAGAAACATCTTCACAACGACTCAATTATACGATTGTCAATAAGAAATTTAGCATCCAAAATGGTTGAAATTTTTAACATGGAAGTGCTAGTGCTAGTATCTTCAGGATAAGGTCAAAAATTTTTCAGAACACCTCGTACATCTTTTGATGCTTGAAGAAGAACATTTTTTACATTCTTGTAAAAAAGGTTTAGCAGCTCCTGTAGTAGATTTATGTATATATAGTTCAGGGTGTCTACCTAAAGGATTTATTGTGGTTCCTTGTTTGCTGCGGCACTGAGGATGCTCAATATTTTCAATTGTTCTATTATTTTTACTTCTTTTAGAAAGTTCAACATTTATCTCTCACTAAATACAATTTAACTATTACGGAAGCCATCACTTTCCATTATTCACTGTTATGAACACTAATATCCAAACCACTATTTCAATTTGTGATTTCACTACAGCAAATGACAGTTATGGTCACCGGCGCTTAGGTTTTCATTAAATTGCGATTCTACAAAAATTAAGCGACCGCATCATCTTCACAAAAAGTGTCTGCGAACTTAAAAAAATAGAGAGCAATTTTTGAAAAAATTTTCATCGTTGAAAAGATAGGATTCCACCTGTAAATGGAATTTTATTTACTCTATTGAATATTTCTTCATCAGTGCTTCAGATATCTCAGTTTGTTGATGGTATTCTTCTTCTCTTTATGTATTAATTCTTCTAGTATACTTGATATTTCCATTATACAGTGAGTCTGGACCATATGGAAAACTTTTTTATTAGTGGTTTTATGAAAAAAGTTATTCTTGATAAAAAGTTCTGCATAGTCCAAAACTCAAAATGCAACCATCAGATAATAATTTTTCTAAGCAGTATACGAGGTTTGTACAAGAGTCGCGTATCTTTATTTTTCACAATTCAAAAAAATGTTATTTTCTATTTTTTACTGTTTTTGAACAGCCTTGCAATTTACATACGCAATGAGTGCATAATATTTTTTTATTTTAGAAATTGAAAAATCCATACTAAGAATAGTTATTAAACAGAAACAAACGTATCATATTTGGAGTAATTTTCTGATCTTCAGAAATAATCCTCTCCAAATGGTCTACATCATCAAATGGTTCTCTCTGATAAACCTGCTGTTTTAAGTAACCCCATAAAAAAGTCAAGGAGAGTCAAATCAGCAGATCTAGGAGGCCAAAAAATATCTGAATACCTGTGTATCACCTTCCCATTAAACATATTTTCAAGGCGTAATCTAACGTTTAATGTACTATGGATGGAAGCAATGGCGAAATAAAAAAAGATCCAACTAATTTATTTTTGTAAGCACCATACCATACGTTCGTTTTAAAAGAATATTGGTTCCGAGTTTTTATTAGAAAGTTTGGATTACTGTGAGACCACCAGCAACAAATTTGTGATGAGACGGTTCCGTTTGAAGAAAATGTGTATAATATCAAAATTATTTGCGGCCTCTCTATGTGTTTTGTAATTGTCTCCAACTATTAATACAAGTTCTATTTTTCCTTCACGATTTAGTAAATTTGCCATTTTTATTGTAATGTTATAAACAACTCACTCTGACATTCACTGCCACATACTTCATGTCAGGGTGTCTTAAATTACGTTGAATTGTATCCATCCAGAATAATTAATACGAAATTATTAGTAAATAATCACAAAACCCCAATTTTCATAATGAATGGCTGTGATTGCATGTTTGAATATAACTTTTAACTCGATCGAGTACTGCAAACACATGTAGGCTGGTCTACATGTGTTTCATAGATCTGCAAAAAGCATTCGACCGGGTTCAGTTAGAGGATGTTATACATTTACTCTACGATAGACAAGTACCCCATACCTTAATCCAAGTCATAGAGAACAACAGCGTGAACAAAATGCAGGCCAAGATGGACGGAGAGCCAATCCCTGTGGAAAGAGGAATATGACAGGGCGACTCACTGAGTCCACTCCTTTTCAACATAATTATGGATGAAATAATAAAGCAAGTACGCAGATTGAACGGATACAAAATGAGTGACCGCAATATCACAATCCTGTGTTATGCTGACGATGCTGTGCTGTGTAGAAAACGAAGACGACCTCCAAAGGCTGCTATATCGCTTCACTTGCACGGCAAAATCTCTAATTTGATGGTTTCTATCGCCAAAACAAAAAGCCTAACAACATCAAAAATACCTCTGAGATGCAAGATGGTCGTAAACGACAAAATAATCCAGCAAGAAATGAAATTCAAATATCTGGGTATAGAACTATCCGGATATGGTGATATTGAAACAGAGGTAAGGCAGCAAACAGTAAAAGCAGCCAGAGCAGCCGGATGTCAGATCGACACTATATGGAAAAACAAATACATGAGTATTTAGGCCAAGTCAAGAGCCATCAAAACTGTATTTAGGCCCATATTGACGTACACAGCAGAAATTCGGCTTGATACAGCAAAAACAAAAAGGCTCCTGGAAACAAGCGAAATGAAAGTCCTACGGAAAATTACTGGAAAAACGCACTTGGTCAGGGAACGTAGCGACGACATAAGGCAAAAATGCAGAGTAGAAAATATAAACATAAGTAGAATGAGCGAGGAAAGAATAGTAAGGAGAATCACTGGGGAGAAGAAGTACGGAAAGGCCACGAAAAAGATGGAGTGATAATCTTATCATCAATTGAGGCAATAGGCATGCTGCGAAGAATGCCTAAAATGGAGTAGGAAGAAGAAGAAGAATTTTATTTCATAACATTTTTGACAATCCTCGTATACTATTTCAAAATATTAATATCTGATGGTTGCATTTAAACTTTTGTACCATGCAGAGTTTTTTAACAAGATAACTTATTTTCATAAAATCACTAATAAAAAAGTTTTCCATATGGTTCCAACTTAAGTAGACACACTATATATATTAATAATCTCTTATTTTTCCAATGTTCAACTTTTAACTAATAATAATGGCTCCATATCTGCCAGGATTATCTTTTTTGATAAAAAATTCTGTCCTCCTCCTATTTTTTTTCTTCAAGTAAATTCAAGCACATAAATGTATCTGTATAATATTATCAACATGACCGATATACTAAAATTGAAATATTAAATAAAAATGTAATTACATAAATTCAGGTATAGAAATTGTTGGATAGTCGGGAGACAATAGAAGAATATTCGACGCGAGCAAAACAAGTCGGTAATCTTGTTATTGAGTTGGAGGAGGAAATAATGCAGATTTTGCAGTTTAATAAAATCATGTTTGAATTCCTACTGGATCTTGTATACTCTCATTGCTAAATACATAATTACTTGGATTCACTTCACCAATATAATCATCAGGACCGTATTTTTACACGGACTACACGTAAATAGTTATTCATAGAAAATACAAAAATAAGATTTATTGAGATGAATATCTGTATAATAAAAAAGGACCAATTATTTTGTTGCCTATTATTCCAGCCCATATATTCAGCTTTTCGGGATATTGAGTGTGGGATTCACGCATCCAACGAGGATTGTTACGTGACCAGTATCTACAATTATGACGATTTAAGTTTTCATTAATAGAAAAAGTGGCCTCATCGCATAACATAACATTACTCAAAAAATTTGGATCGTTTTGATTGTAACATTTTTCCACCATTAGATCTGCAAACTCTTCTAAAAGGACACAAACATCTAAAGATTTGTTTTCAGTTGCTGTGATTTTTCTGCGCCCTGATTTGGATAAATTTTTCACTGAACCAGTTTCGTTAAACTTTCTAGTTTCGTTAAACTTTCTATTAATTTACTTTAGGTAGATCTTGTTATTGGATTTCGGTCAGGATATAAATTATTAAAGATATTACACGTTTCTTGTTGACTTCTACGCCTATCACCATATCATTAGAATCCACATATCCGTACATAAAACTCACTCTGTATGTTTACCAAATCTCACAGGTATATTTGTAACCTAGCATGACGCAAAAAATTTGAGTTGGTTGCAAGATTTTTAGTGCAAGAACGAAAGAACTTCAAAAATTCAAGTTCTGACAGTTATTAACACTAATAATCTATTTCGGAAATAGAAACGTGTTTAGTTGGATAACGCTACATTAGCAGCATAGTGCTTCAAGGCGGTGTAAGAACCTTCCTGAGTGCACTAGTACCAGACTTCAAAGCGAATATAGAAAAGCTACTCTCGTTATGGCAAAAGCTTCACAATTTGAGTGAAATTTCATAATAAATTGTCTCTCTTTTCCTCTATAGCATAGGCTTTAACGTATAAATCATGCGGAGAAATTTAAGCTATTATTGTTGAAGATGATGCAACTGATTATAATGAGAGTGATTATTTGGGACATTTCAGTAGTGGTTATGAAAGTTTTGCTTCGACCTATCGCTGAAGAAACAGATGAAATTTTGCAATTGATTGAAATTGATCCGAATGTAAAACATCATCATCAAGCAGTTTTGAATCATTTGAAAAAAGCACATAGACAAAAAAATTCAATGTTGACTGCATCTAATTTATGTCGAAATATAAGATACCTTATGAAAAAGCTATAGTTTGGAAACTATTTCTCAAGAGATCAATAATGGGCGATGCAAAAATAGAAATATGATAAAATGAGGGAAGTAAGTTCAAACAAACTTTAATAGAACGAACGTTATGTTCCACCAAGGCAACACCAGATCAAAAATACCTTAGATGACTCGTAAAAATATGACTGGTTGCTAAGTTTGAGTACAATCACCGCTCAGCGATTTGTTACCGTCTTTGTAAACCTTGAACAATAAAAGAGGATTCATGTTGCTACTAAGAAAAGGTCTAGGATAATAATGACACACGTATCCTTAAATAACATTCATTGTTAGTAAAGACAAATTTGCATTTAAAAATCAAATCGGAATCGGAAAATACTTTTTGTATTTTATTTAGTTGGTTTCGCCATCTTTTGATGGACACACTAACTCTCTTTTTGAGTTGTTCTATCTACTGTTTTTCAAGGATATTCATCTTAACGTTTTTGTTTCTGTTATTCTCAAAATAGTTTTCATTTCCTATATGTTTGTTTAGTTTTCGTGAAATATGTTATTAGGGACCCAATTTATATATGTATACTCCACTATCTAACTCAATATCTTCTCATTCTTCAGTTGATTTATTGAACGTACATGTACGTTTTGGTCTATATAGCTGGTTACTTATATCAATGCTTCTAAATGTTCTAGTTTTTGTCATAATTTTTGGAAGAAAAATAGAATTTAACGCTTCGACTTTTCTTTAAACCTAAATTTAAAACAGAATAGACCTAAAATCAAAAATATTTAGATGCATTAATATATCAAAAGGTCCAAGAAACAAGAAATTTCATTCAATTATGTCGAACTTTGTTCCTGAAAAAGTGTTTTTGCGGAAAGTTCTTCTTCATTACTTTAATATGAAGAAAAATGTTGTCGAAAATAATCGTATTCTTGTGGAAGCTTATGGTGAACATGCTCTAGCTGAGCGAACGTGCCAAAAGTGTTTTGCGCGATTAAAAGTGGTGATTTTGGCCTGGAAAATTATGAACGTCCTGGGCAGCCAAAAAAGTTTGAAGATGAAAAACTGGAAGCATTACTAAATGAAAATTGTTACCAAGCACAAGAAAAGCTCGCCGAATCTCTCAAGCAGCCATTTCAAAACGTTCAAAAGCAGCCGAATATAATCAAAAACAAGGAAATTGGGTTCCACATGAGCTCAAGTCGAGAGACGTTTAAAGGCGGTTTTGCATGTCCGAAATGCTGCTGGAACGCCACAGAGAGAAATCATTTTTGCATCGGATTGTTACTGGTGATGAAAAATAGATCTATTACGACAACCCCAAGCGCAAAAAATCATATGTGAAATCCGTACAATTAAACGGCAAAGCCGAACATCCATGGCGCGAAGGTAAAGCTCTCTTTTTGGTGGGATCAGAAGGGCGTGCTGTATTATGAGCTGCTAAATCCGGGTGAAACCATCAATGGAGAACGCTACCGAACATAATTAATCCGTTTGAAGAGCTGAATAACGCCTGGAATATGCGACCAGACACGAGGTAATAATTTTTCATCATGACAACGTAAGTTGCTATTCCGGTTAAGAACTATTTGGAAAACAGTGGATGGGAAGTTTTACCTCACCCACCTCATAGTCCAGACCTTCCCCTTTCTGACTGCCATTTGTTCCGGTCGATGCAGAACGCCCTCACTGGAAAATGGTTAACATCAGAGCTAGATATCAAAAATTGGCTTGATTCATTCTTGGCTGTCAAGCCGGCGCAGTTCTTTTGGTACGGGATCCACAAATTGCTAGAAAGATGGAAAAAGATCATAGCTTTTTTCTTAAACAAACGTTCAAATGTTGAAAAAAAAAACGGCTCGAATTAAGTTATAGCTTAACTTGTAATTTCAGAATCAGCTAACCACTACGACGGAAAGTTACTCTTAATTAACTGTAGTACATTGTGAAACATTAATATGGTTGATTCAATCGAAGTTTTTCGATGTAGGACTCATCCTTTTCTTCTATTTATAAGATTTTTATAACAAGGAACAGCCAAAAAATATGCAGGTCCGTCCCTGTTAGAAATAATTTCTCTCCCAATAAAATGATATTCTTCGCTAGGTATGCAAGTTTTACACAAGTGGTGCTTTGAATATTCACGTTTAAGAAAATAAATTTCAGATATACGAGCGACGGCAAAAAATCGTTTCGATCCGCTATAATTTGGTGCTTTGCTTTCATTTCCTTTAAACATTGCAAGTGAATTAAACAGTCCAGTTCAGTTCGAAATACTACTAAATAGGAAAAAAGCACAGTTTAATGTTTGAATATAAGATTGAAATAAAGTTATGTTGATTATACGTGGTGGTTGTGGTGATTGTTTCTCTTCTTATATCAGCTTCGTCAATACGTTCCTTTAATATAGATTTCACCCTGGGTAAAGACAGGAATTATATGGCACAATATCCGGATAATGGGGCAAATACTTGCATATTAAACTTGGATAGAAATCTCTTGAAAACTATGAAAAATGGACCCGATCATTGCTTTCTTGGAGAAAGGACTACTTCGCATATCACATGAATATCAAAAAAAATATCTATAAATCATAATTATTTGGTACTTTCATTTATTTATTTGATATTTCTTGACTTTCGCTCGCTAAAGTTGAACTCTTCGTTTCAGGATCATAAGTAGAAAACCACAATTCATCAAATGTTATAATTACCCGATGGATTGATTTAGTGGACAAACTATGTCTTGTCGTTGTGTACGGTTTTTCGACGAATTCCTCTGACTTCAACAATCCTAGTTATTAACCGATAGACAGATCAGATTATCATATTTGTCTATATCGTCATCTGTGTTTGAGATGGAAGAGTGTTAAGCGGAATCATCTAGAACATCTCCTCGGTTCACATGAATCTCTCGCAAAAACGGGATTTCAGAAAGATTAACAAACTTTCGGAGAAATTATTTTTGTTTACATCCTCAAAAGTAACTCTTATTTGATATGAAACTTTATTACGTGAAATTTAACCATCTAATTTAACAAGCTGATCCATTTTATTGAGTTTCCATATGTTTTCTTCGTCATAACCAGGTCTATTTCAAATATAATTAGAGGAAATATGAATTTACAAACTTCGGATGAAAAATGTCAGCGGACAAGGAAAGAAAGTAATTTACGATTTACCATCACATAATTTAGTTTTAAAAACGGAAAAAATCAAAACTTGATTAAAAAACTTATAGAATTCTCAATATTGTAATATTTGTCATATTTAGAATTTATTTAAAGACTTACATTCACTATTGATTGTATATAAAAATAAGCAATTATTTATTATCAAAAACCTAATATAAACTAATATATTTGAAATCACCGGAAAATTTTTACTATTTCGATCGGTTCACTATGAGATTCAATTAATAACTGACTACTGTTTTACTGCATTATTGAATAATTCGATTCTAGAAAGTTAATCAACAAATCAAAAGGCCTTCATAGATATTTATTCTATAAAAACAATATAAACAAATCAACGCTGTATATAAAAAACATGTACAGTCTTTCCGAGAACCGCCGCGTCTGCAATCTTTCAGACTCTTCCATCATGTCCGAACAGGATCAGGTTCACGGTCCATGTTGTGTACGAGTTTGTTATTATAATTCATCTAAATTTCTTGAATAATTAGATTCTAAAAAGTTTCGGTTTTGGAAAAGTTGGTTTCGCAAAAAGATTCCTCAATCCTTGATCCGTTTTATCAACTACAAGTTCCTTATAATAATTGTTGAGTACAGTCACATCCTCAATAAAGAAGGTCAAACACCAATTTTGACGTATCTAAGCATCACTTCGTTTGTACGTATGCAGGTAGTTATAATTATTTTCTTTTCGTTACTTTGATAATCTTGTAGGGTGAGAAGTGGGTGTAGTAAATTCAGCCATATAGCGGGTAGATGATCTTTTGATAAGGTAAATTCAGCCAAAGAAATTGGGAAGCAATATTTGTACATTTAGGTAGGTTTTGAAACATGGATGTTTTCCTAAACGAACAAAAAATGAATAAAAAACAATTCAGATCCTATTTTCATGAAAATATGAAAGAAACGATGTAAATTAACTGATTTTTCTGTTTGTAAATTAACCGATTTTTTGTAAGAGCTGATAGGTTAATACAAGTTCTTGTTTCTCTAAAATTCATTGGTAAATAAAATCCTGATATTAATTTTTGAAGTAGACAAGGAAACCCAGTTATTTTTAATGTGTTTCTAGCTGTATTACCTAATTAAAAATCATCTGTAATTTTTCACTCATTATTACACAAAAATAATTGGGAGAAAAACAAGGTTCTGAACTTCAAAACAAACTTCAATAAAAATAAATAAATTTTACGATTTAAGTTGTAATAATAATTAAAAACAAAAAAAAACAATTGATCAATTAATATTAAAAAGATAAAAATTTTGAAATAAAAATATTGGGTATTAAATTTCCCAAAATTTGTCATCTAGTTCATGCAGAAGAAAAAGTTTCGCAGGCATATCATCTGAGAGGCAATTTCTGAGAAAGTTCAAAATCAGACCTGCTTGGGAGAATAGATGCTCAGATGGAACAGATGTGGCGATTACAGGTACATATTCGAATACTACTTGAAAAATAGCAGGGTAAATGTCCTTCCTCATTTTCCAGAAAGCCAGAGGGTTCTGATGAATCTCCTCGTTTGGGGAACTTAAGTATAACGAAATTTCTTCGGTCATTGATTTATCTATCGATTGTTTCTTTTTTTGCCATGCGGTCTGAATTTTCTTGTTGTGATTTCTTATCATCTCACTGATCGAAATGAAGCCATATTTCACTTTTAGGACCCATTTTGTTTGATATTTGAAATTTAAATGCGTGAACGATACAGATTTGACACAAATGACAAACTTAACTGTAACAGACTAACGGAAAAAATGATACAATACAACATACGAATGAATATGAATAATAACAATACCTGAACCTGTCTCAAAACGTACACCCTTGTTCCACAACCTTCTTTATTCATGGGAGGGGATTCAAATAATGAAATAATTAGTCTTGGCTGATTTGAAATTTATTAATTGAAGTAGCTTTCCAACAACTAGGAATTATTGAAATTACCAAAACATCGATGTTTATTTAGAACCATCGATAACTGCAAAACATCGAAAGAAAATTATCGATTGAGAAATCATCGATGTTTTCGTGAAACCATCGATGTTTTGATAACATCGAACCATCGATACCCATCCCTACATTTAGGTGAACTCGGCCAGATTCTAAGGTGCTATTTTGAAATCAAAAAAAAAAACCTGAAATAGATATTATGAAAATATTTCAATTGAGTGAGGAATATTGAGGTATACAACGTCGAATATGTATATTTGAACTTTTAAAAATTTACAAATTCATACGAATACAACAAAATTTGAAAAATTCCAGAAATAATGGAAGAATATTTAACTGGAAAATAAAACATTGCAAAATACGAAATAAATTTTTCACACAGCATAAAACCAAGGTTGTCATCAATGCGATTATAGTTATAATCTCATAACCTAACCTAACCATTCTTAAATTGAAAGGCTTTTTTGTGGAAAGTTCAAAATACGTAATTTTTCAATTATTTTGAACCTAATACCAAAAATGCACACATTCTTAGAAAATATAATTTATCTATAAAGTTTTGTTCAATATTTTATATTATATTGAACATTTGCTAATTTTGGAAAATCTTAGATGTTGCTGATGGTTTTTCGTTTTGTCTTAATGATAATAATTATTCAAAAGTTTGTATTTTGTCCATCTCTAGGACTCACTTCGGCAGAACCAATTTTCTTGTGCGCTCGTGGAACGATCTTTCGGATTCGACAAAGGTAGTCAGCTCTAAATACACGAAATCTTTTCTAAATGTGCCTTTGCGCTCAATGAACGTGCGCTCTTCGCACCATACCACTGATTTCACGTACTGAAATCTAACTTAATCTGTGACTTTTTGGCTGAATTTACCAGTGAATTTAAAACTATCTTTATGACTCCATAGAGCAGATAATTTATTTGACCGAATTCACATCTCCCTTGATTGCTCTATTATAAAAATAGATTCTGGAGTTGTATATGAATCAAGTTCTATTTATAATTACAAACATAGACCATGAAGTATATCTCAAATAAACAGAAGCAGCTACAATTATAGTGAATTCGGCAGTTTTTTAGCATATTACCAATACCACTTTATGTTTATTTTCTGTCTGTTCATAAAGACCATCGGGAGGTCTATTTCGTGTCCTCTTGGCACCATATAACGGTTATCCATTTTAGTGACCTTACATGTACAGACACGTACATAGATCTTAAAGAAACAAACTGAACCTACCTGTCGAACAAAATAACCGTAAAGAATTGCAAATAATGCGTTGAGTAGGGAGATTGCTGACGGCTTGCCTTTTATTATAAGGTGGCTTTACACATTGACATATTTAAAAGCAATAACGTACATAAAATGTAAAACTTTTTCTTGAACCGTCTGGTCGTATAAGCTAGAATATTTTATTGTGTTTATTAAAAATAATATCGTGCATACGAACTAATATCTTGACAGATAATACTGTTAACATGTGATGTATGATTATTTATATTATTTAGAACTTTATTTCTTGTATCTCAAAATATACAGCGTCATCAATGTATATTTATGTAGGATATTTATGATTTGTAATTTACCTGCTTTCCGTAATAGTTTTGATACATTCTTGGTTCCCATTACCTTAGTGACATCTGGTTACTTCATGACATGCTAGGTATTACAAATAATTCGTATTGTTATCTTTAATAAAGATTCAGGTTCAAACCAAATGAGTCTCATTGAATTATGAGCTTAGAGCTCATATGATTGGTATTTTTTAACAAAATTTTTCTGGAAATATTGCTCCTAGTTCCATTCAGAAATGCAAATTATTTTGGGTATCATCAATAAGTTTTTTAGGCCATAAAAGAACTTCTCACAATTATTTCATAATATCGTACTCACTTAAAATCAACACACCTCAAGAATGTGTCATATTAACAACGCCTTTATGTAGCAATTCTGCCTTTCTATTAAAATTCTCGAAGTTAAACCAGGTAAACCACTAAATGGAATTAAATAAAGGGCCTAACTCCAGGAAAATAATCCACGAATAGTGAACTTTGGAATAAATAGGTGGAATTTCAGTGATGTGGTACTTGAAAGAGATAACAAATGTCCGTTGTAATTTTAAATATGTTCTAAGGAAATATAAATTTAACTCGATCAAATAAAATTTTACTAGCACTTTATCAATACTTTTCATTACTTTTATCATATATTAGGGTTAATAAATGCCGTATTTCATACTTTAATACTTTAATGGTCCTTCGAACATCCTGACAATATCAAATGCCCTAATATATGATGTATTCCATATTTTGATGGATGGATTTATAACATTCAAAATGTTTGAAGCCGATTGGTTCAATATCTGTAACTGCTTGAAAAACTCATTCCAGTTGCTCAGGAAGCTCATTTAGGATTCACAGAGATGAAAAAATTGTATTTACACGGAGGCCCCCTGATAGTCCTCCATTAAAGGCTAGATTTTGAACCTCACACTCATCGATGACGTAGCCTGCAGTTTCTTTCTCCTCCAGGCATCAAAGACATTTCGGCGTCTAAAATAAAAGTGCCCCGTTTGAAAGGTCAGTGACTAGTCGAATTTCTCGACTGTTTAAGTAATTGATTGGTGAGAAGGGTAGGAGGCTTATCTATTTGATGGTCCTTCGAACATCCTTACAACATTCAAGGCCCTAATATATGTTGGATGGATTTATAACATTCAAAATGTTTGAAGAAAAACGTATTGGCATGTTACTAAATAATGTTAAATAAAGGTTTGATAGGTGGATTTGAAGCAATCTAGTGATGAACTACAATCGCAATAATCGTCGTTTTAGCTAATTTTTATCATCATTAAAAGAATGTATCACATTTATGGGAGTTTCACAGAATAATTGACTTGTATCTGTGATGCTAGAAAATAATCTACACTAAACTTCAATCTTACCAAAATTTGATAACATAAAATTCGTTTTTATATCATTATCAGTCCCGAGAGAGTTATTAATTCTCTCCAACTAAAATGGGAAGTGATAAAAGTTACATAATAATTATGAGACTTGAATTTGACTTCAGTTTTTATTTTAAAACTTCTGAGTCTATGGGTTTATAACCAACGCTTAAAATTATTTCGTTTCTTAATAAAACACGGAGAAACTGCTTAAAAAGTATTTTCAAAATAAAATGAAGATATGATTTCTGAATGTCAATATTAGATAGAAATATATGCGTCTCAGAGATGTTTGTCTGATTTTTTTACAAATAAATAGATATACGAAATTTTTAATATTCTATTTTTATAACCAATCCAATAACCAAAAATATTCCTTCCATTTTTTCCCGTGGATTTGGAACATTTAATAAAATAATATGCACACCTCTTGCTCTTCTCTTCCTCGAGCAAAAATTGATCAACATTAAAATGTCAAATTTCACATTAGAACAAATTTTTTACATACGAGTATACGATTAATTAGATTATAGAATTCTTCACAATCCAATAAAGTGATAAGCTTTCAATCAACGCCTTGGTGTAAGTTCAGTTACCCTGTATTTAAATCAAATGAATATCTAAAACTCAAATTTTTCTTCAAACTATGAGGAAAATAAAATATATGATATGATACTTAAATTTTGAGATATGGCAACAATGATATGAATATGTAAAATCAGACATTGCTATTCATAGAGTTTGACATTTCTAATGGTGAACGTATTCAAAACGTGTTGCCAGACGAGTGTTTTTTGAGGGGTTTACAGTTACTTGAAACAAAACTAAGCAACAATCGACTGTATAGGTCTGAAGACAAACCAAATCCTTCAAAAGTTGTTCGCGTACGAAGCCTGTTTTTTCGGAATAATTGGATAGTCACCACCATTACCATAGAGCAACGTATAACGTCAAATCTAAATGGTACACCGGCATTTTTTTGCCAGAAGTGTTCGTAAGAATCACCAATACGACAATGCGAACTCTCAAATATTATTCCAAACGAAAACTTTCTTAAACAGTCAAAACATCGAATTGATGTGTCATCCGCTGTACAGTCCTTGTTTGGCACACAATGATTTCTTCTTGAAAAAACTTCGATAATTGGTTCAAGTATCGACTTTAATGGAGAATATTTTGAAAACCAAAAAATCCATATCCTATAATAAAAATTTGTGCCTACTTCTCCATCTCAAAACTTAATAACAAACTTCGTATATAATAGTTTATCCCTGTAGAATGCCCTCCCCCAATAAATAGCTATAAATTCATGATTTTTTGAGTCTTATCAAATTTATATTGGTTTTGGTTGTAAAGACACTTAGATTGTGAAAAATACTATAACAATATGGATCTATTTTCACATATTTGGGATAATATTGAACCTCAAATTGGGAAATAAATGTTGAGAAGTATTTGGAAAAATTTCCCTGTTCAGTTCATCGATCCATCTTGAACCAACTCATTCAGTATATAAAGTGTAACTCATGTCATTACTAACCTTGTTTTATTATAAATTATTCTATAATGTACT
This sequence comes from Diorhabda carinulata, assembly GCF_026250575.1. NCBI lineage: Eukaryota > Metazoa > Arthropoda > Insecta > Coleoptera > Chrysomelidae > Diorhabda > Diorhabda carinulata. The sequence goes on from NC_079463.1 coordinate 23,447,513, forward strand.
AAATAAAAATAAAAAAATCGATTGTATACGATTTCACTTCAATTTACAGTAGACACAGTACTTGTAATGAAAAATGGAAATTACTTCTTCAACTTTCAAAAATCAACAATAACAATCTTGATTCTATTAAATTATTCTTGAAAAGAATCATATTAGCGTAAAGAATTGCCAGCGAATGCATTAATTAAACTTCAGTATAACATTTTATAATCAGATATGAAATATATTGTTTAGCAAATAAATTAGAATATAAGATGTATGGCTATCAGATAATGAATGAAAGAAATAATGTTCATCACTATCAGAGTTTTTACTGTAGTCTATTGAGAATTTTGAAAATCGATGAAATAATATTATTCAATTCATCATGTGAACTCTTATGTTATCAATACTAGAATTGTAAATACACTAATCAAAAAATTGGCATAAATGAGTTGGCTACTATGGGAAAACAAACTGGTACGTTCTTAAATCCTGAACTTTACACAACAATTTGCTTGAGTGGGGGTGATCACATGAGATTTGTGGAGAAACTAAGATGCTGGAAAGCAACCGCAGTCGCGGTTGGTTACATCGACGATACCCTACAATGGATTCCGGAACACACTGGAGCGAATGGAATTGAAATAGTTGATAAGCTCGCTTAAGCGAGGGCAGACAAGCCCTTCTGGGACCTGAATCCTGGAAAAAAAGGTAGACAGAAGCAGAAACAAATATTGAGCCAACCTACAAGGGTTGAAACAGGCAAAGACTCTTCTGGGAAATTATAACCAGGGTAGATCTGCAGAATGTATCTACTTAAGTAAGAACAATCTATGAATACTAATAGGAGTTTTATCGGGGCAATATCGTCTCAACAAACACCTGAAGACACTAGACCTAACAGATAATGCGGCATGCTAATTTTATCGCACCTCTATCCACACTCTCTCGAAGTGTGAAACACTAAGTAACTCCAGAGTGGCATTAATCGATCGGCTGGAAACATTAGGTTCTCCAGTATCGCAGCAAGAAATGAAGGTACGATAGATCCTTTGGGTCGCAGTTTATACGAGACCCCAATTCCATACATACATACATCGACGATAACATGAATAACAAGCTAGAACGAGGAAGCAAAATTGTGGGGTTAATTAACAATTAGTATTCCAAGTACAACTATATCAAGAAGTACTAACTATAATATAACAAAAAAAATTTATAATACGTTTGATTGTTTTTATTGTACTCGCGAGTAATTGCTATTAAGGGAGAGGTCGCTAATAAGGGGTTGCTCCTTAAGTCTTGAGATATCGCAACACTGATGTGATTATGTCAAATCTGATATAGTCATCATAAAGTTTCACATTTTTAATAGTGAACGTACTCAGGCCATGCTGTCATACGAGTGTTATTTGAGTTGTCTACTTAAAATATTCATCTGGGTCAAAAAATGGAATTAATTTGACATTGACGTGGATTGAACCAACAGCAGTTTGCCGATCAATTCGATTCGACTGTTCGTGATAAAACATATTTTCGAGTCATCGTGTTTCGCTTGTTTTCCGAATTCAATTATGGTCGCACTTTGCTAAATGATGAATTTTATGAAGGTCGTCCAAAATGATTTGTTTAGCCAGAAAACATCGATGAGTAAAATGATATTGCAAGATCGTAATGTGACATTACCTTGAGATTGAAGCACTCTCATACATTCAATATTGGATGAACATTTGGCTGTTGAAAATATTTTTTGTATAATTTAACAATCGCTCAAAAAAAGCTCTTGTCTATTGGTGCAGAGAAATTCTGAAAAAAAATCATTTGCGTTGCTTTAAAAACTCTATAAGATCATGACAGACGAATCATGAATCTATGCATATGAACCAGAAGCTGAACAACAACCGACTGTATGGGTATGTGGAAACGAGCCAAATCCAAGAAATCCACTCATCAGTTCAAACAAAAACAATCAAAATATTGAATTGATGGGGGTCATCCTTTGTTCAGTCCTTGTTTGGCCCCCAATTAAAATGCGTTCAAATCACATGTTTTAAAGGTACCTCAATCGGAATGGAAAGAATGCTCCAACATTTAGTTCAAACCAATGTGAAAGTATTTTGATTTTAACGGAAAATATTTTGAAAAACAATGAAGCCACATCCAATTATAATTATTAGCTTATCTCAAAACCTAATTTGCAATCCTCGTAGTATATTTGAAAACACGAAGACTCAAGATAGCTGGATACAGTACAAAATAATAGTATCAACACAATCTTTGAAAGTGACACTATTAAGACCGAGAAGAACAGGCAATGATGACTAAACAAATATAATGAGAGTAACCAAAACAAGCAAAAACCGCTTTTTTGATATTTTTGAATAAATTAGGTAAGAATAACGGAAAAAAACATCAAGTTAATTAATTAAATCTTGGTTATATCGTATGATACTTCACGCTTTGTTTCTGATGATTTTAATAGAAAACATTGTAGTCAAGTCAAAAAATGATTTTGGCATAAACACTTCGAATTGCTTCAGCATCTTTTCTATTATATTCTCCAGATGTAGCCGCAATAACATTTACGTACTCACAGACCAAAAACACATGAGTTTTGCTGGAAAGAGTTCTAGAATTGTTGACGAAGAGAATTAATGAATTAATTTTCCGGAAGCTTATCAGACAAAATTACATTATAGTGTACATGAAATCTATCTGGGAATAATTTATTTCTGGAAAATAGTAGGAAAGCTCACGCGTTCAGTCATTCCTGATTTTAATGGGCAGAACGTGGAAAATTAGATTATTAGCCAGGAAAATCATTAATCTAATTTTTGAAGTTGTAGTGTGGAAAATAATTTAACAATGGTTGTTTATTGTTAAAATGAGATGAGGTGCAGCGATGACAACAATAAAAAATAGTATAAGTTATTGAAATCAATCAAAAGCGTTTACTAAACTATTACGATCAAGAGTGAACTATTTTACCTAGTATATCAAAAATAAATTTCTACAATTCAGTCACCCAAAATTGTTGAATCATCACTAATAACTTGAAAGACTATCTAACAGAAACTAGTATCTCTGGTACGCTATTACGTTAGCTGTACTAGCTCCAAAGCTAAGTCCAATTTCTATTTTAACTACCGGCTCTTCAACTGCTACTAAAAGGATGTTATTTCCAATGTATATATTGAACTATTACAAAATTGTTATGCGGTTATCTCTAGCAGTTTAGATTTAGCCAAACCACATCCAGAATGCGATTGTTTAGAACCAAGACTAAGATCTCTATCAAATTCGTGTCGAGAAAAACGAAATTATGAGAAAAAATGTAACTTATTAAAAGGGACAGCATAGCAAAGGGCAGGCACGTGATTATCGATTGAAAACAGCTTGGGAATTCAATTTTATGACCGGATAGTAAGGCAACGCTGAACAAAACAGTGATATTTCTCTATTGTATTTAATCTGGGCTTGACCTAGTATTTCTATGTGAACGTTGTTGGCAGGGGATAAGTCTTTAGAGACGGAATGCACTATTGTGCTAGTAAAATAAACAGGTCTTTAGCAGACAGATTTTTTATTGTCCTTGGAATATTATAGAATGTTTATTATTACAATCACAGCTTTACCAGATTTTGGATTGTTTGCTCTAAATTTATTAAGGAAAATTATTGCTTATGGATTTATGCTATAATTACTTTTCTGCTATTGATAGAAATTCGAACTGAAATTTACGAATGTATATACGAATTAGGTTCGAGTGCTTAACAAACCATAATAATTAAAAACAGGTTCTCACGTTTATCACGAACACACGGTACTCTTTGTAAGCCTCGTTATTTTGCAAATGTGCTATTAATTATAGGTTCGACAAATAATGTTTGCTCTCGAACAATTTTATGTAACGAGTTAACGTTAATGGCAGACTTTCAATATTCTTTTCGGGAAATAATTCGCTTTAGTTTTGTCTGGTTTGGCATAAAACTTTCAGTTTTGAACTAATTACCTGAAACATGTGTACCTATATATGTCTTCAAATCTTCAAGTTGAACAGTATCATTAGTATCATTTATTGTCAATACATTTGTCCATATTGGAAGACTATACTAATTAATGACTATTAAATTATATCCATAAAGCTCATCCATCGTTCAGGACATATAATAAAAACAAATCTAGTTGAAATATAATTACTGTAAATATTGAAGAACAAGTGAACTGTCACAGGTCATAAGAGGTAAAAATCAATTGGCATTTTGCTACAGTGGACTGTTCAAGTTACTAACGAGCTTGGTTCATGACAATGCCTATATTTAATCCAACCACTTTATTTGTTACCCTTTAAAACTGTTTTTAGTATATATTGTAAACAAATTCATTGCAATTTATTTTACCAGCAATTTCAAAGCCTCATTACTAACTCATATCTTTAACTACATATTTTGAGATATAAAATCTACAGGGACATATCGACATATCTTCATCAATCGATATCCTCTATACTAGCAAATTACAGTTGCTAGTGGACGATTTCTTTGACCGATTGCCCGTTATCGACCTTCAAATGATAGTACGTGGTGTGGCTATTAAATAACGAGACTGTTTATGAAAAACGATTTTATAACAAACATCAATCTACATTCGAATGCTGCCCTTCAATATATTCCTCTCCTATCGCCACACACCTTTCCGTACGTTTTTACCATTGATCGAAGCAGTGCTGGAAGTCTTCTTTGGTGAGTGCCTTTAGGAGCTCTGCCGTTTTTTGTTTTACCACTTCCATCGACTCAAATCTAGTCCCTTTCAAAGCAGAGTTCATCTTCAAAAACAAAAAAACTCGCACGGTGCCAAATCTGGTGAGTACGGCGAGTGTTCGAGTACTGGAGTGCGCTTTTTGGCCAAATACTGCTTCAAAGATAGTGCGTTATGGGCAGGTGCAAAATCCACGAGTTGTTCTTCCACAACTCGGGCCGTTTTTAACGAGCTCTTTCTCGCAGTGTTGCTAAAATTGACAAATAGTGAGTCTGGTTGACAGTCTGACCCTCTAGGTCATTACGATACCGAAAAAAAGACGATCAACATTGCCTTGAATTTTGATTTGCTTTCTCGGCCCAAGTAAAGCGCTTACAACACTCTAATACACGAGCACGAGATAGAGAATTATCTCCTTAGGCCTCTTGCAACAATTTATAGTATTCAGCCGTAGATAATTTCAATTTAACGATAAAGTTGAGATGATACGTTGCTACTGTTTTCCGGCACGAGACAAAAACACGTTCGTTCCAACCGTTATTGCACATATACTATAATAGTAACGGAATAGTTATTTTCCTAACAAGTGCGCAAAGTGATACTTTTCCGCACGCGACTGCAGTTGTCCCGAACGACGCGGAGCGGAGTTCGGGCAAGCGGTCAAGTGCGGGAAAGACACTTTACGCATGAGTTAGGAACATTATTTTTTCTACGACCGTATATACATAAAAGTATACCAACCCATAACCAACAACTACAACCAACCCAACAAACATAATAATATACAAAATTTTAACTAAAAACTATTAATTATTATAAATATTAATATTGAAAACACAATTTGTTGTATTCTGTAGACTAGTAAGAATTGCCGGCCCAGTGGAGTTATTTGGTTTCAACTGGAAGGTAGATGACGTCGGTGAAGATGGCATCGGTTGCAGGTCGCATAAAGATGACGATGACGGTGACGGCAACGGTTTTAAGTCATTTGTAGTACAGAGAAACTTTTTACCATCGAATAGCGGGACAATAATGTATTAGATTTCAAAACCTTACTTAGGTCTGGAAAATACGCCAGAAATACCTCTTCCTTATAAGTTTTGGCCCCTTTCTCCTTACACCATGTAACAAAATGGTCGTATTGCTTCTCATACTTTAGTCTGGATTTGGCAGGTAACAGCTCGGAATTAGCTTCATTTGCAGCCTTCAAAACGGCTTCGGGAAGTTATTCGTCGGATGAATCCATTAATATTATTGTATCGGAATCGGTTTAATGTGGTTTAATTTAAAAGAAGATTGTTCTTATTCGGTCACTTCCAAGACGTTTTGAACAACTTTGACGTTTTAGTAACAATTACACGCTTGGGTTGTCATAGCAACTGATATCAAACCAGTTTTGATATTTGTTTCTCCTTTGAAGAATGTCACTTTCCCGCACTAGTGCGGGAAAGTGACACTTTCAAAACTAAAATGCGTGCGGGAAAGTGGGTTAAAACGCACGGTCGTAGAAAAAATTGTTTTGGGACGTGCATAGACAAGATATCTAGATACCCAACGCACTATTCGTTTTTTATCCCACCCGCCTAGGCGCGTAGTCTCGTTATTCAATAGCCAGACCTCGTAGAATATTACGCGCTTATGTTTTCTTGACAGTCAGAGTTCAGTACTTGAGGATAATGGTTGCCAGTATTGCCAGCTCTAGCTCCTCTAGTTTCGTTGCATCTCAAAATATACAGAGTGACCCACGTATTTGTTCAAATATTTCCAAACTAGCTTGAAACAAAAGTCACAAATTAAAAATTATATAGGGATATAAGCTATTTTGGAAAATATATCAGTAAACTTTGCTTTTCATATGTTCTCACAATAACTTTATATAAACTATAGCTAACAGTTTCTTGCCATGATTTGCGAAAATTTAGATATTTCAGCTTTGTCAATCTTCTCAAACATTACGTCAAATTTCAGTTATTATAATGACAGAATAGTGAATGATAATCATTTATTGTTGTTTCAATTTGTAATTATTGATATTAATTAAATATTGGACGCCACTAAGAAACATATCTTCAGACTTACTCACGCGATCTTGCAGCTTACAGTTTGGCAAATACAGGAGTGAATATCAAGAAACGTAAGAGAGGCACGAAGTTAAAATGAGAAAGTATTCGGATGACAAAGAGAGTAATATACGCTTGATGAATTAGTACGGTAAATAATCAAAGTACTAAATTCTGTACCTCAAAATAAAATATATATTCTATTACGGAACCCAGTTAAAACAATGAAAGTAGGTACCCACGCAGTGGTCTTCAATATCTAACAGATACCATATAACTGACAATAGGACGTAGTTAAGCAGAAAACGTCCAACCCACAAATTACAAAAAAATGAGTTTTTGTTTTAACAAACTTTAAAAATGTTAATAAATTGCAGGAATCGTCCAAGTCAAATAAAATGTTTTTGTAACGATATTCTGTAAAATTCTAACCCACATAATTACAAAATGAGATTTTCATGTTCACAATAAGTCCAAGTGGTTTGGACGTATTGTGTCAGAACAAATTTGGTTTTGATTTTCTACCACAATAAATTGTTGAAACATCTTAAGTGGGTTGGATTCATTTTATCAAATAAATTACGTAAAAAATCCTACTGTTATTTTTTCGTTGAAATCGTCCAAGAGGGTTGGACGTTTTCTTTCTTACAATATTACGCATAACTTTTATAATGTTTAATTTTTCGGAAAGAATCTCTTGGATGAATTCGATGTTTTCACATTAGGATGTAAGTCAGCTAGAGATCAGCATAATATCACGTTCCCGTATTAGTGCGTTTTTGTTCACTCAGCTTACTAGACGTTGTCGCAAATTTTTTAATAATGTCAGGAAGAGGAAAATTAATGTGTGAAGTTAAAGTTAATGAATTGATGTATGCCGAAATGCAGTCCGAGGAGATGGGAACAAGTTTTGAGGTAAATCTATTATCTTCATTTCGTTTTTATAGTTGTTTATTGTTTACTTATTTTCATCAGAATGTTTGAAGTTTAAATAAACATTTTTTACTGTTATAGAAATCTCCCTTAACAGATATTACGAAGAATGATGACACTGGCCAAATAATAATGTTTGATGAATGAACAAACTGGATGTTTCAAGTTTCTTGGATTTTTGTTTCGCTTTTGTACAATAAAATATTTTAAAAAATTCACATCTTTTATTTACCTGAAATGTGCCAACCCACATAACCATCTTTTGCCAAAATGTTATTTATTTACTTAATATTTGTCTCTAAAACCGTCTAACCCACAAATTTGTGATTTATTCCAAAATTTTTGGCATTTAAAGTAAATTATCATGTACCATTACAGCTGCAGCTACATAAGAAAATCAATGTGAATTTTAATTTAATTATTTTAGGTTTAAAGGGCACATCAATAAACTTTAATTATCAAAATTTATCATTTGTGGGCTGACGTTTTCTGCTTAACTACGTCCAAGTAGTCAATTATACCTGCTTGAGGGACCGTACTAATCCCTACTACCATAATCTAGTAACACGCATTGACGCGCGTGGCTATTGCACATTCATTCCTGTATTTGCCAAAGTGTAACTATGATATTTCGCAAATTCGGCACAAAACAAAAGATGTTTTCTGCATATTAAGTACTGAAGAAAATTCTAGTTAGATCACAATTCCGCCAGTGCCGCGAATGTATGAATTTTCCATTGGCACTTTCGTAGTTTTTTGGTGTCTCATTATGCAATAAATTTGAACCAACGATCAAATGATATATTTTGGCTCAAAGTACCGTGTATATGTATTTTTATTACAATGAAATTGGATATTGAAAATTGAAAACAATGAGTTTGTAGTGAATATACAATAGTCCTGAAGACATGAGCCAATTTTCATATTCCGGCTTATGTCTATATCGTCTTCATTTCAATGAAATTCAACATTGTTCATTGAAAACAATAAGTTTGTACTAGTAGTTGTTCAAATAAACACATTATAAAAATGACAATGAATAGAGTTGTTGAGCTTCCTTTATTTTCGTTACCAAATTTATAATTGGATGGTAGGAGACAACTTGATGTTACCAATGTTTTCAGTCTTTTGCGAAGTGCAGTCTAAATCATAGTTTTAGGATAACAGGCGATGTTGCTGTGATTCCTCGAACTGGAACAGCAAATATACTGCCAGAAGACAAGGTCATTTATTACAATCTTGGTGCAAAGGAATGTAATCTAACCAGCATCGGCGATATTCATGGAATGCCTATTCACATATCAAAATTATATCAGACCAGACATGGATGAGGACTAGAGGGGCAGAAGAAATTTGTTATTGGAGGTAATCACTCGAATTACATCGAATACGGGATCAATTATCACAACAAATAATTGATAACTGTATAAGAAGTATGAATATGTTTATCGTTAACACAAGGAACGACATGATCGATAGAATGAACTTCCATTGTGATGCTATGAGGCAGAATCTTGGAATGCCGTTCCTAGTACCCTCTTCGAACATTTATTATATTTTTTTGGTCTTTATTTGATAAGTTATAGGCTAGCCAACTTAATTTTTCTACATTTTTTCTTATGTAAGTGTTTCAATACCTCCCGTGAGTATTTTCAATAAATGGCTACAATTTATGATAATTTTATCCAGTATGTCTCTCCATGGAGAACGATCTGAATATCTCATAAACTAAAATTTTATCGAGTTAAACAAATAGTACCTTCCGTTGAAAAATCCATTGTAAAATTCATTTGTGCCATCTTTAGATTGTACAGGTTGTCCATGTAAAAATTACGTTTTGTTAAGCATTGATAGTTCTGATAGTGTTATCTATTCCTTCAAATACATGGAACGGATATTGGTAATCATCCATTAAAAATTCGTTATGTACGAATTTGTAATCTAGAAAATTATTACTTAAATATAAGTTCTGATTTCGCATCTTTAAATGCCTATAACTCAGAAACAAGGAATCGTGCGAGAAAATTTTCTCTATTCTATCTACTCATTAGTACAATTTTTTGCATCAATTTTTGGAACATCCTATATAAAAGTGTAATTAATGCATTTTAATTTTAATGCATAATTAATGCATGCATCTTCTGTTTTAAAATTAGTTTTTGTTCGATAATTTTTAAATGAAAGATAAATTGGAAATTATCAAAAAAAAACTAATTTTGAAACAGAAGAGTAACTAATAATCGTTGTTCAATATTTGTTACATTTTTTTTTAAATAAATTCCTTTTCAATATTTCCCTAATTTCTTTTTATATACATATAAGGAGTGTATATTCTGTTGACTTGATTTATAAATTATGGAGTCGTCGATGATGTCACAATTCCAAATAATACGAGGGTTGCAAGGTAAGTTTTGAGATATGTGAATATTTCGAATTTGACATTGCGTTAATAAAATTTGACATATTTTATGGTGAACGAAATCGAACCGCGTTTTTAAAAAATGGAATTAAATTCTCGAACATTTTTGTGGGATTTTCTTTGACTTACGACGTGGATTAAACTGTGACTGTGTTTTGCTGGTTTTCAGAATTCAATCGTGGTCGCACTTCGCTACAGAATGAATTTCGTAAATATCGTCCAATATCGGCTGTTATGGTAGAAAACATCGATGCTGTACGTAAACTGATATTGCAAGTTCGTCGTGTGACGTACCGTGAGATTTCGGCCTACTTGGGCTTCAATTCCGCTTGCATACATTCAATATTGCATGAATATCTGGCTGTTGTTTCTGTTAGCGTTGGATACCGCACAATTCGACAATCGCTCATGAAAAAGTTCGTGTCAATTGGTGCAAAATCCGCAACTAAAAAATAATCGAATCTATGAGTCTTTTAAGACGAGCCAAATTTAAAGTTGTTCGCGCACGAAGCACTTTACCGCTTATCAAATTATCGCCTGTTAGTCGAAATAACTGCACATATCGCCACAGTTTCATTAGAGCAACGTAGAACGGTCAATTCTGGATGGTACCCCAGCAATTTTTTGTCAAAAGTGTTCGATAAAATCAGGAAAACTAATCGCAGAACACGAATCGTTCTCCACCAAGACAATGCAATGTTTTTGAACAATCAAAACCCAAAGATTCCTTCTTATTCTTGAAGATCAACGTTTTTCTACACCCGAAGAAGCAGTTGATGCGGTCAAATATTTTAAAGGTACAATTGGTCAAACTCAAGCAAAAGTCTACTGATTTTAATGGAGAATATTCCGAAAAACAATAAAACGTTATCCAATTATGAATATTTGTTTTTATTTGTCTATCTCAAAAAATAAGTAGCAGCCCTCGTTCCACTCAATTCGGTAGAAAATCTATGATATAGAAGAAACTACTTGCAGAGAGTGGAAGTTGTTATGTGAATTACAGGAAGAGATACCCAACTATAAAACTTTCCTCTAACTTTGCAAGCTAGGGAAATACTAAATAATGACAGTAAAAACAAACATTTTCATTCATAATTTGTTTGAATCATAGTGTTTTCAAATAAAAGTGGTATGAAAAATATTTTAAATTCCAATTATTCAGTGCCATGTCAGGAGATTGAAAGCTTTTATTGTTAATTGTAATAATTATAAAGAGCGTGACATTTCTAATTCCTAAATCTGTCATAGTCATTCAAGACATTATTTTACTAATACATTATTACCAAGTATTTATGCGGCAATAGGAGCTTCGTATCTTATGGAACAAAGTTGATAGTGATTTAACAATAGTAGCGTATCGTTAATATTGAAGTGGTTTGTGGCAATCTCTATTGTTTCACCTACCGAAAACGGTGCAAAATATCTCACGGTAACACCGTATGTGATGTGTGGGAAGACAGATTAGAACTCTAGATACAAATTGTTTATATTTTACGACTTCCAGAAACCGAGAAATAATTACCTTACCTTACTAAAATTACAGAAATTTTCGTTGCGTAATATTTTTTTCACACTGTCCTGAAAAGGATGTCCTTTTTCTACTATATCTCATATTCAATATTATGCTAGAGTCCGTAAATCATTTTCCAATTTTGATGGATTCATTTTGTTTATATAATATACCAATATCAAAATATACCGAGAAGGTTTGAAAAATAACTGCAGTAATTATATGTACAAGGTTAGTTCCTTAATTAACGAACTTATCTTCATATGAGTACGAAAAAACCTTCAAGCGACCTTCCTGGGGCGTGAAGTTCCCGAGTAAATCTTCATATACATACTCCTTGATTTGTGCAGTTAGTGCATTTGTTTACAACGACTTTTTCCGTTCCCAGTATTTTGTTACAGTGAAAAATAAACCAACGAAGTTTTATCCATACAAACATCGACAATATTCAAATTCCTAATGGATAAAATAAAAAAGCATGCAGACTAGAGCTTTATACAAAAATATTTGATAGAGAATCAGTTCCTCCTGTGTGATACATTCCTAATGTAGCATCCTGCGACTTTAGGCTCTTTCTCAGATTGAAAACGAACAAAGCTTCGATGACAAAGAGAAAATTAAAGGCGATTTCAAAATTTGACTCCAGGACTGCTTTAAAAAATGTTAATACCACTAGAAACGTGTTATTCAATCAAATGAGAACATTAAATTTTAACACTAACCAAATGATACGAAAGAAAATAGGTGAATACAACAAAAGTAGTGATAGAAATAGAATTCGGGTCAGAATATTTAGGAATATTCATTTCATCTTATCGCAAATTGACTTATTGAATCCGGATACTGAAAAATAATATTTTTTAATAGTTTTGGAAAGGAAGAAATTAACAGGATTTTATTAAACAAATAAATAAATTGATTGTAATATATAACTAAGAAATAATAATTTAAAACGGATTGATATAGTCACTGTTTGGCATTTTACACTATCTACTAATTGATCGATGTAGAGGTGCCAGTAGGCCGATGTGTGCTTTAAAACATACTATCAATGACTTAGGCAATGCATGAAATATATGTCACTACATAGAATATGGTAGGTGAGACTCATTGTTTAAAGGTCGATCTATATCGACGGACAACTTTGTTCGAAAATATCAAGTCAGAATTCAAATTAGAATATTAAATGGGAAATTGAGATAAGGTTAAAAAATTACGTATTTTTTTATATATTACTATCTATCAGGATCGTATAGTACTTCCAATATCAATTGCAGATTATAAAAACCCTTGCCGACAATTTTGTTTGATCTACCATAGGCGTAGATACCTCATTTTATAAATTTATTATTTTTATAAATACGACTTTATTTAGACAGATGCACTTAATTGTAGTTCTACTTGGAACCTGGAAAAAATTAACTTGCTACAACTGAATACTAAGTTATAAAACGTAAATAGACGAGTAGAATGTACCTGCCTATAGGGAGTTTGGTTAAAACAGAGTACCGGACGTGAACTGAGTCCTTTTTGTCCTTCATTCGTTTTTTTTTGTGGAAAACGGAATCTTAAAGCAATAAACCATAAAGGAAAATGAATTATTTGCAAACAAAACAGAATAAAAACAATCCAATTGCAAAGTAACTTCATAAATAATAATGGTAGTAAGAATCGTTTGAGCTAGAGTCTTCTAAAATTATTTCCATTCTAGAGGATGTTCCAAAAGTAGTTAAATAAATCAAACAAACAATAACAAGGTCAATTTTTATTGAGGTTTCATGTGAATATGTGAATATTAAGTTATAAAACGTGAATAGACGAGTAGAATGTACCTGCCTGTAAGGGAGTTTGGTTTAAATATGGTACCGTACGTGAACTGAGCCCTTTTTCTACCCCATTCATTTTTTTGTGAAAAACGGAATTTTAAAGAAATAAACCATAAATGAAAATGAATTCTTTCAAATAAAAGAAAAAAAAACTTTCCAATTGCAAAATGACTTCATAAATAATAATGGTAGTAAGAATCGTCTGAACTGAGTCATCTAACATTGTTTCTATCTTTAGAGGATATCCCAAAAATGGTTAAATAAATCAAACAAATAATAATAAGGTCAATTTTGATTGAGGTTTCATGTGAATATGTTTTTGCTTTTTTGTTTGAAAGTTTAATTCCGATCAATCCATTTAATTTCGGCAAGTCAAGTGATTTAGGATACCTCGAACTACGAGGACCGATTTTTTTCCAACCTCCGATAGACTATAAATAGAAGACTAAAAGATCAATCACCGAAGAGATTGGGACATTTGTCATATCTGTGGAAAAGCTTTCCAATACCCTCTTCAAACAAAGTGGCCGCCATTGAATTCAAGTAGTGTACAAAACAGCTTCTGGATTTCCGTAGACAAAGCAGTAATGGTGAATCTGCATTTCATCAAACAATTCTGTCAACTCGTTGAATTATATAATCGGAAACGACAAATTTGCGTTCTTGACACCTTTATAATGCACATCATTACGGTCATCTTTAAACTTTCGACACCATTAACGCACAAAATGAAGTTTTCTCTATATACACGACCCATACTCCGATGGATTTCTGCAGCACTACACCCCTCAGCATGTAGAAAATGAATCTCATTTCGCCATTGAAACTTGGCGGGAGTAACAATAATGTCGGACATGTCTATGTGTCTGTAGCACAACGCCGACTGACGCCAGAATGTCAAAAATGGCGGAGTGTGTAATGCGAGAGCTTCGCAGTCGCAAGCTTAGTGCCGTCCAAAGATAAGTGGAATGGATTTCGTCCCAATGTAGCTTCTGGTTGAAATGTGCAAAATATCTATGAATGTCATATTCAACGATTTCAAGATGGTTTCTTCTATAAATGAACTGCAAATCATGTTTCCGATTATTCGAGGATATAGATTTACAAATAAATAATATTCTAAAGCTCATCTCACGCCGCTGGTTTTGTAGCTTTGAAACTAAATTCTCGAAACTACCAATAACGTAATTAATCGGCGTTTCCTTGACTATTATATGAGTAAACTTTACTTTCACCTTTCCAACCACATCCCAACAACCGTATAGTAGTGTATAAAATAAGAACTTCTTGGTCAGAGTTAATTTTAAGCTTAGTTTTTTGAAAACACGCGTACGGAACCCATTGGACACAATATAATTGACAATTACATCAGAAACTACATCACATACAGAGTGAGTTTATTGTAACTTTGGTGGAGATACTATAAATGTAGCTATAACTACGAAATTATGGCATTATGGCAGTATTCCTCAAGAGTTTACACAAAATATCTAGGGTGATCCACTTGAAATAATTTTATAGGAAACAGGAAAGATCTGACAACAATAAAAATCGATCAAGTTGTTTCCGAGATAATTGAGGCGTTCTATACATAAAAATCACGCTGTATAGTACAGTCGCTTTGCGTGGAAACAATCTCTTGAATTATTTACTTTTTCTAATGATTCTAATGATATACTTGAATCACACAGATAGAAAAAGGTCGTATAAAGCTCAATTTGTTTTTGATCTTATACACTGAACAATTGTTTTCAAAAATAATACCACCTCTGTTTGATTTACAATTAAACACCATGGTGTTTCGTATTTGTCTTATTCTGCTCCTTAAAACTTAATCGGTTATTCAACAATGTAGAATTAGATGCTTAGACATCCTCAGTTGTGTAGTTATGACCAATGGTATAGAAAAAATAAAATTACTTCTTTCTCAATTTAACAAATAGAGAACTAATAAACTTTTCGCCGGGATATGGCACTGATCTACACATTGGTCATCTTTGCAATGGCACTTTCTAACGAATGGCAGCGTATGATGCCTGGTACTGACCGTACGCTGTTTTTAGTTTGATGTATCATATAAGTGATATTGGAATGATGGATATTATGGAGGCTTTAATACATTCTATTTATTTTAAAACAAACGGTATAGAATAGTTCTTTGAATTTATTTCTATGGTAGTATGTAGGATAAATAACACCAGAAAAAAAGTTGACTTGTGCCAGATCATCGTGTGAATAGACACTCCCTAGTTAAGTACCCTGCAAAACGTATGGTCCAGGGAAAAGAATATTTTATGAGAGTATGGAAAGTTTTTTCAATTATCAGAAGCACCTAAACGTAATACGATTATAATATATGAAAAACGTGTCTCCAGCGAAGCACAGCGGAAGGCGCAATTAAAAGTAAATTCTCTGTTATATTTATGAATAATTATTGAACTCATTACACTAATTATTTATCTAACCCGAGGATATCGACAGAAAGGACTATAAATGTAAGTTACACCATATAAGTGCTCACTTCACGATTAAATAAATAATAAAAGAAAATATATTTTCAATTTGTAATTCTTAATGCAATGTGGTTTCATGGGCAACAATTCCATAGCTATAGTTTTTTTTACAATTTGCTCATTCAGTCTATTAATCACACCTAGGTCATATCCACTTACAATAAATTTTATATGAACATAATTATCCTTGAAATTAGCATTGTAGTTACACGCTTCAAGGAATCTACAACCACTGATCAGTTTTTATTGTTTTTTCGAAGCAGATTCCTACTACAAAATTTTTAGTAAGATGTATTGATATCTAATTAGCGTAGACCAGTTCCATGCATAAATAAAATATTACGTTACCATAGCAATAACTTATTAGAAGTGTCAGTGTAAAGCTTGACGTAGAAAAAGTGAACCAGAGTTACGCAATGAATTAAAAGAAAAAAGATGTCCCCCGAAATTGTGAAAATGAATGCGAAAGTGAAAAATTGGACCGCAAGCTTCAAAAGAGGTGAATTTTCCATTGAAGATGATGACCGATCGGGAAGGCCAGTTTCTATGTCAGTCCCCGAAAATATCGATGCAGTTCATGACATGATTTTATTAGACCGTCGAATTGGGCTAAAACGGATATTTGAAGCACTGATTATTTCATACGAACGCGTTCATCATATAGCTCACGTCAATTTGTACATGAGAAAAATTACTACAAAATGGATCCCCAAATGTTTGAATGTTCACCAAAAGCGTGCAAGCGATCGATCTGTGCTCGATTTAAAAACGATGTAGACTTCTTAAACCGAATTGTTACTATAGATGAGACTTGGGTACATTTCTACGATCCAGAAACTAAGCAACAATCGATGGAATGACGACACTCTGATTCTCCAAGACCTAAGAAGTTACGTGTCCAAAAATCTGTTGGAAAAGCTCTTGCTTAAGTTTTTCGAGATTCCCATGGAGTAATCATGATTGATATCTTTGATAAGGGTAGAACAATAACTGAAGATTACTATTCGACATTACTGACCACTC
The DNA here is from genome assembly GCF_026250575.1 of Diorhabda carinulata. Lineage (NCBI taxonomy): Eukaryota > Metazoa > Arthropoda > Insecta > Coleoptera > Chrysomelidae > Diorhabda > Diorhabda carinulata. The sequence continues at coordinate 23,464,540 of NC_079463.1, forward strand.
TACGGGAAAAAAATTAAAGAGAAAAGATCTCATGTTTCTATGCAAAAAATTCGTTATTTACGGTTTGAATGAACATCCCCCTTATTCACTAAATTTGGCTCCGTCCGACTATCATCTCTTTCTTCAATTGAAAAATAAGTTTGAAAGGTCGTATATTCTCTTCCAAGGAGAAGGTAATAAAAGCTGTGGAGGTCTGGTTTGCTCAGCAAGAACAAACATTTTTTTTGAAAGGTCTAGAGATATTGCAAGTTCGCTGTAATAAATGTATCCAATTAAGAGGAGAATATGTTGAGTAATAAAATATTTTGACATTGAAATTTTTTTTGTTCTATAGTAGGCTAAGAATTTTTCCTTATATCGTCGTATATTCATTCATTTTTCATTACCATTCGTTCCTAGAGTTATCAGCGAAGTTATAATGCGTTAATTAGATTGATACGATTATCTGTTCAATGTTCAAATATTTTTGACGTATTTCTAAAAAATCACAAGCTTCAAACCGTCGATCTTAATTACGTGATGTTTCACGGTAACTTCAAGGCCAGTAATTATACGAATTCAATTTTGAAGCTCGAGGTAAACTTGATATGAATTCCATGTAAATATTAACTAAAAGTCCAGCTGAGATTAATATCTTCAGGTAGATCAAGTAGACTATTTTGAAAAAATAAAATCCAATTGCATAGTCCTTATCCATATTTTAACTAAAAAATCATTTTGAAACCGGAGCTTTTTTTATAATCTAAATTAAACGGATATCATATTTGATATCCTTGATCCAGAAAATATTTTATTGAGTTTGTAAAAACTGAAAAACAAACTAAAAAATAACTAAATAAAGATTGAACAAATAAAATAAAGTCGTTCAGAGAGTAGAAGACACTTTCTAGTAAATATGCCCTCAAATTAATAAGAAATCGATTTAATTTCAATTAGCAAGTGATTGTGCATTTTTTCATTGTAAAATATTGAGCCCTCAATTAATTCTAAACGTAGAGTAGGTAGGTGAAGGTCGTGCTCCGCGTTCCTAAGTGGATAGCCGTGCAACGACCTTCCTGAAATTGGGGAAGCGTACTTACGAATTATGAATAAAGAAGGAAGATTCAGAATTTTAAATCTTTCAAATAAACCCCTTCAGTAAGTCCTACTGTTTAGCCCGAGTAAATATGTGACAGCTCTCTTTTGTAGATTGAGGAATCGCTCAAATTGAGTCGCATCACACGTACCCCTGAAGGGAAGGCTTATCGAAGATACGACTCAATAAGGACATAATAAACTGTTAAGGATGTGGAAGAGCTCAGTTCTTTGGGAACTGATCTCAACGCAAGTTATTAAATTACTGTTTATTAGTCCTTAAAAAAACATGAAAAATTAATGTTTCACTGCTTTGAAAGTGAAGCAGGTGAGGTGGAGAAAGTTTGATAAAGTAAAAACTCATTACATTATTATCCATAAAAGCATTTTCTCTCAAACACATTTTAAAATTTCAAAAAAGACCTTTTATCCTCATGGGAATTGAGCTTTAGCCAATTTTTATAGTGTTTATTAAAAGTTAAAATGAGTACCATACGTCAAAAACCCTCCAAAACTACCCTTCTAAGATACCATGAGAGTAGAGGTTTCGATCAGTTTTACTGAAACTTGGCAAAATGATAGTCTGAAGTGAGCTGATTAAAAAGCTCACCGGGTCGCTAGTGGGGTAGGTAAGTTTCATAAGTAACTTCACAAGCCTTCATCAGTCATTTGAGACTAGATGAAATGTTTTACTTCATATTACCTTCTAGGACTTTCAAATATCTTTCTTTGAATTATCATTGTGATAAATTTCATAAGACATTGGTCATAACCAATTCCCTTCTTTCCAGAGTATCCTCAAACAATTTAAAGGTAGTTTTTGGGTTTCATCCCTATTGAAACTTGTAATAAGCTTGATGCGATTTCTACTTAGTTTTAGAACAGTTGACTGAAACTAAATTTTAATTCTCCCTAGGTAGTTTTGGTGGTGTTGGGGAGGTTTTAGATTTTTCGTGCCCATCAAGACTCTTGATCAGCTAGCTTCAAACTATCATTGTGCGATGTTTCAGAAAACTTAGTTGGAAACTAATTTCCATAAGGATTTAGCGGGGTTTTTGCACCTTAGGCTTTCTCAAAACGCAACTGCTGCATTTTAAATATTCAAAACCTATGATTGATGAATAATAGATCCATAAGAAGAGACGTGTGATAATAGTGACCATTTCATTGTTCCTCTTCGACCAAAACACCTTCCAAGGAGTCTATGGTTCAGCCAATTTACTGGGACAGAGTCTTGTAATAAACCTACACCTTGCTTCAAGTTAATTCAAGTTAATTCTCCCAAATTATTCCTCAAGGATGCATCCTGTCACCTACTCCCTTTCTCTCTCTTCTGTACATCAACAATCTACTCAACAAAACTGTAAAGCAAGACGCTATATACTCCACAACAGCTTCTAATACGCTACAAGACTCAGATTCGTCCATTTTTGGAGTATTGCTTGCACATTTGGAGCTCGGCTTCCAAGAATACCCTGAGGATGCTCAATTCAATATATAAGAGAGCCATTATACTAGTAGGATATCCAGAGCTGAGCAAAAACTTAGACAGCTTAGAGCATAGAAGAAAGGTCGTAGACCTGATTTTGTTTTACCAATGCTACCACGGCACTTGCTTTTCCGAGCTGTCCAGAATAATCATATCTAGAGCAGTATTTGCAGGACCTACTAGACGTGCCTTATGAACACCGCGTTCGTCAGCAAACGCTCAGAACAGCAATTTTTCAGGACTCTTATCTTTGGAGAAGTACAAACCTGTGCAATCAACTACAACTACTCGAAAAAGCCAATAATACCATTCCTGAAAATACCATTGCAAATATTCCCTTTTTAGATACTGTTTATGATCTTACATGAAAAGTTACGAATATCCAAGGCTCCAGTAGTAATAATTTTGTACAAATGCCTATAAAAAATCGTATAATCATCAGTAAAGCAAATACTCTACACCTTTTTCTTGTTATTTGAGATTAACACAGTCCAGAATAGGTATTTAAAAGACCTTTCAAATAATGTATTACAACACCCACATTTCCATTTAAACATTTTAGCGATGAAGTCATCACGCTCGCATAGATGACGTCAAAAATAGGTATTCTTACGATGATTCTTAAAATGAAAATCGACGGGTTTCAGTACTTTTCCTTAAATACGCCAGTTTACAAAATAACGAATTTATTCCTTTCATTTGCACCATACTGTATATCATTCCAAGTTTCCTTTCATTTCATCAAATCATTATTTCAACAATTTTTTGTCTCATTCCAGCGAATTATCTTTGAAAATGAACGTTGGTTTCAAAATAATTCGTCAAGTCATGTTCTACAATAAAACTTCGAATATCCAATTGTTTGTCATATCTCAAGACATCTTCATACATGAAACGAGATAATAAAGAAGAGATAAAACAGAAAATGTGGTTAAACGACCACACAAAAAAATTCTCACGCATGCCAAAATCGTATATATATGGAGATCTAAGTTGATAAGAAGGAAATAACTTATTACATAAACATTAAAGACCTTGTGTATATGTGTGTCCATAATATCAATTATAGTCGGATTTATGTTGTTTTTTTAATTGAGGTGGGCAAATGAGATACAAAACATTATAAATACATTTAACATTACAAAATTAAAATTATTAGAATACGAAATGACCCGATGAACTTAGTTTATAATATATTCAAAGTGTTCCAGAACTACATACTTAAAAAATGAGAATACAGTTTGAAGTACTTAAACATAAATATATTAGGATAATCAATTTCCTCTTACCACATACCTTATCCCATATTCTATTTACTCAAAATCAAATGTACGAGGTGTGGCTAGTAAATAACGAGACTTATGATATAAAATATTTCATTCTGACATTATATGAATTTATTTATCAACACCACATTCTCTATACCTACATACCTTCATGTTATTTTCTATTGCTCGAAATAGTGCAGAAGTCAGTTCCTTTAACTTACTGTTACTTCAGATTTGACCTTAGGAAAGTGGTTGAAGTCGCACGGTACAAAATCCGGTGAATTTGGGTGGTCTAAAACTAGGATATCATACTTGTAAACTTCTTGTTGTCCAAATTGGAAAATTCAAGGCACCAGTTCTGCAGACAATTTTCACATGTAAAAATTTTCATGTAAAATTTGCCGCAAACCTTCTTTGTCAATTCCTATAGATTCAGCAATCACCGACGGTCAGATAACAAAATTTTTTATGCGTAAATGCTACCCGAACGTGAACCATCTGCAGCATCTTCTCGGCCCTCTTGAAATCGCATGAACCACTCAAAAACACGTGGACGCGGTGAACGTTCAATACCATAATCTTGTTTCAATAAATTGTAAGTTTCAGTTGCACTTTTCATGTGAAATTCCAAAACAAAAAAACAGCTCCTATACAAAAGAAAGAAACGGCTGCTCTGGTTTGTCTACAGACACCGTAGACATAGCATTCGAGAGAGTAGACTTCAGGCTAAATATCTGACATCTCTCACATTTGACGCATGCGTATAAGTATATGTTATCGAGAAGCGCACAAGAAACTATAGTTTTCAGTAGCTACAAGGTGCCTAAAAAGAGTATCGGGTATTTGTTTTCGCGCTACATTCGAAACGGGGCGACGAAAGAGGAGAGGTTCGTGGCGTCTGCCATTTTGTGGAGTTTTAGTCACGATGGAACAGTACTCGGGGACGCATCGCGTATTTTGCGTACGAGCGTTTTATCGTGACGGTGATTCAATAGTGATTGCTCAACGTCTGTATCGTGCGGAATATCGTACACGCCACGCGCCAAGTGACGATAGCATTAGGAAATGGATCAGGATGTTACAGTGCAACAGTTAAAATTCAAAACTCTGGTCGCTCTCGTTCAGTTCGCGATGAAGAAACAATTGAAACATCAAAACATCGTCCTTACATTTGATTTTAAAGGAAGATTTGCATTTAAAAGCGAGTTTGCAGGTTTCAACTCAAGAACGTTGTACCAGCAAGATGGGGCCACTTGCCATACCTTCGAATGCCTCGATGGAAGTTGTGAATGAATTATTCTCTAATAAAGTCATTTCGCGAAGGGGTAACATCAACTGGCCTCCCATAAGCCCCGACCTTATCCCGCTTGACTATTTTGTACGGGGATATCTTAAAAGTAAGGTTTGTCAAAATAATCCAACGAACCTAACCCAATTGAAGGAAAACATCAGGTCAGAAATGGCAGCAATATCAAGAGCTTTGTGTCGACGTGTTATCGCCAATCTTCGTTCCCGTTGAGAAGAGTGCCAGCAACGTAATGGTCATCATTTGGATAACATCTTCTTTTCCAAATAATTTTCCAATTCATATGGTATCAAAAAACAATAAGTTTTTATTGCTTATAAATATTTTTTTTTTACTTAAACTTACAACTACCCGATACCCTTTCTGGACACCTTGTAAAATAAATGGTTAGTCACAACATTACGTAGGTGTAAAAACAAATTAATAGAGAAGCCAAAAAATAATTCACATAGAAAAAATAATGTTGCATAATCAATTTTATATGTTTTTCGTTCAGTTAAAATAGGTGAACAAGTGGGAATGGAACGAATTTCATGGAAATTATTTTACATTATCGAAAATACCCTTTGAGGCGTGGGATAATACATAAAGTTAGGATTTTTTCATTTTGCTTCGTGGTTTGTTGGTGAATCCACAATTTGAATTTTGAAGTACTTAAGCATCTCATTTTTTTTTAACTTGAAACACTTAGTTAAAATGTATGTCTTTATTGACCCTGATATTTTCTATTTTTACGCTAAGTTATTATATGATTTATGTAATTCCTAAGTACAAATGGAAAATGAGGGCTTCTTTGCCTCTTTTTTTGTTCATAATATGTGTAATATACTTTTGTTGTTTTCTGATATTATAGTCATATGTTCAACTATGCAGCATGTCCGGAATTAAATATTATTATTAGAATATAAATCGGGAAGAGATGATATGGATTTCATTTCAATTTGCAAGTCATTGTGCATTTTTTTGCATTGTGAAATATTGAGCCCTCAACTAATTCTGAACGTGGAGTAGGTAGGTGAAGGTCATGAAATGCCGTGAGATAAGGTTTACTACAAGAGAAACTAGTATCAACTGCAAATAAGACATATTTTACCACTGATGTATAGATAGGCGATGTCGTTTATAAAAAGAAGAAACAAAATAGGGCCTAGTACTGAGCTTTTGGGCTCTCAACATTCCATTGGTTTGCTGACTTCTGTTGGTGATGTGTGACTTAAACCATGCGAGAGCTGTTTCCCTGAAGCTGTAGTTGATTAAAATATTATGATTAGCACATTCAAAATCCTTAGAAAAATCACAAAAAATTTTTCTTTCTGTGATCTTAGATAACGTGGGGAAGGAGTGTAGTTGGGCGATAATTAGATGCTTGATTTTTATGAAGAAGTATAATTATAGCCGTCTTAAGGCAACTGGGAAAAGTGCCATTTTGAAATGAAACGTTAATTAGAGTGGTAAGGTGATTTAATGTGCAAAAACTGAATTAAAAACAGTACAGTCTGTGAAGTCTGGATCATACGACGACACGACAAAGTCTATAATACTAAAACTGGTCTTAATTGGTCTGGTTGATTGAAATATGATCACCAAATGGAAAGGATAGGTTTCTTTCCCAAAACTGACATGGTTCTAAATTGAATTGCAATAATTAACAAGATGTAATCAACTAAAATGGGATGATTAGTTGCGTGAAGTAGTCATCTTTTCACAACCTCAGCTTATCAACTCCATTTCCGCCTATCCAATGTAATTTTTTTCAGTTTCTCACTTTTATCTTTTCAACTTCATGTCCACCTCATACAACCATATCGACCTTGGTCTTCCTTTTACTCTCTAACGCTTATCTTTATTTGATTCTCGCCCTCCAGCATTGCTTCTATGTTTTTTTCTGTATAGGTCATCTCATTTTTTGATCCTATATAATCAAGCGCATACTTTTTCGTATTATTTTTGTATTCTTAGTATTATTTTGTCATTTCGATTTGTCATACTCATTATCTCGGCAGCATAAGTCATGATGGTTCTAATTTATCACTTTGTTCCCTCCTTCTCTTTTTTCTTGCTACATTTCATTTACATAGTCTTCCTAGCATTAATTATTAAACCTATTTATTCGCTTTTTTCCATTAATTGTTCCATTCTTTGCTACTAGAGCTCTATTTCCTATTGTCTTCTTCGAGAGCCAAGATAAATAATGTGCATCCCCTTGCATCTCTCCTTTATCTATTACAATTTGTTCTTTGTCACCATATTATGTTTCTACTCTGGAACTTGAGTTTTCCATGATCATATCTATCAAGTTCTGCAGTGCTCGCTTCTTTGAAGTGTGTCGAAAGACTACTGGAAATCTATGAATAAAGTTTTTGCATCTATATTGTACTACTGGGTGAAAGTTTCTGTTTCTTTATATCTATCATCATTATTTGTTCAAAGTTTCTTTATATTTATTATCATTATATGTTTGAAATATCTTATACTCCTATAGAAGTGTAAAACTGCTACTGAAAAAATAATAATACATAATAATACTCGTATATGAACATTGTGAGTTAGCGGAATCGTCATCCGGCGATGTCTGCTGTCACATGTGCCGATTTTCCCATAATCCATTACTTTTGACATCGTTTTTAATTCATATGAGTCGTCATGCAAACAATTTTAATCAACGGAAGAATAGGCTGCGAAGTTCGACCTCCGTCTCATCGATTTAACAATCATATAAAGCACCAGGAGGGGACTGCAATTGATGCATAAATTATCTACGTTTCCATACAATAGGAGAACGGTTTTTGTATATACATACACACAATATTATGTCGAGTAAGTTAGATGGGATCCTATTATATTGGTAATGATTAGCTGTGTACTGATTTTTTGGGAACAATCAGTTTTCTACACCATCTACATATTTCTTTAAGCACTTTATTTGGTGAATTAAGGATAAGCAAAGCATTAAGATTAATATAGTTTTGCATGAACCAATTGGTGAAGCATTTTCTCATTCCGTTTTAGGTAACTCCAGAACATGTGATTTGACCGCTTCTTCAGGAGTAGAAAAACGTTAACATCGCAATTTATTTTTGATCTGCGGTAATAAGAAGAAATGATTGGTTGCCAAATAAGGAGTATACAGCGAATGATCCATAAATTTGATGTTTTAACTGTTCGAAAACGTTTTTGTTTGAACTGAACAGTTCGCATTGTCGAGCTGGAAAATGATTCGTCTTTTGCAATTAGTTTCCCTGATTTTTAAATTTTAACTTTTAATTTTAACAACTTTAATTGGATTTGGCTCGTCTTGAAAGACACATACAGTCGATTATTTACGTGCATAGATCCATAACTCGTTGCCTATTACGATCTTAGAGACGCACCGCCACTGAAGTTTTTCAGCATTTCTATGCACCAAACGACTGGAGTTTTTTTGAGGGATTGTCAAATTATGCGAACAAATCTTTTGACAGATAAATTTTGATACAATATTGAATGTATGCGAGTGGAACTAATATTCAAGTATACCTTGATCTCACGGTATTTCACATAACGATCTTGCAATATCAGTTTACGCACAGCATCGATGTTTTCTGGCAGAACAGCCTATTTTGGACGACTTTTACGAAATTCATGCTGTAGCGAAGTACGACCACGATTGAGTTCGGAATACCGGCGCAAAAATGTTAGTTCCACATGGTGTTTAATCACGAAAAGTCGAAGCTAGATGATCGGCACACGCGGCTGATTCAATACACGTTGAAAGTCATAGAAAATCATCGTTCGAAAATGTTCGGGACCATTGGAAATGTCAAACTTTATGATGGCAATGTCAGAGTCGATATATTCACATTAGTGTTGATATACTTCAAAACTTTAGTAGCAACCTCCATATCTTATTATCTGTTATCTAAGTTTAAGATGTCAAATCACTGGTTTATCTAATGTAGATAACGAAAATTCCTACTGCATCTTATAGGGAGAGACAGTTATCTTTATAATTGTATGTTTCAGGCCCGCACTGTACATTAATATATTGTGCGGCTAGGGCTTTTTTTACGCCACTGGTTCATTAAAAACTTACTAAAGAGCCGCCAACCGGTTTGTCATTAACAAATAATCGATTATTGTGATGTACTCATCAATCTCGTGATCAATTACTGATATGATTAATTATTTAAGCTTTAATACCCATATGATTTTATGTGGCTGTTTGAAATTTCTTGAGAACCAATGAATGCGATTAAACGATTAGAGAAAAGTAGTTTATATGAAATTAGATGTTTCTGGTCGAGACAAAAAACGCTATTGATTTGTTTGATTTTACAAAATGGAATTCATACAATTTATGCAATAAATCACCGGTCTAGTTAACAGAAATATCAGCTGATTTCTAGTTCTCATCAAATTAATATGGGATTTTTAAATATTTGTGACATTCCAACATTATTTTAAGAAGACAATTTTTCTCTATACCAAGTTACATCTCTAATAATTTCCCTAAAACTCTTTAGCTTAAAAATACCCAAAATACCAAATTTGGTACACTGTATGAGATTTTTAAGGGCATTAAATAATGCTAATTAGAAGCTGATCGAACCAATATGGGTGGTTAATTAGGGGTGACCTAACCTTTTAGATTTTTAAATAATGTTGATTCGAAATATTTTATTTTCTTACTTCATTTCTAAAACTCTTTCAATCTTAAAATTTTTCTCATCAAAGGAAAAATGGATACCAATTTTGTTAGTATTCGGTTTTGTGGAGGAAATCAAAATTTTCCTCTCATTTAAGAAATATAATAATCTAATTACTGAAAAGACGAATTTCCAAATTGTCACATTTGATACATAAATTCATAAGCAACTCTTGACTTTTTGTATTTTTGAAAAATAACATTATTCAAAACATGTCTTTGGTCAAAAAAGTTTCAAGAGAAAATGAAGAAGTTAAAAAGGAATTAAAGTATCCATGGTATGAAAATGGAATTTCTTATATTCTACATCTACACCCAGAGTATATACATAAGTTACAAGCGAAAAGTGTATATTCATCATCAGGGAATTAATTCAATGAGAATTGCAGAACAAACATTTTTTTATAAAATATTCAGTTCAAATTATTCAGGAAAAAACAACCCTATCAAATTTACACAATCAAATCATATTTACGAGATCTGGCTATTAAATAACCAGACTGATTATTCATTATTCTACATTCGAATGCTCCCCTTCAATATACTCCCCCCCCCCCGTAATCACACACCTCTCCATACGTTTTTTCCATTGATCAAAGCGGTGGAAGTCTTCTTTGGTGAGGACCCTTAGGAACTCTGCCGTTATTTGCTTTACCGCTCCCTTCGACTCAAATCGTGTCCCTTCCAAAGCAGATCTTCTTCTAAGCTTTCGAGGAATTCTGAGCAGACCTGTTGACGCAAGAGCTTTTGGTCAGGAGACAAACTTTTTGGCACCAACTTCGCACAGACTTTTGAAATGTGTAATTCTTCGTGTAAAATTTTTCTAACCGTTTCTTTATCGGCGTTTATAGCCTCAGCAAACATCCAGATACTCATTCGACGATCTGCGAGCACAGTTTGGTTGATTGTGGTCACTGTTTCCGGAGCTGAAACAGTCACAAGGCGACTTAGACACTGATCATCTTCAGTGCTTTTTTGGCCCTCACTAAAACGCTTACACCCCTCAAAAACCATAGGCCTCTTGCAACAATTTATAGCACGGAGCTTTTTTTTTAATTTAACGAGAAATTTGAGACTGATACGTTGCTCCTGGTTTGCGGCACGAGATAAAAATACGTTTGTTTCAAACTGTACAAATACTATAACAGTGATGGAAACGTGTTTTTGAACGTGCATAGACAAGATATCTAGATACCAAACGCACTACTCGTTTTCCACCCCACCCGTCTAGACGCGCAGTCTCGTTATTTAATAGACATACCTCGTATGTACTCTTTTAGAAGCTTTCTAATAACTATGTATTCATCATCAAGTAAGTTGGAATTTCTGGAACCATAGGAGATATTCATACTGAATTCACTGTTTACACCACCACTACACCAGCACTCACGATCACACTGTCTGATGTTCGTTTTGATACAAAAGTTATCGTCTTCAGAGACTGAAGGTAAAAGTGTACCTCACTACTCAGGTTGTCATATGACCAAATCAATAATCAAGTGATCCAATCAAACAATGAGAGAGTCTCAATACAGCCACCGTATAGCGCCGACCTTTATCTTAAAGATGTAGTGTTTACACTCGTGAACTAAACAACATCCTTCAAGCTTTCAAATTTATCTCTCCTCCCGGTAAACATATAGCCGTATGTACTGACTCTCTTACAGTCAACTAAAACTATATTCAACGAACATACAATAGTTCAAAACATTCACGAGATCCACTAAAATCTCATTGATCTTGATATAACAGTCTCTCTCATTTGGCATCCATCGCCCACTGGAATCATTGAATCAATAATTTGAAGACTAACCCTAAAAATTTCATCTAAGAATCTTGGTGCGATATATGGAGCAAGTGTTCTACAGCATTACATAACATCCCCCCCTCTACTTTTCATTTGCCCCTGTACTTTTTGAGTAGGAGAGGAACTGTGATAATTAGAAGTCGTCCTATCTACCAAAGTTGTCACGTTCCTGAGTTTGATGAGCACATTCTCACTGCCTACAAAGAATACATCAGTTTGATCTGTAAACTAATCTCCAGGAGGCACACAAATGCCCAACAAAAATCCTGGAAATCCTTAAAGTCACCAAGCTGTTTTGGAAAATATAATTTAATTTATGTATCGTGATGGATTTTGTGAAAGTCCTTCATTTAACTTTTTCCAATGAAATAATTCACTATAGATTATATCCCACCCCGTTTTTCAACTTAAGTCAATTGTAAAAATGATAGGCGCATCCATTAGATCGCTTAGAAGAATAAATTGACAAATAGACGCGGATATCGACTTTATTTGTTGCTTCATACACATGGCAATAATTTATATACAAACATTGTATTATACAATAGCAAAGAATTATATAATATCTAACATCAATAATCTAAATACGCGAAAATCACCCACGCTCTCGAAAAAAAAATATACATTATTATTATGTATGTTTATCTATATTATTATTGGTACAACTACATATGTTGCGCCGTTGGACCACTCCTCATTTTGCTTATAGATGATATTGTTTCAACCCACTATAAACTAAATGATTCTATTGTTTTGTTCTGTTTCCATGTTATGTCTTTTTTATTTCTCAATACTTTTTGTTTCGCCACGGTTATGTTGTAACGTATGTTATGATTTGAGGTTTTATCTGATGCGTTGTTACCATTCATCACAACTCGCTTACCTATACGTTATTTTTTTCTAGCACATAAATCTAATGAGGATTGATATTTTACAATGTTATTTATAAAGATGCCAACGACAACAATGGCAAGTAAAGTGTATAGATGAAATTAGCTATAGGTTGATTCAGTTCGTTAAGATTCTTCTTAATTCATAATATTTTAGTTACAAAAGAATACGTGAAACGGTTAAAAAAGGTTGAAATTTCATTCATCTCCGCGCAAACTACCCACACCGTCAAGATATCGAAGTTTGTAGCTCATTTTTTCTTAAATTTTTTGCCGATTCGTACTATGATTAGTCGGGAAAATAATTTCGTAGTTTGTTATAATTAAGTCGTGAAGGCGAACATGCAGAATGTTTTCGTGCTCATTCAACGCACCATCAATTACCATTGGATTTGCAAGAGAGGAAATCCCACCTCAGTCGATAGCGATACTGTAAATTGGAGCTTTTTAGTACTGTGGTCTCTTAATCTAACCTCTTTCTATCTTCTATCAATCTATTAGCGATATTTGGTACTGTTCCGTAGAGTCTGCAGCATTATATAGCGGTGATTCCTAACCTATTACGGAAAAGGAGTCTTTTTATGAAGCTTCTCGTTTCTCACCAGCGAGTCACATAACAGTGGTTTCTCAACTTACATACGTATATTATCTGCCTTTTCAATTAGGTAACTGACCTAGCATTTTTAAAATTTCAATATTTCAATAAAAAAATTAATTTTTTCCTTAGTCCTTACATCTCAAATTTGTAGCAATACTCTATCAATCAAATTATTTGTAATTTTTTTAGAATTGACGAAATAGAGCTAGAAATTTTACTTAAATTATTAAGGTCTTTTTTTTCGTTCTTATGAATGTGAATCATTTCTCAAAATTCTCTTTTTAGTGTATTAGATTCTGTTCCAAGAATTTCTGAGTCTTTATAATTGAATTTATGTTTTTTTTTTGATATTTCATGTATTGATGACCTTTTAGTCTATTTCTAAATACTGAGAGGTCTGCCCTATGTAGACAGCGTCACAATTAGTACAAGGCACTTGATATATAATATCACTTCTTTTGTTTTTTAGTGTTTTAGATTTGAATTTAGTGGAATATTAGGATAACGTATTATCATAAAAAACTTCAATTCACAATACCAGCTTGGTCCTCAAGATATTTGAACTTAAATTCATGTCATCCTATGTCACAAAAAAGATCAGCGATAATAAGTTTGGCTTATAGATCTATCCAGCTATTAGATCCTGAATTTAGATGTTTAGCTATTCAAAAAGCAGAAACTGCATTGAAAGAAAATAATCATCCGGAAAAAATGATAAACAATATATTCAAGAAAAGGATAAAGATACTACAATCATTAAAAAACAGAACAGAAACGAAACATCAAAACATACAAAAAATTTTTCCTTACCATATGTACAAGGAACTTTCCTAACAACTATCAAATTATTTTAATAAATTAAGTCATAAAGGACATAATACGTTATCCAAATACTTCAATAAATTCAAATCTAAAACACTAAAAAACAAAACAAAAGATATTATATATCAAGTGCCTTGTATTAATTGTGACGCTGTCAACATAGGGCAGACATCTCAATATTTAGAAAATAGACTGAGAGGTCATCAATACATGAAATATCAAAAAAAACATAAATTCAATTATAAAGATTCAAAAATTCTTGCAACGGAATCTAATACACGAAAATTTTTAGAAATGGTTCACATTCATAAGAACGAAAAAGCTATAAATTATAAAAAAGACCTGAACTAAAAATAATTTGATTGATTAAGTAGTACTAAAATTTAAGATGTAAGGACGGAGGAAAAAATTAATTTTTTCTATTAAAACAATCTATTTATTAATATAAATAAGCAAATTGTTAGTGTCTATATCATACTTTGATAAAGACTTAAACAAAGTCGAAACGTCTGATTTTATCTTTCTTCCAAAAATTATTAAAAATACTCATTTTAAAACAGAAAAGACCTAACAAAAAACACTTAGAAACATAATTATATATAGCAAGCAAATAAAAATGTTTCGAAAAAAATAAAAAAAATTATATTCGATTCGCTCAACTCTTAATCTCTCTCTTAATGCCACCTAACGAAATAATCATCCGTACGATACGTGAAGGCATAATGTGGAATGTTAACAATTTTCCGGCGATACTATCGATATACTTAAATATATGTACGCGATTCTCCGGTGATCTCGAATTCAAAAGCATTGAAGAGTAACTTTCTTATCGACAGAAGATCAGTACACCTAAGCAATGACAAAGACTTTTATAGATCTTGTACCTTGAATATGGTGCACGATATATACTACACTATAAGGAACCTATTAAATAATATTAGTTGAAAGTTACGTGAAGCAAAAAGCAGAAATAAGAAGTTCTTTTTGAATTATCACTCGGATTTAGTTAGTAGCGAATTGAAAATATTGATAAAACGAAGACAACTGAACCGAGAAACGCTTTGCATTGTACAAAATACTCTTTAAATACGATATGAAATTATAAAATAGAGCAATAACAATATTTTGGACCTTTTCTGATAATCGTCTCCGCCACTGAACCATTTGTACTAAGAGCTAAGCTTGGAATACTTGTCTCGCATATATATGTCACGTTATCGCCTATAACTAAGTAATGATCTTGTTGAACACATGTTTTTGCGTTCTTCATCACGACAGATCAAATTATGTTATTGGATTAATAATACTCAGACCGCTGAGTAGTTCTTCGTTCTCTTGTCCGAGCGATCTATTGTAAGTAGATTAAGTTTGCCACGTCGAACGATGTTTTGATCTTTATCGGAATTAAACGTAGAATCATATTTGAGATTACGAACGTCTAACGTATTTTTTTTTCTTTTATTTTATGTATATGGAGCGTGGTAATTGGTTATTCGTTATTAGTAGTTTTAATGTTCAATGATGAGTACTTACTGATATATAGAGATATCTTATATTGATAATAAAACACAAACGCTACTATGTTTAACATGCCTCATAAACAAATGTTTCATAAACAGTTAGTTTACTCATGTGGTCAGTACAAATCTTCTCCATTTACGATACATTCAAATACATTGGTTATTGAAATATTATTGAAATAACATTCCATTCTGGAATTCTCGGAAAAGGAATAAATTGAATTGGAAAACTTCTGAAGTTTTTAGGGACAATCATCATTTCACAAATAACCTGAATGAAGAAATTGTAAATCCGCCTGGTGTGTTTCGGTGTGGTGGATTGAGTAGCCCACTGGACACAACTGCCGGTCCCAAGCCCGGGTAAAGGAGGAGGGTCAAGTCGATAGGCCAGCCCCCTATCACTTGGAAAAAACTTCTTTTGGCTAAAAATCCGAAAACTAGGCCTCGGAATATGGATGATCAAAATGGAAAACGACAATGGCAACGAAAACGGACTATGATTTGTGGAACATGGAATATACAGGGAATTAGAACGAAGGTAGATGACATTTTACAAGAAATTAAAAAACATAAACTGGACTTTATTGCTCTCTCTGAAACAAAGAAAAAAGGACAAGGTACACAAACACTCGGGGAATATATCCACATATACAGCGGCGTTAACAAAGAAGAACATGCAAAAAGGGGTATATCGCTCCTTATACATGAGAAGTATAAGAAGAACGTCTCCAGCTGGGAAGCAATAAGCGATAGAACAATAAAAGTTAATGTCAATTTAAAAGGCTGCAAAATAACAATAATTGCTACTTATGGACCTAATGAAGACGCACGGGTAGATGAAAAAGAAAAGTATTATGAAACGCTAAATGAGCTAATATCTCAGACAGGTAACGATCGAGAAATCATAATACTGGGAGACCTAAATGCTAGAACTGGCAAAGAAACGAAGCATGAGATAATAGGGCCCTACGGTGAAAATACCAGGAATGATAATGGCTCCAGGTTGATAGATGTCTGTCAACATAACTTACTAAGAATAATGAATGGGTATTTTAAACATAAGGAAATACACACATATACATGGACGCAAATAACTAGAAATCTAAGATCAATAATCGACTATCTTATAATGAAACAAAAAACGAAGATAAAAGTGCACAATGTCAGAGTATATCGATCCGCAGAATGTGGAAGTGACCATCATCTGATAAAAGCTAAGTTAATAATGCCAATAATCAAAGACAACAAACAAAAGAATCAACTGCAAAACAGTAAAGATTTAACAGATATAGATATACCAAACTATAATATAGAAAGCCTTATGAACGAGAGCACAAAATTATTATACCAACAAAGACTGGACCAAAACCTCCCACAGGAGTACGAACAAGAACCAACAGACAATCTTACCAAAGTAGTAATTGACAGCATACACAAAGCAGCCAAAGAAGCCTTAGGATATAAAGAAATGAGAAAGAGAACACGAAATTATTGGTGGACTGAACAACTGCAAAATTTAAAAGAACAAAAACAACGATTGTATCATACCTGGCTAAGCACTAAAAAAGCAGAACATAGGGAACAATATAGTGAAGCTGTATCAAAATTTAAAACCGCTGCGATAGAGGCCAAAAACCTCAGCTGGGAAAATAAATGCAAGGAATTGGATACCTATTTAGGAGGACGCCAATCCAGGGAATCGTGGAGATTTATAGATAATGTTAGATCTGGCAGAAAAGAAAATATCCCAATAGGCACCATATCACCAAATAAATGGCAAGACTATTACCGCTCATTACTCAGAGAACAGAGATCTGAATATAGTAACATGCCGGCTGAAGACATACGGATTACAGGTGAACCAATAAAAATCAACGTAGAAAAAACAAAGAAAGCTATAACACTACTTAAAAATGGGCGCGCTCCTGGTCCAGAGGGAATACCTGCAGAATTAATAAAAGCAGGAACAAATAGGCTGTTTAATATCCTAACAGAAATTATCAATAGACATCTAAATGGAGAACCAATACCGCAAACGTGGAAAGAAGGATGGATCACGTCCATATACAAGAAAGGAAATAAGGAAGACTGCAATAATTATAGGGGCATTACAGTGACTAGTACGCTCAGTAGGTTATACGGAAAAATAATAAAGGAGATCATTTGTGAAGAATATCACCCATACGAATCCGAGGAACAAAACGGCTTCAGAGCAGGTCGATCGACGATAGATAGTATTTTCTGTCTATCACAAATAATCGAAAAGAGAACCGTAAGATCACAAGAAGTGCACCTACTATTGGTAGACTTGAAGAAAGCGTATGACACAGTACCTGTCTCAAAATTATGGGAGGTTCTGGAAAGAACGAGCATAAATACCACTCTAATAAAGGCTATAAAAGAACTATACAGAGACACAACAGCAAAAATAAAAATAGGTAACAAGGTGACAGACGGCTTCAAAACAACCAAAGGCTTGCGACAAGGGTGTTGTTTATCCCCAACTCTGTTCAACATATACATAGATGAAGCCCTAAGAGTTTGGAAGAAAAAATGTAAAGGAATGGGACTAACTATTGGGGAGAGCACCTTGTATACACTGCACTATGCCGATGACCAGGTAGTGGTAGCACAGGAAAAAGAAGATCTGGAGTACATGTCTAGAAAACTTATAGAAGAATACCAAAAATGGGGTCTACAGGTTAGCACGGAGAAGACACAATACATATGTATAGGATCAGAAGATTCACCTGGGGATTTAGATCTAGAGGGAAAAATAATTAAAAACTGTAAGGAATGCATATACCTAGGTGTAAAACTAACAACAACAGGACGAAACGAGGAAACAATTAGGGACAGAATAACCAAAGGAAGAAAAGTAATAAGAGCCCTGAACTCAGTGCTGTGGCAAAAGAATATTAGACCAGAAACAAAAAAGAGAATATACAACGCCATTTTACAACCAATAATTACATATAGCTCCGAGGTTTGGCAACTTACAGAAAAGCAAAAAAATAACTTAAATGCAGTGGAAATGGATTTCTGGAGGAGAGCAGCAAGAATATCTAGAACGGAACATATAAGAAACGAGGAAATAAGAAGACAATTGAAAGTAGAAAGAACTTTAGTAGAAGATATAGAAAAGAAACAGTTGATTTGGTACGGACACGTTAAGAGAATGGGAAGAGAACGACTACCAAGAATAATATTAGAATGGACCCCCACAGAAAAAAGAAAGAGGGGAAGACCACCTAGAACATGGCTACAAGGAATCACTAGAGCAATGTCCGAAAGGAACCTAGCAGTCGACGACTGGCAAGATAGACAGGCCTGGAGATTAGGAACCCAAAGGCGTATAACGCTATAAAAGGGGATATATATATATATAAGAAATTGTAAATAGGAAGGAAACGATATAATACACTAATGAACAAAAAAATCGACTTAAGTCACACGCTCACAGTCAAAAAATCTATAGTTTCCATTATTTTTCTAATTTTAGCATTCCAAAGCCTTAGCTTTATAATAAGTCATCCATGTTGTTGATGAGCTATTTTCTTGGCGAAGGAAAAATCTCAGAAAAGAATCTTAAACATTGAAAAAGGGTACAGAAACCGTACAGAAAATACAAGCTCAAATTTGTCAGATTAATGATTTATTTGAAATCAACCAATGAATATTTATAGTTTCTTTCCCTGGCACTGATAACAGCTTCCACAATCTCTTTTGCATTGATCAAATAAGTTTCCTCATTCGATCTTGTTCGATACTATTCTATTCTTCACTGAGAGCCATTTTGAAGTCAAATTTCGTAACTGTTGCAGGATCATCCTAAAAATACTCGATAGAATTCAAGGTCGGGCTACGTGCTGGCAAATCCATAGCGGCAATTACGACATCCTGTAAAAACTTCCGGCACCTGCGGTATGTGCACGGGCATTGTCCTGCATTAGGATGTAATTGTTGATGTTGAAATTGGAGAAGGGAACGATGTGATCCCTTAGAATTTCTTCTATGTATCGGTTCGGCATTATCCCTTTACTCCACCGCCAGTTTCAATAAAAACCAACGCAGTTTCTACTTCCATTGAAATACCCGCCCAGACCATCAACTAACCTCTCCGAAATCAGCGTTTTTTATGCAAAAATGCGCGAATCTTTCTCCAAGTCTTCTGTAGACCTTCCATCTTCTATCGCTAGCATGCAAGCACATTCTGTTTTCGTATGAGAAGAGAACGGAGCCCTATTGTTCAATCCAATTAAAGTGTTCTCTGGCAAATCATAGACTTGAAGGGCTAAGGTTGATTTAGAGCCAGGAGCCTTTTTTGGGCTAGGCCCTCAGCTGTCTTGAGTCTTCTTTTGTTTGTCCAACCAGTACTCGCGTTTTTCTGAGGTCTTATTGGACTTGAACACCCGTGGTTGGTAATGACGGTAAACTCTAGTAACAGCAGACTGACCCATCAATAGAGTGACCGCTTGAGTTGCTTCATCGCTTGTTATATCCATTTTCAAGCAGAATCTTGTTTGTTGTCAATGGAGGTTAGTATTGTTTTGATACAGATAGTAGTGGGTCATGTTTACAATTTCGTGTTCAGTTTTTTTGCCAGTGACTTGCGGTTGTGGGGTGTCGCCTGATTCGATTTTTTTGCTGTTGAGTTTACATGGAACATGGATCAATATGTTTATTATTTCGACAAAAATTAATGGGAATTTTATCCTGACATTTTCAATTATAAAGTGTTCAAGGGAGTTGAATTATCATACGCTAGTTCTAGAATTTAAGTTCATTATGAACTTTATTTGGAATGAGAATTCTAAAGTCAAAATAGAATGTCTGTAACTGAAGACACAAATTCATCATTACAATATTTTACAGCACCACGTATTTAGAAAAAGCAATTTACTCGAATAATGAATGACTATAGATAACCGACTTTCTCATATTTCATATTCGGGTTTATCTGTTGAAATAATCTCTACATTCACATTCATTAACACATAAAATAACTGAAACAACCAAAGCTTCCGAAATACTGCGTTATAATTATTAATTGACTAATTATCATTACAATAAAGAGTGATGTTCTTCATACAAACCATCAACAGAGACGTGCAAAGAATATTTTATAAAACAAGTAGCTTTTTTCGAATTTAGGTTGAAGTGGCTTTTCGAACTCCATAAAATTAATAAAACAAAAGTTATAACCAAGACACTTGTGAAGATTATTGGAATCCGTAGACCTTTGTGAATGTTTGGAAGGGTCCTATAAGTTGAAATTTGGTATTGTTGATATCTATATCAGAAAGACTAAGATAACTTCATGCTAAGGATACAATTGGAGGCAAATCCATGTCAAACAATTTGGAGAATTTCAGACTCCCTTAACTAACTTTAATGGACCATCCAAGAACATCAGCAGCAGATTGAGAAAATAAGCACAGCACTGGTTTGGATCCATCAAAATCTTTTTGAAAAGAGCAAAACCATTCATCATACACAACTTTTCATTCTGACGAATCGATATTACTTTTGGTTACCATTGGTTATAAATATGTTTGTGAAAAGAATACGGTTGTTGGAAAAAGGTATACTCTCCACAATGTACTTGATCCGGTGATGTTCTAATTCATGTATTCCAACCTTGAAGTGATAATCTGGAAGGTATATCGAA
The DNA here is from genome assembly GCF_026250575.1 of Diorhabda carinulata. NCBI lineage: Eukaryota > Metazoa > Arthropoda > Insecta > Coleoptera > Chrysomelidae > Diorhabda > Diorhabda carinulata. The sequence goes on from NC_079463.1 coordinate 23,485,669, forward strand.
TAAGTGTTCCCTGCCATTATTTACTAATCTTCATCAAAGATAAGTCGTCAATATTTTCTTTCATTACTATCTCTTTACAAAACTAGACTAAAAAGTTCTGTTGGCTGATAGAATCTAAGAACTAAATGAATTGTTTTGATAAACTAAAATTTTTCTATGCGTGTAGCTCGTTGTTCTTGGTCTTATTACTATTTCAAGAATCAGTCATAGCTAGGTACAAATTGCTGCATTTTATTATCTTATGTACTTGCTCAAACTCTATGAATTTATTAACTTCGTGAATCCAATTACATAAGGAGATACAAAATAATATTACAATAAAATGAACCAAAAAATTGATAAAACCAAAATATGAAGTTCAAAATTTTGGAAAAAGAAATTGATACAACCTAAAAAATAAAAGTTAAGAAGAGCAAGAAAATCATTTCTATAAAAGATAAGCACAACCAGACGAAGACAGATGCTGGAAGAAGCGATAAATCGAGAAGATATTACTGATAAACAATTGAGGAAATTGAGGAAAATTGAGGAAATCATTTGAAGGAAATAACAACCAATTATCGGTAATATATAAAATAGAAAAGAAACAGTTAAATTTGTACAAATATATGGAAATAAGCCAGCAAAGCAATGGTAAGGAAAATAATGGAGCTAGGAAAAAACAATTAAAAAGCAATTGAGGAAATCAAGAAAACAATTGAAGAAGAAATGAAAAATGAAGAGTTAAGTATAGAGGACATGAATGAACTAGCCAATGATAGAAAAATTTGAAGAAAACGGGTGGTATATGACACTAAGTCCAAATCAGATGCCTGATAATGCATAAAGATATGACAAAACGCAGATAAAATACACTAGATAACAAAATTATTGTCATTAATGTTTAAAAACTATTGATCATTGAATTTCCATATAATGTTAGAAGTATAAATCGTTTTCATTGAAAAAATACATAATAGAATGAGTTACAAGCATCAGTACATTGAAAAAAACAATAAATAACTGACGTAAAGTTGTTTTAGTCATAGTTTTAATAAAATGTTTTCTTAGCGTTGATTACAATTAAAATAATTGTATCTAGAAAATCTGATTTGTGCCAATTCAATGTTTACAATAAAATTCTCACGCTTTCTTTTCTAGCAGTACGCCGCTGCATTCTATGATGTGTGAACCATTAAGAACATCCAATTCATATGTAAATTAGAATCAGATTAAATAGAAGTAACGAAACGTAATTTGTAACGAACCAATTGACCAATTAAACAATTAACTTAACGCCTTTCCTCGTTGAAAAAATTAGATACAACTTAATGATTTTCACATAAATTAGTAAAGACATATAACATAGGCGTGACGCAAAAGGTGTATTATAAAAAATTGTTTTCCCTATAATGCGATATACCAAAATAGTCAAACCACGCTAGTGCATTGTACTTAGAATTTCTCTTTCTATTCAAAAATTAATTGATTTTTTTGTACAGAAAAAATATTATGCACTGCTTGGAAATGCATTAGAATGTTGAATTTTGACAATTAATTATTGAAAGTTTCACAGTTCTCGTTAATAGTTTTTTAGCTTGCAAAATAATTTATTTACTATAATTTCTTCTAATTTGAAACATTTCTTTACAAACTTAACAGCTTCTATTCCTTTACAAGGTCGATATTAGTCCAACTTTGGAATATTGCTCGCACATTTGAAGCTTGGCTTTCAAAAATACCCTGAGGATGCTCAACTCAATACAACAGACAACATTAAACTTGTAGGAGAACCAGAATCAACCTTGGACAGCTTAGAATAAAGATCGCTGACCTGACCGATACTATCATACTGTCCAATATAATCCCAACTAGAGCAGTATCTACAAGACCTGCTCGACAGGCTGACGTGAACACCGGACGCCCAGAACGTCAATTTATCGGGACTCCTTCCTTTGGAAACATAGAGAAGTTCAATATCAATATCAACAAGCATCTCCATACGATAAACACCGCTCGAACTACTCGAGTGTAATAGGGTGTTTGTTGTGTTGAATGAAATGATAATACAATTTGAAATACAAGCTGAAACGCTTGATTCCTTACTAGTAAACTTTGTCATTGAAACTCCAAATCAGAGTCCCAAACTAATTTCGGTATTGGACTCCTTCTCCAAAATTGTACCTAATTGATATAGATGTAATGATATCTAGTTAGCCTAGACCAGTTCCATGCATGATCAAAATATTGTGTTACCATAGCAACGAACAATAACTAAAACCACCGTCGAGTACCTGTATTTAAAAGGGTTAAGAGAGGTAAGCAGATTTACGAAGATATGCGTAATACCCTTGGTGATCAATGTCCTTCGTATGCGACTGTGAAAAATTGGACTGCAAGCTTCAAAAGAGGTAAATTTTCCATTGAAGATGATGACCGATTGGAAAGGAAAATATTGATACAGTTCATGACATGATTTTGGGCTAAAACGGATATCCGAAGCACTGAAAATTTCATACGAACACTTTTATCATATAGTTCACGTCAATCAAAGGTGTTTTGTTTTTGCAGGACAACGCCCCTGTACACAAATCTCATGTTGGCATGCAAAAAATTCGGGAATTAGGGTTTGAATTACTAGAGCACCACCCTTATTCATCAGATTTGGTTCCGTCCGACTATCACCTCTTTTCTCAATTGCCAAAAAGTTTGTTTGGTTCTACAGTAGGCTAAGAATTTTTCAATATATCCTCGTACCTCAAACTCCCATAGAACAAACTACTCCCCCAAAATCCTAGTGCGTGAACAAAATTCATTGTATATAATTCGTGTGCAAAGGCCTTTTTTCGACTCTCGTGTGACAATATTCACATTCTTCGAAAAAAGTCTACTTTACCCACTTGTGACATAGATAACTATGAAATCGCTTTTTTCGGTTCTGATGCATTATCAAAATACTTATATTGAAAAATGATTGAAAATAATTGAAAAATGTTATATAAATTCGATACAATATAAAATTTATTTTGTTCTATGAAGATCATTTCTATTATTGTTAATTTTTGATCATTTTTATTTTGGTATTTTTGAAATCAAATTCGTGTTTATGTAAAGTGATTGATGCGTTTTCAGTATATTTGTTATCATTTATTGTATTACCTATATATCGCATAGTCATTCCTTTATAATTTTTGAACAATATTGATTTTCTTACAAATGCTTACAAAAAGTTTCATTATTAATTGAATAAATTGTAAAATCATACCGTTATTTTTCAAATGTTAATAATAGTAATAGTACCTGAAGTACAAGTTGCGAAATATGCTCAAAAGTATTTCAGAACGAGTATTATACAATACTTTATCTACGACCACATTTAAAAATACTTTTATGAAAAATACGTTTTTAACATGACGTTGACAATTTCTATTGATATTGTCTTGACTTTTCCGAGAAATAAGCAATAAGAACATTTTCCATGTAACTTTTGATTTTTTTATTGTTAAAACCAATCCACAAAATCGTCAGATAACTTCCTGTATATTTTTCTTGACTTCTCTGGAAGCAGGTTTTGAGTTACATTGTACGAAATTTCAGAGTGCAATCAGATTTTTCTTCAAGCTTAACAATCAGTGTTTTGGCAATCAAAATTAGGAAAATATTTTTCAAAATGATGATGATGTTTTATAGTTCTCAATGACAGTACAAAATTATCAAAAATACAGAACTTTTGTACAAATAAAAAAGATTGTTATCATGATAATCCTATTTAAAAAGCACTGTTCTTTTTAGTACGTTTGGACGTATGCATAATATATAATATCACGTATTTATATGAGTTTTTAAATGTTTATTTTCAATGGTAAAGACAACGATAATGGTTTTGATTACTCATTACGTACAAAAAACAATATCACACATTCGTAAATATTTAATTTTGTATAATCCTTGTCTTTGAACAAAAAAATAGTAACCAAACACAAGCATATAAATACAAATCTAGTCAAAGAAAGAACTACCAAATCAAAAGCGTTTCCTTGCAGTATAATTGTATCTTCACAAGCAACAGCGTACATCTTTAAACGAGGATAAATTGAAAAATTCTTTGCCTACTATAGAACCAAACAGATGGAATGGAATGGAAAGAGATGATAGTCGGACGGAGCCAAATCTAGCGAATAAGCGGGGTGAATCAAACTCTAGATCACGAATTTTTTGCATGGCAACATGAGATTTGTGTGCAGGGGCGTTGTCCTGCAAAAACAAAACACTTTTGAATAGCTTTCCAGTTCTTTTCTCTTTAATTTTTTCTCGAAGAGTGGTCAATAATGTCGAATAGTTATCTCCACTTATTGTTCTACCCTTATCCAAAAAATCAATCATGATTACTCCATGGCAATCCCAAAAAACTGAAGTAATAACTTTTCCAGTAGATTTTTGGATACGAAACTTCTGAAGAACCTGAGTGTCGCCATTCCACCGATTGTTGCTTTGTTTCTGGATCCTAGAAATGTACGCAAGTCTCATCCATAGTTATTCGGTTTACTACATCGTTTTTAAATCGAGCACAGATCGAACGCTTGCACCCTTTTGGTCAACGTTCAAACATTTGGGGATCCATTTCACAGTAATTTTTCTCATGTACAAATTGACGTGAACTATATGAGGAACGCGTTCTTATGAAATATTCAGTGCTTCAAATATCCGTTTTAGCCCAATTCGACGGTCTGATAAAATCATGTCATGTACTGCATTGATATTTTCGGAGACTGACATAGAAATTGGTTTTCCCGATCGGTCATCATGTTCAATGGAAAATTTACCTCTTTTGAGGCTTGCAGTCCAATTTTTCACGGTCGCATACGAAGGACATTGATCACCAAGGGTATTAAGCATATCTTCGTCAATCTGCTTACTTCGATTTTCACCATTTCGGTGGATATCTTTTTTCTTTCAATTTATTGCGTAACTCTGGTTTACTTTTGTGACATTAAACTTTACACTGACACTTCTAATAATTTATTGTTAGTTGCTATGGTAACGCAATATTTTGTTTTTACATGGAACTGGTCTAGGCTAACTAGATATCAATACATCCTCGTACTAAATTTCAATATTACCAATAACTTTGTTCGCGTATCAGAGAGTATATTTCTGATTTCTTCATCTATGTTTCCAGTTCTTACGCTGGTGGATATCTACGTTTGTAGACGGTATCGTTGGTAATTATTTCATGGAAATATATCGTTTAAACTCAATAACGCAGTAGAGATAAAACAATCAAGTACTTTAACGCATAACAGTTAACAACATTTCTACAGGTTCTACTCGTTACTTAATTGATTCTCAAAATGATATAAACACATATGTTTATTGTTACAACGTATCACACTATTCTATAGTTAATTGGTATTGCAGCTCGTTTCTATTGTTCACCATAATAGGTACTTAGGATTACATATTTATTGTTTTGATAAATCTCCCATCAGTGACAGCTCGTGTTGAAAATGTTCAGACGTTATAAAATGTTGTACAAGGTCAAATTTCCATCCATTTTATCTGTGTCCCTGCTAAAATAATGGATTGATAAAACTGTTATCATAGAAAAATATGACGTCTTTACTATACCAGTTTTCCAAATTTCTTATCTTTAAAGAGAATTCGCAGTTTGAATTTTCAAAAATGTCATGAACAACTCAAACATTAAGAAATATTCGTTAAAAGATTGTTTCTAAACTTCGATGTCTTCATTAGAATATGTTTCTTATCAACTGAGTCAATCCTACGTCTTTGTCGAATGTGAAAACAAGCTAATTATCTTATATTTCAATTCAATTTTTTAAAAGAAGGTTGGATCCAATTTTTTTTACTGTTTTAGCTCCTATTCATTGAATATATATTTTTTTCCTCGAATCATTTTTCTCGGGTCTGAAAACGGTTATTAAACAAAGGGAGCGAGTGTTGGACAATATGATGCGTGCGGAGGTGATTAGGTTTTGAGTTGATTGAATATTTCTATCGACTTGAGACACGGTACATTGTACTGCTAAATGACAATTATTTTCTTATGTCTGTAAAGCGGCTTATTAGGGAGTTGCTTATTCAATCAGTCAATAATTCTTAGTTATAGTTACTTTTAATTGTTATTGCTTTACTGGTCTTTGTGGTTTTTGCAGGATCCAGTCTACTTTTCTGAGTACTGTATTAAATCAGGCGAATCAGAGTTTCATTAATTGTCAGACCTGTATGAGAAAAAACCCTTTTTATTTTGAGTGATCCGTTCTCACTCATCAATGTGTTTCATTTTGTTTTTCCAATGTCAGGAACGGCAGTATCCAATGCTGATATACGAGTGAAATGGTGTTCAAAATCTCATTCGATATATTCGTAATGTCTACCACTTATCTCAATCCCAACTTGCCATGTTTTCCTACTATTTGAAGAATTTTTTCATGTGTAACCGCTTCATATGTATGTCTTGGTTGTTTAATATCATCGTTGTTTATACGATTACGATTTAACGTATAAAATGTCCGTAATATTTGATTTTTCTAAAGAAGGAATACCATAATACTTCCAATTTCAAGCTTTTGCTTAAATATTCATTTTGTCTGATTATAAGAAGGTTAAAATCTTTCTTTTCTGTAGTTTAGAATATATGTATTTGACAGCTAACGTTTGAAATACGGTTAGAAAAAATCTAAAAATGCTAATGATCCTTGTATTGCAGTCTTACAATAAAAACTTATCAAATGATTTTCACAGTTGTAATTTAATAGAATGAATAATTCGTTTCAAAGAAAACCCATATAGGATTTTACGATGAGCTCAGTATAGTCCCAGACAAGTATGTACAACTCTGGCCCTAGTTAGGAAGCCGTTATTGGCCCAGACTTAATGGGACCCTGGGATGATTTGGTTAGTTTGAAAGCCTGAACCAGGCCTGGTTACTTGTAAAAATAGTTTTTTTTTCATATTGTTAATAAAAGTATAGTTTATGTTTCTAAATGTTCTTGATTTCAGGACTCTTCTGTTTTTTTTATAATTTTTAAAAGATAGATAAAAATTATAGTTTTATGACAAATTTCTATGAATTCTAATTCTACTAATTAATGTACATAAAAATATTAGTTGAATAATTGAATAATTAAACATATAAAGAAGTGATACTATTTTTTATGATTCTAACTTTATTGTCTTTTATGCATAAAAGAATTTTAGTCATAAGAAATTATCAATTTTTATGTTAAGATATCTATTATGTATGAGATATTAGAACAAAACTTTATATAGTTATTCAGAGATCTGCCAAGCCTGGCTGACTATATGATGGCCGAGGTCGGGTTACCCAGAGTTCAGCCACTCTTGGGTGAATATGGGATGACCGGGGCTCAGTTACCCAGACTTCAACTAGGCTTGTGCCATTATCGGTTTGCCAAGACCGGGTTACCCAGCGTTGGCCCAAGCTAAGCCCCGCCGTTCAAATTACAAATCACTGGATACGATGATACTGGAACCAATTACATGTAGACGAATTCAGAAGATATTTCTATGATATAATATATTCGAAATCAAATGGTTCGTAATCATCAATATTATAACAAACATAAAATTAATCATCGAAATTACTCCTTCAAGTTTCCTTCAAAGTAAATAAATCGCTCTATTATTTAATATAGAAACGAGGAATTCATGTATATCTATAATTCAGTAAACCTTGTAATTCCTTTCAAATTTGTTATGCAGGAGAAGGTAAAAGCGGTGCCCGAAATTAATTTAATCCAGTGAACGTAGTGTAATCGTTTCAACTCGCACATTTTCATGTATGAAATGAGTGTGTGTATATCTATATGGCGGAAGCCAAAAGTCAAACCGAGCCAAGCGCTTCGTATGTTTTACAGGTTACACTCTCTGCGGATTAATTTAATGATTGAATGACACAAAGCGTCGTTTTGTGGTCTGGCTGTGACACGCCTTTCGGAATCTCTACAACCACCTGTTGATATGTTATATGAAGCTGGATGGATGTACTCGGTTATACTTTAAATTGTGTCATCAGGATAGTTAGAACGCTTGTCTATTATAGTTTATTGAGTACTGAAACTTAATAACAGAATTCAACAATGAATCTGATTAAATATTGAAAAATGAATGACTTAAATAAAAGTCTCACTTCTTACTCATACAATTAGTGTTTAGTTGTATGGCAATTTATATATATAATCGTTTCGATTTTAGATCTCCCAAGCACCCAATTATAAATAGATACTTGTAGAAAAAAAGGGTCGTGAATAAGTTACCTGCCACCGCGCGTTAATTTGAATACATCCTAAGCGCAACAGCCTAATCTTGCCTAAAAACCTTTGCAAATTATTGTGTCAAATATTTATAACGTTCTAGATGTTATGAGCTATTCGTTGTCGCTATCAAAACAATTGTAAGCCATTAACAGTAACCTCAAATAGTATTAATACTTTGCAACTAATAATAAATGAAGTTGACGTACCTTCAACTCTATGAAGAATCAAAGATTTTGCTCGAAGAAAATGGTAGTATATTACAAATGCCACGTATCGTGGGAGGACAGTCGGATAGGCACGTATTACAAAATAAATTCATTCGTATCATTTCAATAAGATACAATTCAACAAATTATTGAGAGGTTTACGAAGTAACGTGAAGTAGTACATTGTGGAGTACCTTCAAATTTTGCGGCTCGTTCTGGAATTTAATAGACAATTCGTATGTTTTCGTAGTGCAGCCCGAAAACAGTACATCTTTCATCAAAGCAGAACTTGAAGTGTGGAAAGCAGTTACGACTATCACCTCTCCAATTCCAAAATCTAATTTGAAATGCGTATCAAAAACGATCAAAAACTGTACCCAAATATTTATACATTGTTACAAATATTGGCTACCATACCTTTTCCAACCGCTACCCCAGAAGAACTCTTTAAAGCCTGAGGAGACTTAGAAACTACTTGGCTCTCATGAATATTCAATATGGGATAGAAATCGATGAGAATGAATTAGTGGATATTTTTAAATGGAAAAACAGAAGATTAGTTCTGTTTTTCTTTGTTTCATTTCTTGAACCCCATACTAAAACCTGTCTACATCCGTAGATCTAACAAGTTAAAGAGATATATCGTTTGAACCCAAGTATCTACAGAAAAACATGTATACATGTACTCATGTGCCGGGAGGCTAATAAAGATTATAGCTAGACCCTGTTTCGAAAATTCTATGTCGATAATTTTAGAAAGGCCAAGGGAAAATGGACAGTTTAAAGCCTGACATTGTTCCGATTATTTATCGCTAAATGCTTTCCCTTAACTCTTAAGGCATACTGCACTCCATAGTGTCCAGGTACCCAGCAGATCCTTAAACGATGTCACGGATGATTTTGTTTTTTGTTTTCAAGCTTTTATTTTTGAAACTGTATGCTATCTCTATAGATTGTGGTATTTCTGTTTAATTCACCACTTCCCTTAAACAGAGTGACAGCCTTCTTTATCCTCTCGAAATATATTACATCCAGTTCTGAGTACGACTCCTGGGTTTCCAGTTCTTTGAAATACCTACTGGTGCTATTCCATTGTTTGTTACACAGCCTTCTCTGAAGATTGAATTTTGTTTTTCCTTCATTATGAACTTTTCATTCGAATCTTCCCGAATGTGAGCTATTTCTAAAAATTCAATTTTTCGTATATAAGATTCCGTTCCAAGAATTTTTTATTCTTCATGATTAAATATATGTTTTTCTGATATTTCGTGGTTCGTTAATGCGATTCTATTTTTTTATCGTATTAATGACCTCTTAGTCTATTTTCTAAATATTGAGATGTCTGTCCTACCTGTATGTAGAGAGCGTCACAATCATTACAAGACACTTGATATACAATATTACTTCTTTTGGTTTTTGGTGCTTTAGATTTTAATATTTGGATTATGTATTATGGCCTTCATGACTCTTACTAATATCATTTATTGAAGTCATTCGAAAGTTGTTGGGAAAGTCCTTGTACATATGGTAAAGACAAATGTTTTATGTTTTAAGTTTTTGTTTCTTTATTGATTATAGTATATGTTCATCCTTCTTCTGAATAAGTTGCTTATCATTTTTCCTAATAATTATTTCTTTTTAAATACAGTTTTTACTTTTTGATTAGTTTTTGTTTAATTCACCACTTCCCCTAAACAGAGTGGCAGCCCTCTTTATCACAGGAATTTCCTCTCGAAATATATTACATCCAGTTCTGAGTACGACTCCTGGGTTTTCAGTTCATTCTTTCTATTCTATTGTTTGTAACCCAGTCATCTCTGAAAATGGAATTTTTTTTCCTTTGTGATGAACTTTTCATTCGAATCTTCCCATGTAGGAGTTTTCATTCTCATACTATTCTTCTCCTATAAGATACTTCTGTGTCCTAGACTATTTTTCCTGTTTTTATCATCACTCCATAAACTTAATCATCAATGGAGTATTTCAAAGACTTTTGAATCAATGTCTTCGATTTCTTATTTCTCAGATCATTTATATAATATGTTCATGTTCCTTAATCGTCTTGATTTAAGGTCTCTTCTATTTTAAAATTAGTTATTTTTAGTATTTTCTGAAAGACAGATAAAAATTTGACTTACAGTCTTTATCAAAATATGATTTGATACTGACAATTTACGTATTGATATTAATCAATAGATCACCTGCATCATGATTATCAAAATGGAAATAGAAATGTGTTTTAACATGAAAAATTAATTTTTTCTTAATTTTCACATCTCAAAAATATGTATTTTTACTATAATAAGTATTTTGTTGTTCTAAGTGTAAGTTCTGTATCTATTATAAGAAAGGGAACTTTCCAAACAACTTTCGAATGATTTCAATAAATATGATATTAGTAAAAGTCATAAAGGACATAATATATTATCCAAATATTTCAACTAATTAAAATCTAAAGCTTCAAAAAACAAAAGAAGTAATAAGATATGTCAAATGCCTTGTACAGATTGCTATATAGGGCAGACATCTCAGTATTTGGAAAATAGACTAGAAGGTGATCAGCTCAAGAATTATAGAAAAAAACTAATTTTAAAACAGAAGAGACCTAGAATCAAGAAGATCTAGAAATAGAAACAAATATAAAAAGTCTAAGAAATGAGAAATCAAAAAATTGATTCCAAAGAAGTCTTTCAAATGCTTTATTGATGATTAAGTTTATGGAGCGATGGAAAAAGAGGGAAAATAATCTAGGACCTAGAAGTATCCTATAAGAAATGAGTAAAATAGAAAAAAAATAATATAGGAAATTAGAATATGGACTACATGATCACTGAAACGAATTTCAAGAATAGAATAAATGAACGAATAATCCTACAAGAGAAAATTCCTACAAGGGAAGTTCATCATGAAGGAAAAAGAAAACTCAATCTTCAGAGATGGCTGGGTAACAAACAATGGAATAGAAACCAGTAGGTATTTCAAGGACCTGAATATCCAGGAGTCGTGTTCAGAACTGGATGTAATAAATTTCAAGAGAAAATTCCTGTAATAAAGAAGGATGCCACTGAGTTTTAGGGAAGTGGTGAATCAAAAATAAATACAACAATCTATAGAGGTAGCATATTTAAGATTATTTAGCGATAAATAATCGAACAATGTCAGGCTTTAAACTGCCCATATTAGATATATTCAATATTAGTATATTTAACAGAAAACGGAATTTGTATTTCATAAATATTATCACTATTTAAGAATATTTATTTATTTTAAGAATAATTTTTTCCCAACTGACGCGTTTGGTTAGTTTCAATTTTAAAATTATTATAGATATCTTTAAGTGTAAAACTATCGTTCGAAGGTATCATTTTAGTTTTAATTATTTGTAAAATTATCAATAATAATTGTTTAAAAATATTCGCTACTTTACCAAAATGGACGTTTTTGGTCGAAAGAGTTAGAGAATATTCGATAGTTTGCAATGAAGTTTCATGGCATTCATTTTTGATACTTTAGATCCATTTAGGATACAAAATTGCTATAAAAATTAATAATAATGGATGAAAAGATGGAAAAACGTTTTTATTTACTTGGAAAAACTTTTATTGAACAGAAGGCAATAAATCCTTAAAAATATAATGTAAATAATGGAAAATAAATAATCAGGTAAGTAATTTCGTTACATTTTACAAACGATTAATCGGAAACACATAATACATAAAAAATAAATTTACTATTGAATTTCAGTATTATCGGGTTCTGCCACAGAATCGCGGACCGATTTGGAACCCGGAAGCTGCTCATAAAAAGACCTGTATGCCCTGGGAACTAGCCCTTAATTGCATAGTTGCAATAAATTTTTTTTTTCACCTCTGATATACAAATCTGACCATCGTACGGCATAAAAGGTTCAGGAGAGCTATCATTGAGAGTAATTTTTTCCCTCGTTTTCGTTTTCGAATCAAAACATCGAAATCCATATCATCAAAATTACTTTTGACAAAAAATTTTATTCAGTTCAGATTTCCGGTATTGAATCCACACACAAGAATTAAAACTTTTTGTGTTTTTCTTTTTCTCAATGGTTTCTGGAACAAATTTGTCTTTATAAGGATCAAAATTGAAAAAAAAAAACATCATGCTGGAGCCTAGTTACATTGTAAGGTTTGGGTTTTGTACACGCCAATCTGATCAAGTGGTCCCAGTCGAGTGGACCGAGTCACACTCTATTTGCGATTGGCCTAACTCAAAATAAACATGATCAAAGTTTCTAAATGAGGGCGAAGTTTTTTCGAATTTGAATGGTTGTACTGTTGTTTGCTGTTCCAAAAAAATAATATGCACTACACACTCCAGTTGAGGAATTTGAGAGTTTAAAATGAAATAAGACATCAATTTGAGAAAAACATTCAAGGGGTTCAAGAAATGAAACAAAAAAACAAAAATAATCTTCTGTTTTTCCATTTAAAAATATCCACTAATTCGTTCACATCGATTTCTGTCCCATATTGAATATTCATAAGAGCCAAGTAGTTACTAAGTCTCTTCAGGCTTCAAAGAGCTCTTTCTGGTGTAGCAGTCGAAATATGTAGGATAGCCAATCTTTGTAACAATGTATAAATATTTGGGTACAGTTTTTGATCGTTTTTGATACGCATTTCAAATTAGATTTTGGAATTGGAGAGATGATAGTCGTAACTGCTTTCCACACTTCAAGTTCTGCTTTGATGAAAGATGTACTGTTTTCGGGCTGCACTACGAAAACATACGAATTGTCTGCTCAATTCCAAAACGAGCCGCAAAAGTTGAAGGTACCCTACAAGGTACCACTCTACTTCTCAATCAATTGTTGAATTGTATGTTGAAATTGATCATATTGAAATGATCTGAATGAATTTGACGCAGGAATTTTAGAACCATTCAACTGTCTCCCGACGATACATGGCTTTTGCAGTTACCACCATTTTCTTAGGGCAACATCTTTGCTTCTTCATACAGTTGAAGGTAGGTCAACTTCATTTCTCAATAATTGCAAAGCATTAATACTATCGTCGACGTGGCTAAATGCTATAATGAGGTTACTGGTTACTAGTTATTGGTTACTGCTAATACCTTACAGTTGTTTTTATAGCGACAATGAATAGCTTAGAAAATCTAGAACGAATTTGCGAAGGTATTCTGTCCTTGAAGGTAGATTAGGCTATTTCGCTTAGGTTGTATTCAAATTAACGCCCGCTGGCATGTACCTTGTGTACGATCCTTTTTGTGTACAAATATCTATTTATAATTGGGTGCTTTATTTGTTGTTTAAGTTAAATAATGAATGAGCGAGCGCCCGATCGTGATAATACAAATTATTAGTGTAATAATTAGTAGTAAGTTATACCACCCGCATTTCCTTATTAATATCATATGGAATACCTTAAGTTTTCGGCGGTGGTTGAACTTTCCAAAGCCTTCTATACTTTTTCTATCTCATGCGTGTGCTTTTGAGTGGTGTAAGCGTTTTCGTGAGGACCGAAAGAGCACTGAAGATGACCCGCGTTCAGGTCGCCCTACGACTGTTTCAACTCCGGAAACAGTGACCAAAATCAACCAAATTGTGCGTGTAGATCGTCGAATGAGCAGCCGGAAGATTGCCGAGGCTGTAAACGCGGAATTACACATGACAAAAATCTGTGCGAAGTTGGTGTCAAAAAATCTAACTCCTGACCAAAAGCTTTTGCGTCAACGGCTCTTCTCAGATTTCCTTCAAAAGTTAGAAAAAGATGCGCTTTGAAAAGAACCTGATTTGAGTCGATAGAAGCGGTAAAGCAAAAAACGGCGGAGCTCCTAAAAACCTTCACCAAAGAACTGCTTCGATCAATGGAAAAAACGTATGGAAAGGTGTGTGGCGAGGGGAGGGGAGTATATTTAAGAGGAGCATTCGAATGTAGAGTAATTTTTATAATAAAACCCTTTTTCGTTATTTAATAGCCAGATTCGTATTTCATGTTTGTGCTAACTCCAGTAAAATCACCTTGTACATTTTTCAGCCCAATTTCATCATTGAATAGATAATAAAAAGTTGCATAATGTTGTCAAAAAAACACTGGCAATTATAAAATGTATATGAAGTTTTTTTTTCTGATTTTTTAATCGTATTTTTAAATTATATGTGTATCAAAACATGTTTTTATTGCGTTTTTTTATTAATCATAACTGTTTACGTTTGTTTTCATATACACCCAACAATATTAAAATTAGATCTAAAAAACGAATTGGAGAATGACATACCTTGATACTAATCTATATTAAACAAAAATATGGAGCAATTAACTTCAATTTAGTATACCAAATCCTTTGTGATGATAATAACTAGATTATAAATAACGAATGGAATGAGAATTTCAACTTACCAATCAAAAAACGACGTAGCACCAAAAAACTGTAGATTCACAAAAACATAAAACGTTCTAAAACAACACAGTTCTATTAAAATCGGTAAAATCAAAACGTTAGAAATATTAATGCGCGCTCGAATCGCGGACGGATAGTTGTGTCAATTCTATTGATAAAAAAAACAAACAATAAGAGCCGCAGATGCGCGTATGCGAAGAACCTGAGCGATAGTAAGCTAAGTGGGCTTAGAAATCAAGGTGGCTGGACAAGTAAGACCGCCTTCGACGGTTCCATTGGTCGTTAATTTCCTACTTCCACACGCGGCACGTCACTTATACTCATATAATGAGCATACTTTAATATCGTCGTCAGGATTTGAACATCGAGATTTTGTCACCAAGTTTAATGAAGGAGGCGGAGTTAAGTTTTGTCTGTTTATTTCACGTATGTACGATTTAGCGAATAACCGCGGTACTTTACGATTAGTACTTATATAAAGAGGGTATTGAACCCGTTGTAGCATTTCTTAAAGTTTTTCATGACATGAATTATATTAACATAAAACATGATATATTTTGGTTAGGTTATTAATGGTAACAATAATTTACGTTGTGGCAACCAATATCCGTTCATTTGGAGAACAATAAAGTTGTTAGGTCCTATTCGTCAATCATAGAAGAAAGTATCAAAAATACCAGTCTTTGATTTTAATTTTGATCCTAATTTTGGTTCACTATATTAACCTGGATCTTGAGATATGATTGTATCCCACAGAGTTTTAAGTTTTAAGAGATTTTTTATCAATTTATATACATAAATACGGAGACAATTACAGTTGAATTAATTAATTCCTTCTATCATATATTAACTAAATATAATATAGTTGAAATATATCACAGTGGAATATCAAGTTCTTGAAGTATATTAAAAGATGATCCTCAAGTTATAAGTCAACAGTTATGATTTAAAAGAAAGTTACGTGATTGAAAATAGAACTGAGACAAGAAAAAATGGTAATGATCTCATGAAAAAAGAATTAGTAGATTGACAGTACCAGCAAGATGCTGCTTCCATGCTTCATATTGCTTCTTCTTCTTCTTATAGTGCCGAGTCCGTTATCGAACGTTGGCGATCACGTTCGCTATAATAATTTTGTTCACTGCAGCTCGTAAGAGGGAACTAGTTGTCTGACCGAAAATCTTTTTAATTCCTACATAAAACAAGATAAAGAGCGAGTATACCACTTGGAACATACAGAAGACATTATGGTTTGATTCCCAATAAAAACAAACCAAATAATGAACTTACAGAAGATATTTGGAAGTGAGATTCTGATCTTAACAGATAGGCATAGAAATATCAGGATACGGTGATATCGAAACTGAGGTAAGATACCAAGCGGCAAAGCAGCACGAACCTCAGCTTACCTGAACGATACAATCTTCGGAAACTTCGAGTGTTTTAAGAGTTGCTTCCATGAGTGTCCATGCTTCCACGCTATACAAAAGAGTAGAAAACACATAATACCCTGACGCGAAGCTGTGACTACACAAGATGTTTTTTGGTCTAATGAGTGCTGCTCTAGCTTTCTCATTGCGACATTTTCAACAAAAATGTCACCATCGTTTACTGAATTTTTGCTGATGATCATGTACATAGTCTTTTTGGTATTAATTTTTATTCCATACTCCTGAAATTTCTCAATCATTTGATCTAATAACTTTTTTAAACCTCTATTGAGTCAGCTACGAGTACAGTGTCATCGGCGTACCGGAAGTTGTTTACGGTCCCCCCATTTATATTTATACTTTTTTCGACATCTTCATTGAAAAGTATTGGTGACAGTATACAGCCCTGTCTGATTCCTCTTCTAATTTTGATATCTGGAATTAATTTATCTTTCGGTCGTAAATTTACTTTTTGATACCAGTAAAGATTCGCTATAAAATTAATATCTTAGCTATCAATTCCAGTTACCTGTAGGATATTTATTGGTTTATGAAGACGGACCTTGTCGAATGCCTTTTCAAGATCTATTAACCATAAATATACGTTACGGTTGACATCTCTACACCTCTGCACCAAGACCTGAACGCTAAACATAATGCATATAATTCATTAAAATACTCGAGGATTATTGAATAGGATCTAAGATATTATGATCAAACAATAATGAGAATAACAATACAGTGTGAAGAAACGTACGTAAGAAGATCTCCATATTTATCATACTCACACGATTCACTGCAATACAAAGATACATGTTTAGAAAAAAAAACTGATTCTTATTCTATTCTATTATCGATTATGCAATATTAATTAGTGTCCAAATGAAAATTTAAATCGATCATAAGTTGAAATCTCGAATAAACCGGCACGACTGTCGATAAAAAACAGAGTGGTCACATAGCAAGAGAAGCAAAGAGACCGTGACGTAAGTAAACGAAATGAAGATTTCAGTTTTTTTAAGTTTCTACAAAACCCGTTAATTTGAGATATATGAGTTTACTAACGAAGTCCCCTCAATTAAAAGCGTAGAATCCAATGATAAAGAGAAAAATGAGAGGGTGCTATTTGAAAAAATCAAGTTTCTAGAGAGCGAAATTCGGTACCATTTTCTGAACACCCTATATAAATTTTTGTCGAGGTTTTCACAGATTTTGAAAGCTGTAAGTGTTAATTGTCCAAATCCCAAAAATATTAGATATTCTTCACTTAAAATCTAATTTTTTCAAACTGTGTCCCAAAATTTTGAAAATGTGTAATAACTAAAACCTGGTGGACTTTTGGCATACGATGCCTCATATAAAGTTATATTGAAATTTCTCGTAGATTCCAATAATTTAATAAAATCATAGCACTCCGCTCAAAATAACAAAGTTTGGGTCTACTTCCGGTATAACCGGAAGTTTCAGAAAACCTAAATTATTTTAACAGAAACGAGCATTTCGGAAAACCCATGCGAGCAGTACTTTCCCTTAGTAGAAATAATCGTTATGACTAATATTCCCAAGTTCGGCTTTTTAATAATTGGTAGTTAAAAATAGTTTCAACCTTTTTAATTGTATCTATATTATTTATATTTTTAACATCAAAATTTTTGGCAGAATATAGGTACATATTTATTCATCCAAAATTTTGACGAACGACTGAGCTATTTAGAATGAATATTTTTTCTTTATAAACCCTAATTCCTTCGATGAGACGTGGATTACATAAATCCAAAAATCTCTTAAAACAGCTTTCATAATCCCAATCAACACTTGATACAACAGGAGTTTCACGTTTTTTGATACCTAACTACCTCTAATAGATGCTATTTTTACATCGTAATTTTTTATCAAATTTTTTTCATCTCACGGACTCTTGATTAGCTTTTTTCATGTGTCTGAAACTTCTTCTCACTTCTATGTATTTGTGACGTAGATAGCTGGTGATAATCATCAGAAATTTTGATCTTAAAAACTAATATTGGCTATTCGTGCCGTGGATATTATATGTTTTGGTCTTGTCAAAATTAAGAGCAGTATGAAATGATTTCAAACAAATTTCGTCCAAATAATATTTTTGCTTACGTTTCTCTTAGAAATTTACCAATAGTCAAAGTAATTTTACTTGTACGAGGGTGGCTACATAATTTTTGGGATAAATACATATAGGCAAATATTTATAATTGAATATGGCTTTACAGTTTATCCAAAATATTCTTCCTTAAAATCAATCCACATTCTCATGTATTTGCACCAGTTGTCGAAAAATTTCGTCCATTCCATTGTGAGGTAAATTCTTCCAAATTATGTGATTTCAAAGCATTAAACGCTACTTCAGGTATAGATAAACGTTGACTTTGCAATTTATTTTTGATCTGCTGATATAAGAAGAAACCATTAGGTGCCTCACAAGGACACCCATCAGTTTAACCATAGCATCAATATTTTCTGACACAACATCCGATTTTGGACGACCTTCACGAAATTTATCCTGTAGCGAAGTGCGACGACGTTTGAATTGGAAAAACCATCGAAATACCATGGCTCGAGATGGTGCTTCATTACCAAAAGTCGAAGCGAATTGATCGGCACACACTTCATACAAATAATCGCACGAAAATATTCGCGGTTTAATCCAATTTTTTGACCATGATAAATGTTTCAAGTATCTGTAAACTGTCAAAAAACTCCTATGACAACACGTACTGAGTATGTTCACAATTCAAAATATTAAACTCTTAACTTAAACTTAAATGAATGAAATGTCAGATTTGCCATATTCACATTAGTGTTGCCAAATCTCAAATCTCACAAACAATTTTTTGGCCTGATCAGGGCAGGGCCAGCTGAGTAAAACACTATTTATATAAAAACTGAGAAAGGGGAAATAATAATTGAGGAGACCGAAATGATCCAAAGATGGGAAGAGCATTTCAAAGAAACATTAAATGGAGAAAACGATGGTGGAAAATGGGAGGAGCTTACAGCCCAAGATTGGAATAATATATAAAATATATTGCCACCACAAAAGGAGGAAATACTAGACATAGTTCAGGGGCTAAAAAACGGCAAGTCCCCAAGAGAGATCGAAATAGAGCCAGAATTAATCAAGTATGGTGGGACTGCACGAAGACAACAATATATGATTTAATAAGAAGTATACCAGATAATACCAGAAACGTGGGAAATGACAATAATAGTACTAATACACAAGAAAGGGAAATAAATGAATGCAGAAACTACAGAGGTATGGCGGGCGCTACTAGATACAACAAAATTTTGACCAAGGCCATAGATAAAAGTTTGACAGTATATGGAGAAAACTTGTTCGGAGACTACCAATGCGTGTTTAGATCTGGAAGATCAGTCACAGACGATAGTTTCACTCTGAAGCAAACGCAAAGAAAGGGGTATGAATACGATCTGCCAATTTACTCAGTCTTTATATATTTCCAAAAATCTGTGAACAGAAACCATTTGTACAGCATAATGGAAGATCTTAGTATTCCAAAAAAGCTTATAAGTCTTACGAAAATGACACTCGAACATACAAAAACGAAGGTAAAGGTAAATCAAAGAATATCAAAATGTTTCCAGGTAAACACAGGACTAAAACAGGGAGATCCTGTTCAACATAGTATTAGAATGTATAGTACGTAAAATCGGTTTGAGCCTGCAGAGATAGGAAATCTACGATACAACGAAGATAAATCGAAGTTCATGATAATTACACCACCACAAAGAAAAACAGCAATGAAAAGTTTGTCAATACAACTGAACGAAGAAATGGTAATGGGATTAGAACAAGTTCAAAGTTATGTATATCTCGTGGTGGTTATTAAGGACGACGGTGATGAAGGAGAAAATCTGGAATCGATGATGATGAGGGGAAGTAAACAGTTGGAAGCGCTGAATAAGATACCAAAAAATTTACATGTATAGAAAACAATATTAAGACCATCAGTGACCTAAGGAGGCGAATCGTGGATTCTTTACAAAGCAGAGGAATAGAAGTTGGATATATGGAAAAGAAAAATACTGAAAAGGATACTAGGCGGTAAAAAGGAGGGAGATTTATGGCTGAGGAGAACAAATTATGAAATAACGTATTTATTTGGAGAAGCAGACTAAAGAGAATAATAAGGTCGAAAAGAATAGAGTGGCTAGTTCATATACAAAGAATGCCAGATTTTAGAGCAATATAAAAATGATGGACATAGAACAAGGAGGAATAAGAAAAAAAGGAAGACTAAAGAAAAGATGGTACGCAGAAGTGATGGAGGACCTAAGAGAGACAGAGGAATTTAGGACTAGAAAATGATGATCAGTAGGGATTTTTATACAAATGAAGTGCTATTACCTCAAATGGCATTACTAATGCTGAAACTGCAAATTTATATTGAACTGAAGTTATCTGAAGACGATCAATTAGTTATGAAAACACACCCCATATGGTGGGTATGTGCAGTATGAATGTCTCAACTCCTAACTGACATCCAATATTCTTAATGGTTTTTTCCGTTAAAACTTTCATAAAAATATTGATACTTCTCCTCCTTATTGGTATTGAAATATGATCATTTTGAAATTCCAAACAACAGAAGTAGTACAAGCTGTCAATCCAATTCAAGTATCATTAAAATCCAAATCAAACCCCATATAATTGAATTCTATTGTCCATATCTATAGGAAACAAGCAGGGTATGTTGACGATCTCACTAAACATAATAAAAATCAATATTCTCAATCTAAAGACAAACAAATTTTCGGCTTTTATTGATGAAAACTAATTCTCCTTCTTCTATTATTTTCTCTTTCTATAAAATGAGCGGTTCATCAATCTCGCACGCTGGTATCGCATCCCAACTTTAGTTTTTCACGACCTCTTAATTTCCGTACCGACCATCCTCAATGGTCAACCCTTGGGGTAGATCAGGTACAATCTTTCGCTGCAAGGGGTCGACGAACTTTTACTAGCATAACACCGGTATATCAGGTTAGCGACGGGCCCACGACAGGTCGTTCGAAAAAAGCAAAACCCCCATATATCTTTCCGTTGGTCTTCTTGTGTTCTTGCCTATGTTAAATGTGTTGCAGAAAGAAACATAGCGCAAGGTGCGTAAACGATGGTATAGGTAGGGCTGTTGAATTCTGAATAAATTATCTTAACATTGTTGTCCTACCGAGGACGAAGTTGTTCAATATAAATAATGACGTAAAATAACAGTATTATGTTTCATAATTTAGGTTCATGATATATATTATTATGATATATATATATATATATATATATATATATATATATATATATATATATATATATATATATATATATATATATATATATATATATATATATATATTAATAATAAATTGTTTTTTTTTAGAAATTTGTCGTGCGTTATAAACAAATTAAAATCGTTTTTAGCCACAATATCGTTGGAGAAATAACGACTAGTAAAACAAACTTGCTCTAATGTATTTTGTCCATTTCCTGATAACTTTTGACAGAGTAAATCTAAAAGAAATTCAACAATTTACAAAACGCCGAACTCTCATATCTCCCAGACTTTTTATTTTGTTCCGTGCTACATTATCTAACTGGGTAATTTTATACTTTCGAGGTTTCCTGGTTTTTTGACTCTAGAAAATCGAAAAATCATGCGATTTCGATGGATTTTTTCTAAATCTTTGTTTTTACGGCGGATTTGCAGCATGCCCGGAATTCAATATTATTATTAGAATAGTCATTCACAGAGTAGAAGGCACTTTCCACTAAATATGCCCTCAAATTACTGCGGAATACGGCGGATTTATGGAAAAATATGGGAATGAAAAAAATGAAAACTTATATAGGTTAGGTTAGGTTAGGTTAGGGGAGAGTGTGCTAAAAATACAGAACAAATGTTCAAAATATTTTTAAGTTAACTTTTAATACTGTACACTTGATTACAATAAGTGATTTTGAGGATGTTTTTGTTCATATAACTTTAATAATTACTGAATGATAAAGGTACAAACGATTATATATGAGAAAAGGTCAATTTTAAGAGAAATTGTTATTTTTTATTATAAAAACATAATAAATCAACATTTTTGTATAACTTTTTCTTCAATTTATTCTTTTATTGTGAAGATCATGAAAAACAAATGTAATAACTTCATATGATTATTTGGAAAGAGGTTATCAACAATTATGTGTAAATGAGTGCATTTTCATGAACATTTAAAGCCCCGAAACCAATATAAGTTATAATTTTGTTAATCCCATATTTTTTTTCGTAAATCCGCTGTAAATCGGAGATTTTAAAAACAAATTCATCGAAATCGGATGATTTTTCGATTTTATAGAGCCAAAAAATGAAAGGACCACGACCTCTAACTCTTCAATATGCATATTGTGTTTCTGTTATTGATTTTTCGTAGGTTTATCTATTTCTTCTTCTGCTATCTATTAATGGACGTTTGCAATCACTTCTGTCCATTTTTTTTTTGTTTCTGGTGGTAAGAATTAAATTTCTCATGGTCCTTATGTCACTACAATCCTTTTATTCTCTTTATCTTTCTCTCTAAAAAGAGTTGAAGCAAATGGTTCCTCTCGATTCTCATCACATGTCCCAGGTATTTCTTCGTTGGTTTTTTTTGCTGACCATGGACCTCTCAACTATCTCCAGTCTATTCATGGTGGTAGCTTCCAGTTCCTAGCCTTCCATACGACTATATCGTACGATATCACTCACTTACATCTATCAATTTCTTAACCCATTTTTTATGACCTTTGCTGATCACATATTATGATGCAATGGAACAGTTCTTTTTTCATTTTAATAATTGTTGATAAAAGATTCTCTTCTGATCATCTGATCATCTTCATCAGTGCTCTCGATATTCTATTCTTTCTAAGGACAAGTTAGTGTCCTCTTGAGTATTTGCTAATTGTTATTCATCTGTCCAGGATAAATTTGTCCACCCTTCTTCCAACTATCTTTGATTAATGACGCGAAATATTTAGAATAAAGTTGGTCGAAAATAGTTGAAATAACATCATCATCATCAGATTTGTCATTATTTTTTCAAAAAGATTTTTATTAAACCCTACCAATTCCTTTTGTTGTATTAAATGAAAATTTCCAAACAATTACTCCAAAATTCAATCTGTTGTATATAATTCGTTTACCCCGATCGTTTTTGTGGCCTCACCTATGCCTCTTCCAAACGAACGAAAGTGAAATTTAATTTTTCTAATCTCTGTAAACTTTTCCACCTAATCTCTCGCGCGCGTTTCAAACATAAAATTAATTTCATGCAAAGGGTTGATATGTCTCTTAAGTATCTAGACTTCGGTCAGTGACGTTCAGACTTTTTATTTAATTGTGAAAATATATAGAATTGGAAATGGACAACAAATCAAATCCAGCTGTAAATATTTACAAATACCGGTTAAATATGTTTTCAATTTTATTAGTGGCTTCAATTGAGCCAAATAAATCTAATTATAAATTTCTTCAGTTATTAGAATATATTTAGAAATCAAAAAATATGTCATGGGGGAGGAATTATTTATTAATCATGAGACAATGATAACTATATAGAGTATAATTTTTCTTCATATGAAGTACTTGAATTCAAAATATTTCCAATGGAGTTTTCTTAATTCAATTCATCATACGATACGAGTTAAAGCAAAATTAACCTACCTATGAGTGGGATGGTTGTACAACGAACGAAATTAATTCATAACTGAAAATCAAATATTATGTGTATTTCCATTTAGATTGTAATGAATTTTGGAATAAATGAAGGGCATCATGGCATCATTGCAATTTTTAGAAAAATTGGCATGCAAATATCGTTTTATTCATTTCTATTCAGCTTGACGACGCGGTGCAGCTATTTATAAGTTTATTTATTGGTCAAGGTTGTTGTTGTATTTGGGCTTGCAAGAGCTTGTCGCATTTCTAAAATCAGCCAGGTAACATTAGATGGTATTGAAGATTCGGGAACGTTTTTAATTGTGAAGCTTCGAAAAACAAAGAATGATGTAAACAGAATTTTTATAGTTACTGAAAAATATGTTAAACTTTACGGAATATACCTATCCCTTCGTCCAACAACAGTAAAGGATTACTACCTGTTCCATTACGAGAGAAAACGTATCAATCAGGTTGTGGGTACAGTTTTATTAAGTTCCTGGAGCAGTTATCGAAAAAATGAGAGAAAGAAAGAGAGAGCGAGAGAAATGCATTATTGTAAAAAAATGATCACAATTTGTAGATAAAAGCTTGTAAAAACTAAAAAACAAACATAAAATTAACTAAACAAAAGTACAAATTCAATGAAATTTCGATATACAGAAGGACACTACAATTAATAACAAAGTTATAGGTAATAATTAGTATACAAGTTCGTAGCAAAAATTAAACCAGTATGCAGCATGCCCGGAATTAAATATTATTTTTAGAATAGTCATTTGCAGAGTATAAGGCACTTTCCAGTAAATATGCCTTCAAATTATTGCAAAATGCGGAATCGATATTATTTCAATAGGCAAGTGATTGTGCATTTTTTGCATTGTAAAGTATTGAGCCCTTAACTAATTCTAAACGTGGAGTAGGTAGGTGAAGGTCGGGCTCCATGTTCTTAAGTGGATAGCTGTGCAACGACCTTTCTGAAATTGGAAAAGCGTGCTCACGAATTAGACAAACGGATTTAATGATGGTTAAGGAAGGAAGAGTCAGAATTTTTAGTTTTTTAAAGAAGTTCTTGCAGTGAGTCCCGCGGTTTAGTCCCAGTAAATATCAACCAGCTCTCTTCTGTAGTTGCGCCCAAATAGAGTCGCACCACACGTACCCGAGAAGAAAAGGGCATATCGAGGATGCAGTTTTTTAGAAACTGATCTCAGCGCAAAGCTGGAGGAATTCAATTTTTTAGATAAGGCGACAATATATAACTTTTCAATTCCAAGGAATTGTCCACAACAAGCCCTAAGAATTTTATAGATTCGACGGCGTCAATTGTGGTGTTATTTAATAAAAAAGGCTGCAACACATTTTTTTGGGAGCTCATTTATAACAAAAATAATTTTTATTATATTGGATTGGACGGAAAGTGGATCCACAACTCATCTTCCATTTCAATAAAATGTCGTTCATAGGTTTAAATGTGCAATAGAATGTAGGTAGTCTTCAAAGATTGTCATTTCTTTTGTTAGGCAGTTAGTTAATTTTTTCAACATTGAACTCATTATAACTGATCACTTTGTATTGATCAGTCACAGAAAGATGTTTTCACACATAAATTAGCAATTATTTCAAGTTTTCTATTGCTAGTTTTTGGTATCTCAGAGAGTTGACATTTTGTTCACAGAGATTAAGACTGCGTTGAAATATTAAGATTTTTTCGGTATAAATTTTTAATTAAATTCGAATAAAAATTAGTACAGTCAAGTTTGGCTAGAACAATATACTGTGTTTAACCTTACAAGTCATAGTTCAAAGTAAATGAAACTAGGTATTTTGATTCTGAACGCATTTTTAAATGTCGTTCAATATTTTCAGTATGAGCCTAACCTAACCTAACCTAACCTAACCTAACCTAACCTAACCTAACCTAACCTAACCTAACCTAACATAACCTATCTAAATTTTCAACATCGAAAAAGTATGTGAAGGAATAATTTCCGCTGAAATGAATCCATATTTTCACAAGCAGATATAAACTTGCAAAAATATTTGGAAATGAGACGAGCAGAATGGGTTAAGAGTACTGCGTTCAGATAAATAGCTGAATAATATGATTTTTTCTATTTTATTCTATTTTATTTATATTAAAGCCCTATCAGTCTAGATATTCGGTGATACATAAAGCTGCAACAATCTGAAAATCAGTTAAATTGATTAAAATATCATTGTCAATGAAATTTTTGAATTTCCCACAGTTTCCTTGAATGGAAAAAAATTATACTAATTTTCAAAGGTGAAAAAAATGGAATTTTTATGTTTATAAGGAACAGCCACCTCAATATTAACTATGAATTGATAGCTTTTTCTTATTTTTGAGATATGATAACGAAGGAAATATTTATTGTGGTTGAAACTTATTTTTATTCGGTTTTCATATACCAAAATATTTTGATAAATGCCGAAATACGTCGGAACATCAATTCTTTACCAATTTTATTAAATGAATTTTTTATCAAAAGGGAACTGGAATCAAAACAAAATATAAAAATTGGGTATTCTCCGCCTTTGGCAGTCCAGATTCTCTTTTCAGAGTTTACCTAACGTATGTTGGCGATTAACTACAAAATAATTAGTCCTTTGAGATTCCGTCCGGTAAAAAAACTTGTTGGGATAACAATTAAATTATTCCGGAAACCATTCGGTGGAGTTTTAATTCAGAAGCGAGTTGCATATATATATATCGGAGTAAAGATGCCCACGTTGTTATCCGAAGGATCGAAAAAAGGATACATAATGCTTTTAAAGGCAATTTATTCAATCGTTTTAATTGTGGTTTAATTTGTACGTTAGGTTAGGAAGGATATTATATCAATCGAAAAAAAAATTGATTTTGGAAGTTTAATGAAGTTTTTTTATTTTTTACAAGATATTTATAGTGCTTAAAAATATGAGTTTGAGATATGCAGGGTCTCAGAAGTTTGCGACATGGCTTAAATTAGACATTTAGGACAGAGGTGTCAAACTCAATTTTGCAGAGGGCCGTATTTGAATTTTGGATTCGTAGGTGGGCCACATTGAAAATAAAAGAAATGAACTGAATTATTACAACATTTTATTCATTAAATTATATATGTACATGAAGATATCTACAAGTTTTTAATAGTTGGCCTTTAAAGGATCTTGTCATTCTATTGTCCACCTACTTTACATATACTACGAGCCCCGTCCCATTTCAGTTGGCCCACTTAGAAAAATTCGAAATTATTAAACTTTATTTCAAAATGCCAAAAAGTAGCTGTTAGTAAAATGTTTTAAACTTTTGGTTTTACGTGTAAAATAGGTTTTGGATGAATATTGTCAAATAAGATATTTAATACGATTGAAATAGATAGGTCTTGTTGATAATAATCTTTTGTTCATTGTTTCCAAAATTGTGTTCAAAGTTTCATTAGGTCTAAAATACGAAAATAATAAAGTAGCCTGTGTAGCTCATATTTTCAATAAAGTGTTTTTTTTAAGTGGCAAATAAATTTTTGAAGTAAAAGGTGAGTATAATTTTTAAAATGGGTAGAGTAAAAGTTATTGATGAAAAAATTCGATTAATCATAATAAACTTATTCAAAAATGGGAAAAAGAACTCAGCAATCTCGAAAGTTGTAAACGTGTCAAATTACTGTGTTCGAATATAGTTCGCTTGTATAAAGGAAATGGTCAAACCAAGATAAACGAGCGTTAAAAAGAATAATTCAACAAAACAGACTTGCTAACTATGATCAACTAAGTGTACTTTGGAGTAATGCAGTGGTTAGGTGGGTTTCAAGATCCACATGTCACAAAGAGGCTCAAAAATTAGGATTTCGGACATACAAGTTGAATTTTGTAACACCTTAGTTCAATGCATATTTTTTTAAATTTAAATTTTCTTTACATAGGCCAAGGAAAAGCCATTATTGACTCAAATCCAAAAGAAAAATAGACTTAAATAGGCCAAAGAGCATAGAAATTGGAATTTTGAACAGTGGAGCTGTATACATTGGAGTGATGAGTCTCGTTTTGAAGTTTACGTGGGTGACGATCAAAGTAGAGTTATTCGACAAAGAAATGAAGATTTTCATCCAGATTGTTTGAAGCGGAAAGTGAAATATCCGGCATCTGTGATGGTGTGAGGCTCGATATCCGCAATAGGAGTGGGAAAACTGCATTGTTGCCAACAAGAGAAGTAACTTTAATCGTTGGGAATGCCTTTATTTTTCAGCAAGATGGAGCAGCATGCCAAAAAAGGCATTAAAATGGTTCTCAGATAACAATATTCCACTTTTAGAGTGGGTTTCAAGTAGTCCAGATTTGTCACCAATAGAAACACTTTGGCATGAAATGAAAAAGCAGTTGCGTGCAAATCTAGCTAGAACTGTCATGGAATTAAAAGAAGGACTACTAGAAATTTGGGATGATTTTACTCCCGAATACTGCCAGAATTTAATAAACACCATGCCTCGAAGAATTAGGGCTTGAGCTAAAAATAATGCGGATGTTACGCAATGGTAACTTTTAAAAGTATGTTTAATATTTAAGCTTTTCTGATTACATTTGGTTTTTATTTTTTTTTTTTGGTTTGTAATTATAACATATGTAAAGACTTGTAACTCCTGTAAAAGTATCTAAAATGTTTATAGAAAATATAAAGTGCTCAAAACGAAACAATTCGCCGGTTTTGAATAGCTGAAAAAGCAATAATTAGTAGTTTTTTTCAATTGGGCCAACTGAAATGGGACGGGGCTCGTATATACTAAATATAGATATACAAATGCATCTAAATGTTCTTGATATTAGGTCTCTTCTATTTTATATTTAGTTTTTTCAATAATTAATATTTAGAAAATAAAAAGGTCATCGATACGATAAAAAAATAAAACTGTGTTAACGAACCATGAAATATCAAAAAAATATAAATTCAATTATAAAGATACAAAAATTCTTGGAAGGGAATCCAATACACGAAAAAGAGAATTTTTGGAAATGATTCACATTCATAAAAACGAATACGCTATAAATGATGAAAAAGACCTTAATAATTTCTAGCTCTATTTTGTAAATTCTAAAAAAACTACAAATAAATTGATTGTTCAAGTACTTCTACATATTTAAGATGTAATAAGAGAAAATTAATTCTCATTAAAACATTTTATATTTTGATTTTATTCTTATTTTAATATTAATGATATAGGTGATCTATTGATTAATATAAATTAATCAAAATCAAATTATAAATTAATATAAATGCAAATTGTGATTGTCAATATCATATTTTGATAAAGACTCAAAGAAAAGTCGAAACGCCAAATTTTATCTTCAAAAAATTATTGAAAAAACTCATTTCAAAACAGAAAAGACCTAAAATCAAGAACATTTAGATGCATCTATTCAAAAGGTCCAAGAAATAAGAAATTAAATAAATTTATAAGTATACATTCTACTAAATTTGATGTTTTGATACTATGTATCACATTATTCGAATTTGAAATATCTTTTTTTTGTTTCAGGTAAGTTTTCAATCAGCCAGTCTCATATTCGTTATATATTTTGGATTTTCGTTTAACGAATTACCTCATCTAGTTCCTGAATATTAGTGAGTATTGATCAATGATATGTTTGGAATCGAGATTTCCATTTTGCATTCTAATTTGGTTATTTTGATCTCTATTCCATAAGTAGATACACATTCTATTATTGAGATTTGAAGGTGAGTACAACAATCGTTTTTTTACATTTCTCAAATCGTTCAATGAAAGATTGCATAACATAATATATTCTTAAAATTACGATTGATGCCTCACTATTTCCTTTTATCAATTTATTTTCTAAAAATTTCTGCTTGGAAATGTTTTTGCAGCAAACCTATGAAAAACATTCTGATAAAACAAATTTTAAAATAAATTGAACATATCGTATAATTTGAGTGTAAATTATACTCCGTTTAATTCATTACTAGAGAACGTCTTGATCAACACTTAGTAATGGGTAATTTGTGTTCCTCGTATATTATTCTTTCTTTAAGGCTTTTATGCTATAATTATTTTTCAAATTTAGTGAAAATATCTATAACTTTTTAGCTCATATGTTATACAAAGTGAGTTTTATCTATAGAACACCTCAATTATATCGGAAACGGCACGATTTTTATAAATTTTTATGCGTAAGGGTTAGATTATTCATTTTTTCGGAAAAATAATGAACTTTGATGTTATGTAAATTTATTGAAAGTCACAATGGATCGTTTATCTGAAAAAGAACGAATTGATATTTCAATGATATTAGGATATGGTGATAGAAGGCGTAGAAGTAGAAGAAACGTGTGATATCTTTAATAATTCATATCCTAACCGAAATCCAATAACACGATCATACAATTCCTAACAAAAAATAGAGAAATATGGAAGTTACCTCATCAGAAAAAAAGTTGCAATTAATATATTGTATTACATTTAATGGAATCATTTTGATTTTCCTAAAAAATATTATATTCCATTTCGATTAAGAATAAAGGAATCGAAGTGGTGAGATTATGGCAAAATACATCGTAACTTCAGGCTTAGCAATATCACTTCTAGAAGAAAAAAATGAATTTCTTGTAATTATAAACTTCTATCAATAATCTTTCTTATGTTTCAAATGTCCCGTTCTTTATAAAATAATAATATACGGTGATTATAGTAAGACCTAGATCAATTTATAATTGATGGAGGTATCGGCATCAAGCTCCGTTATAAAGGGATGGCCATACATGAAGAATTAAGTCTCCTTCACCACCATCTCTCAAGAACCAATTTAAATTTTTCAAGAGTTTCCCTGTGCACTAATTAACCCTCGAGAGTCCCCGGATATGACCGGATCCTTTGAGATCCAGCTTTCCAGACCTAAATCTGAGAAAAGTACAGGGCCAGCTTTAGATTGAATTTAGGTACAAAATAGGTGGAGATATTAACAATTTGTTATTGTTTTTATGTTGCATTTTATTATTGGTAAGATCTAAGAAGTGGATTGATTAAACAAATATATTCAGCTATTTGCAAAAGTATATAATGCCTCACAATAACACATACAGGGTGTTTCAAAGAAAGGTGATCCCGTCTCTAGGATAGATAGAAAAATATTCATCATCAAATACACAGTTTTTACGATTTCGCTGCAACTACTTGAAACATTATATTGAAATTTTATACGAATATGTTTTTATGTATGACACTCATAGAGGGCGCTAGTTACACGGTTCGTACGAAGTAGAATTGAATTGAATTTTTCAATATTAGATTTATTGAGCAAAATTTCCAGTGAACTTAAATAACTTGTAATTTTACACCAAAAACAAACTCTTGATAAAACTCGATATTGTGTACCGTTTTCGGAATATTTTGATTTGGAAATTATGAAGAAAAAACCGATGCTGGTATAAAGTATTGATTAAATTATTAGTTATTATTATTATTAATTAGTAAGCTTTATGTGAAAATTTTTTGTCGCGTGAACGGATACATTTGAAAAAATTGAGACTGAGAGTTTTCGTTTCACGAAAATCCAGTCGAATCATTATACTGTCTTGTTTGAGGCCTTAATATGAAACAAACAACAATTTGATGATCATGTATTGCGGTTTTGGGACTCAAACGTACTTAGGACCGCAATAGCTGAGTACCCATAATTATATAAGTTTCCTTGTTATTTGTTAAATAAGATCTTTTTGATCAAATTATACTGAGCACTCTGACATGTTATTAACCTAAGGCGAGTATTTATAGCTATTGAACGTCGTTGTTGACAAACTAGGAATGTGAAAGTCCAACAGTTAGCGTAGGGAATGTGGCAAGACGAACAAATAAGTCTTCTCCAAGTATTTGGAGGATACTTAAATCCTTATCATCACAGGCAAGTCCAAGAGCTCATGCTATACGATCTCCCGGTTAGAGTGGATTCTTCTCAAACATTACAAAAAAGGACAGCCCTCAATCCACATTTTTTAAAATGTATTCTTTTGACGGACGAGGCCACTTTTTTAAGATATGTTTAAATCTCATAATGCACACTACTGTGTGCCTCCTAGGTCATGCGATTTTAATCCCTTGGATTACACAGTGTGGTTGTATCTTAAAGAAAAAATTATGCTACAGAGGTAAATTCACCTCAAGAATTGAAAGACAGACTTCAATAATCTCATAGCCGACTTCTAACCGTTTAGAAGATTAATGGATTCTTTAGAAAAAAGGATACATTTGTGTATTCGTGAAAATGGAGGACATTCTGAACACCTACTCTAGTTGAATCCTATTTTGTGTTAATAGCCTTTTTTCGAAATGTTCATCGGTTATTGCTTCATAATTTCAAATAAAAATATTCCGAAAACAGTACACAGTATCGAGTTTTATTAAAAGTTCCTTTTTGATGTACAATTAAATGATGTTTAAGTGGAATTTTGCTTAATAAATCTAATATTGGAAAAGTTATGTTCAATACTACTTGGTACGAACCGTGTAACTAGCGCTAGACATAAAAACTTATTCATTGGATGTATCAGCTTCCAAAACATATTCATATGAAATTTCAATACAATGTTTCCAGTAGTTGCCGCGAAATCGTGAAAAATGTGTACTGAGCAAATATTTTTCAGTCATCTATCTATTCTAGATAGATCTATCACCATTTTTTGAAACACCCTGCATAATAGAACACATTCTTAAACTACAGAAGTATACTATAGTGTTGGAACCAACGTTTTCCAGAGCTTGGGATAGGATGGGGGTTCAATAAAGAGGTCAGCTAGATCACCCGATCTCTCATTTTCCAATGTTTTCATGTCAAGACATATGAAATCAAAAATATACGCCAGTCCGCCTACAAATCTTGCAGAAGAGTGACAGAAAATTTCGACAGGATGAAGATTGCTGACACCGATTGCTTCATGAACAGCACTCCAAAATAGTTGCCATAATTGTATGGATCTCAAAGTTTTAAAGATTCAATTCGTTTCTGAATGTTTCCAGGATTTCGAGCTTCGTCTCATATTCAATAAATAAATTAATTGAATTCAAAATATCTTCATATATCTTTACATAAAGTTTATATCATTTATGAACTATTAGTTCGGGAGCCAGTTGCATATTTTGTATAGTCATTCCGTTCCACCCAATTCTACTTGTCATGACAGAACTCTCCTTAGGAGTGAACATAATGACCTTCAGCTGGTAAGGTAGCGCCGGATCCGTTTGATCCAGGTGTAATGAACTCCGTTAATTCATCTCATTTCGGTATGGCTCAAACTGAATAATATGGTAGATTATATTGTATATTCAACAAAAAAAAAACCTTCAGCTGCAAGTAGGGGGACGGAAAGTCCTTCAGGTGATACGCTGAAGGTCCCCAAGAGTGCGCGCGCGTAGGTACATTGGTATCAGTGTTAGTCGCATAACTGAAATACTTTCTACCCGTGAATTACCAGCTAAATATTCTATTTTTGTTAAATTCGCTATAAAATATCGCTCACTTTAATTTCAGTTAAATAGTTAATAGTTTATTAAATTTATTTATACAGGTAGCTGCTCAGATACATTTCTGATTTTTATAGGGCGCATAAAATATTTATACTTGCTAAAAATTACTGTTTATGAAATTATTTTGAAATTGAAAATTTGTTCACCTTGATAATTATTTGGAATAAGAGTATTTCGTAGTTTATTTTAATAAATAAATTCATGAAAATAATAAATATCAGGCTAAAATTAAAGTATCCGATAATTTATTGTGCATTTAACAGAAATAAAACATTCAGCTGCTAATTCACAGGCAGAAAGGATTTCTGTTAGGCGATCAATGCTATTACCTAACCTAACCTAACCTACTCCCGCGCACTCTTGGAGACGTTCAGCGTATCATCTGAAGCACTTTTCGTCACCCTACATGCAGCTGAAGATTTTTTTTTATTAAATATACAATACAATCTACCATATTATTCAGTTTCAGCCATCCCGGAATGAGTTGAATTTACGGAGCTCAATACACCTGGATCAAACGGACCCGGCTGTAGCTTGCTAGCTCAAGGTCATTGCGTTCACTCCTAAGGTGAGTCCTGTCAGGATAGAATTGGGTGGAACGGAATGACCATTCAAAATATGCAGCTGGGTTGCATATTTGCAATTTTCAATTTTTTATGTTGTCTATTGTTATTGGAGAGATCTGGGAAGCAAACTGACCAAAGAAATATAGTCTAATCCAACTTCGTTAATATATTAGATTTATCTAATTCAGCTAGTTGAAAAAATATATGTTGCTGTTATTAAAATAACAAATATTAGGGGTGCACTAAATACCTTAAATTAAAAAAAAAATAATTCTATGTATTGTTGATACGAAACTGCATTTTTCCATTATAAATTTCAAACTATCGTAGGAATATCGAGTAAATTCTACTGGATCAAATAAGGTCGGTGACAGTTCTCGATAATTAGTTTATCAAAGTAGAAAAATATTGCATGTTATTTAGCCTCGGATATTCAAATTATTTTTTATTTGGAGAAGCAATATCAAAGTGAAGTATGAATGAATTCTTGAAGCCGTTTCTGTAAGGACATCGTCTTAAACTCGGTCGGTATTCGCATGCATGAGTCCGCCGCAACGAGAACCAGAAGAGAAGGCGGATGAAGGATAGAGTCCAAGTCCTGAAATCCGTGATGTGTGGACGTGAATATGCAATGTGGGACAGAAACGAGCTAAGATTAATGGACCAACGGGCCCCGGATTTCTCGGCCTAAAATAACCCTTAGTTATGCTTGGGGGCCACTAGTAGTTAGCAGTCTCCAAGCGATGGTTTTTACCCCCGTATGTAGATTAGAGGACTACTTCCTTTATTACCCTGCATCTTGAATGCTGTATTATTTGCTTTCAGGAAAGATGCTTACATTGCCTTCGGTTTCCTTCAACCAATTTATATAGGGGGTAAATCAAAAAAACATAACAAAACAGTGACATTCGAAATATTTAGTAGAATTCACTACTTGAGAAAAGATGTGAAAGTGGAAATTGTTTTGTGCTAGGGCGTGTACAAATTTAAAAAAACACATAAAGTTAAGAATGTTTTAAACACAGAATAATTAAGTTGGTTCCGAAGTTATTAAGTAAAATTTTTAAATTCTCATTATTTGAGAAGTCATATTTGGTTACATCTCGATGTACTATTACAAGAGTAGTACGTGATAATATATAGGATGAATATTAACTCAATTATAACTTAAATAGAAGTTTCTTCCAAATAAACTCCTCTTCAAAATTAATGTACCACTATGAAGTTTGTATTTGATTATTATTTGAGAAATACTACTTTTATGTTCCATATCTATTATAAAAACATAAAAATTATGGAAATATAATGAACTCTATCAACAAAGAGAATTCCCAATTTACTAAAAAATTTAATAACACGTGTTGGTTCTTCTCAGAGAACTATTGGGGTACGTAGAAGACTAATTTTTCATTTCTGCGCGATGATCACTCTTAAAACTGCATCTTCAATTTAATTTATTCATAACGATTCTTGTATGGTGTGACTGTCAATAAGGTTTTCCAGGTAGAATTTTGCATCAGTTCGAACAGAAATCAGCTTTTTGAGTACCTGAAATCCATTCCCACCCAGAAAGTTTCTATATCACCTCCAAAGAACTTTTTTGGAGAGATAGTATAGTCAAAAAATCGTTCATATTCAAATCTTCACCCAATGTTATAAAGACCATCTGGAGGTTATAAACTCACTCTAGTTTTAACTGTTAACAACATTATTCCAGTCATTGATCAATTTTACCTGCACGATTCTTACTATGTGGTAATTTGTGGTGTTGTATATGTTTTTCTTCATTTCAGCTTCTTTTATTCTTTTTATCCAAGGTTGACGAAGAAATCCTAAAATTTCGAACAGATTCTAATCACTCAGCTTTCTACTAGTACCATTTCCTTGCTAAAAACCTCTTGTCGGAGAAGGCGGTTATCAATTTAACTATTTGACTATTTGTCGAATTTTTTAAATTTAATATTGTTTTAATATGATTAGTCTTTTTAGAACGAAATTGGTACGAACTAACACTGAAACATTTATCAAACTGAAAGAAAGACTTACCTTTTTGAATTAGTTGAATAACTTAAAATTAAACCAACAGTACCAAACTAACAGAACAACTTGACCTTATAGTGATTCGGTGATATTTTTTATAGAAGTGAAAGTATGTTATCTTCAAATTGTTAATGAATATTGCAGCTCCCAAGAAAATAATACTTCGTAATATTTTTTTATATTTAATATTTATTTTTGTGAAATTTAAGAGTGAATTGCTTTATCATAATCTCGAATCAGAGCCGCGATTTGGAATTACCCAAAACTATTGATCGTATTTTGTTAATTTTTATTATTTTCATTATTTAATCCATTTCCTATACACGCAAAAACCAACGCATAGTCGACCCAATATCGAGTTTCCCCATTACTAATTATTGCAATCATTATCTCTTTTTTCAACTGTTCATCGAGTTACGAATAGAATAATGATGGGTCGGTGATTCGTGCACAGGACGTAGATATTTTTATGTGTTGTCCTTTTTTAAAAAAAAAAACACAAAATTCAGCGTATAACTTTTGGTTGCATTTGTAATTTGTGATTTCTAGGAATAAATGAGTTTTATACACTGAAAATCTACAAAAAGTAACAGATTTCATAAGCTAAAATAATTAAAACAAAAGAAGCGAAATCAAATAAAAAAGTGATTCTATCAATCAGAAATCTTCCCAAAAATCCAATTAGTCTTTGTTCTACGTTAAGATGTATTATTAGATGTTTCAATATACAGGGTATCTCACGAGCTTTTGTACATATCCCGGAAACTATTTGAACTACGATATTGAAATTTGCCACTTCTAAACGAAAGTAATATAATATAATTTCTAGGCAATCAGATACTTTTAGAAATCTCAATTTTGTTCCATTGCTCTAAAGATTTTTCTGCGTCTTGATTTGGATTAAACTTTTACTGAACCAATTTCGTCAAACTTTTCTACTAATTTTTTGACAATATATCGTGTTATGGGATTTCGGTTAGGATATAAATTATTAAAGATATTTTACGTTTCTTGTTGACTTCTACGCCTAATATCTTTAAAATATCAATTCATTCTTTTCCAAATAAACGATCCATTGTGATTTTCAATAAACTTCAACAATAATAATTTATTAAAACGTTAAATTTGTTAATGCAGCTGCCATGGCCACCTAAATGTATTATTTTAACTTCTGAGGAGATAAAGCTAAATTATGGCATCATTAATGTTTAGTATAAAAGTTCGCTTATCGCTGTCTTTCTTTCACCATCGGTACTCTTTTTATACCAACACTGACGATTACACTGTCTGACGTGCATTTTGATAACCAAGTCTTGTTTTTCATTGTCCAATTCATCAATTTTCTCGACCTGTCTCTTTAATTTCTATCACATGAAATAGTCTTATCATCCACAGCTTTTCACATTTCCAATCAACTTATTTTAGTTTCATTGCTTGCATGGATCAATTATTTCACTCTAATATTATTTATAAGTTATTTTTTGTACCACATCTAGACAGACACCATTTTTTGTGTTTATTCTCTTGTAATATCTATGTTTGATTCCATTTGAAGGATGTTTCTGCGAGTAAGCAGTATTCCACTAGTATATTTTTTTTTCTAAATGAAGCTTCGTTTCAATCAAATATATTTTTTGTAGTGTAAGAAGTAATTAATTACATAACATTTTCTGGAAGATACTGACAATTAAGTTCATTTGATCATAGAATAAAAATTTTGAGTCGAACCAGTTCTATTTCACCTTTTCGGACGACAATGGGTGTTAGTTCGCGTGAATACAATTAATAAATATGCAGTCTAGTTCACGGTTCGATACGGGCCTTTCTCGTGCTGATTTATTAGACTGCACCGATTCCGTTTTGGTACAAACAAGAAAAAAAAACGAACTGGAAACATACGAACAACGACTTTTCTATGATTTGCAAACGAAAACGTCTCACCCGAATTATTACTCCCTTCTTTGACACGTCACGTGTAGAAAATGTTTTTCTGAAGTTCATTTCAAACTAATTTAAACATTGAAATTGAGTAGATAATTTCTCAATTATTGATCAATGTATGTAAACGATAAAAGTGACAGAAAAATCTGAATGGTGCGGCTGCGTTATTCCCTATCGCTAGACATTTTGCTAGAAAACCGGTTCATCAGGTTGCAGGGAAACCGAAGAAACCTGCAACCCCGACGATCGACAAAGAGTATGTGGGGTGGGTGTGGGGGGTCAGGTTTTATCTGATGGATATGAGAGAGCCGGCGAGAAGTCTGCTGGTAAGGTTGGTTTTAGTATCACCAAAAAAGAGCATTCCTGAAGTTGTACTTCAGTGGAAGGGAGCTTCTTTTTGGATTTCGAGCCGAGAGACCGTAAATTGTTGACTCAAGGAATGAGAAGGATTTCTCTCCTAGCAGAGTAATTTGATTCGATGGTACGAATCACATAGCGGGCTTAGAGGTCATTTAGGCGGCAATGGATGGAGGTTATGTCTGTATTGACATAAATTGTGTTTCTAGGGCTGAATCTACACTTGTATTGGCGGTATCTGAAGCTGGATTGCTCGCAGGCTAGGAGTTTTTTAAAAGATATTAGGGTAAAGAGCTGAAGACGTTTGCTCTATATTCCATAATGGGTTGGATGTATGTTTTATACATTATGCATCAGGTTGAGGGGGTTGGTTTATCCGAAATTACCTCCGAGCGCTTTGATAAGACAGACTCGTTTCAATACTCTGTTTATAGTGTCAATCAAATAGAAGCTCAGCTAAGAGTGTGAGTGAATTTCAATCCCAGGTAGACGGCTTCTCTGCGGATTTTGAACGCCTCTCCCAAAAGTCTCAAGTGGAAGTTTTGGGGTTGATGTATGCGCACGTAGTTCGGATGTTTGAAGATGATGGCTCGATTTTTTTGGGAATTGCTGCACCAATCCGAGAATTGGTCCAGAAGGCATTGGGATTTGATAGTGAGGGAGCGCATGTTTTGGGCGATGAGACAATTGGACCTTTACTGTGGGGTCAAGAGGGACAGTGGTGTCATACATATAGATGATATATAGGAGTGAGGCCAGAATGGAGCCTTGTGGAACGCCGGTAAGGGGGTTGAATATGAGTATATCAATTTTATTGTAGAAGATACCAATCAGATAGTCAGAAACTTCCTAACAAGTCCGGCATGCCAGATCTGAAAGCCTTCTGGACATCCATTAAAATAGCACAGGCGCATTGATGTTGGTTCATTGCTTTGGTCAAGATAGTTTGAGGATTGGTGATGGCGTTGTGCCTGGAGTGTTCGGGTCTGAATCCTAATTGGAGTTTATAAATCAAGA
The DNA here is from genome assembly GCF_026250575.1 of Diorhabda carinulata. Classification (NCBI taxonomy): domain Eukaryota; kingdom Metazoa; phylum Arthropoda; class Insecta; order Coleoptera; family Chrysomelidae; genus Diorhabda; species Diorhabda carinulata. The sequence continues at coordinate 23,525,164 of NC_079463.1, forward strand.
TAAAATATCAAGCTATCTTTCAAATGATTAAAGCATGTAGCAGACGTACTTTAAGTGACATTCTGCAACTCTCGAGTCTGTCATTAACAAGCATATTAGGAATGAGCTCTTTATTGCCAAATAGCCAGATATTATAATTTTGAGGATGAGCCACGTATGGTTTTATTTGTGTTCAGTAGGTTGGAATTCTTAATCGGTGATTTATTCTTTTTATTTTTTGAATGATAGCTTGAAGTTTGGTTTCGGACAATTCCGGATAAATGATCTTTGAGCATACAAAAGCTTTGAAGTATTGACGAAGAGCCTCACCAAATTGCTTCAAGAAGTCTAGCCTTATGTTTTCCTATCTGAAACTTGATCCGGTCAGACTGTTAGTGGTGAAGTACTATTACTTAAGAAAACAAAGCATGTAAATTTCATGAATTACCTTTGTATTTCCACTAGAAAATTAACTTAACAGTTTTTGCTGTTACTGCATAAGATTTTAGGTTCCAAAATTTTATCTTCACTTTGAATTGAAGATTGAAATAAGCTTCATAAGTAACAAGGAGTTTAATGAATTCACCACAAATAAAGTAGATAGAGTTAACGTCATCATCGCGGCCTGGTTATGTTCATGCGCATACTACCGAAGCTACCCACGACTCCACACTGCACATTCGTATTCCTTCTAATCCTGTCTTTTGCGTATTAAAAACGTTGCTCCTAAAAATGACATCCAAAATTCTTGAATATTGATGTTTTCCTTGTGAAATATATGCTATAGATAGATGTAGAGTATTTATTTGAAAACAAACCAAGAATATTTTTTAATGACTTGTGTTTTCACCCTCCAATCCACTGAAAACTTTGCACCAAATTTTCACAAACATAATTAATGAACTTTTCAGATCAATAGCAATTAACTCAACATAAAAAAGAGGACTCTAATTATAAATGATTATCAGGATTCCTTTAAAATAAACGTAGTAGTAATTTTTTTCCACCGATAATATCAATTTAGGAGAGATTCAGATAAAATCAATTTTTCGTTCTTCAATACTTCAAACATCGCTTTTAATACGGTTTGTGTTTAAATTTAAGTGGTTGAATTTGAAGTCAGAGCTGAGATTATGATCGCCCTAAAATATTTTCGTACGTGAACTGAAAAAATTCCTTGGCCTAAGTACAAAACGAAATAAAGATCATCGTAAAACATGCAAAGCCGCGCTAAAATATATCTACTTGCAAAACACGGGTAGCAGGAAAAGCAAAGGGTTGCCACAGACAGGAAGATAGAAAATACCTTGTGAAACCACAACACATTGCCAGAATGGAAATAAAAACTTGTCCGAAACAAGTTGAACGTATCATTTTCAGGGGGTAAAGGCATTAGTCAACCCTTCTCACTGATTACTGTAAAGACATGACTAACCACGTATTCTGTTTTCGTCTAACCTTTTCCACATTTATTTAGAAAAATATTAGTTTAAATACGACCATATCGTCGTTGCTCTGCGGAACTCCTTCATGGCACAAAAAATTTGATTTTACATGAGAAAAGTTTAACATTTATTTTTCGGTGATTAAAGTCAACAGAGATTTTTTCCAATATATGGTAACCATTATACAAGTCCAGCGCTTCTTTCCAAAATGTTCATGAAAATAGAACTTTCGTATCAGTTATACTGTAGAAATTTTGAGACGTAATTTTTAAAAGGCGTTATCTAACATTGGGATGTCGCTGAGGGTAGCAGAATCTCTTGTCACTTTTTACTCTCACCGTATTTCTTATTTCTTTGAGGTAAAAATGAAATTTTGCCTTTTCTTCTAAGAATTAATGAACAATTACTATTTCAATATACAGGGTATTCCGGGACTTGATGCAGAAAATTCGGGAGTGAGAAGACGACGTGAAAATAATGCTGTGACTTTCTGTGAAATCTCTCAATCGACCTCTCGTTTTTGAGTTATAGGTCTTCAAACCTGCGAAATCAGAACTTATATTGCAAATTATATATTCCAAATCATGATAACGTATGTCCATGTAGACGAAATAAATAATTCTACACTACAATCAAATAACTCAATTTAAGAACTTGCTTTTTAAAAGCAATTTAAGACGAAATAAATAATTCTACACTACAATCAAATAACTCAATTTAAGAACTTGCTTTTTAAAAGCAATTTATTTAGCAAACTGAGGATTTAATAATTTAAAGTTACAAGTGGTTACACTAATCTGACTGGCGTACTAGACGAATATCAAATTGAATGAACAAAGACGATACCTTAATGGGGCTGAAGTTGAATCTATAAAACTGACAGAAATACTAAACACAGAAAATTTATAGTTACGATAACTTAACGAGGCTAGAGTTCATAATAATAAATAAGTAATTGATGATGATGCGCCGCTGTGGAAAGGGTTGTTTTGGATTACTTAACTCTACTATAGGAAAGCCCATATCTAATGGTTAACAATTTGTAACTTCCACAGGGACATCCTGTACAATCTAAAGATAGCAGAAATGAGTTTTCTAATCGATTTCTTAACAAAAATGACTCTTCGTCAACAACCCCTTTCACATCCAAAAATTGCATAGAGGATTATCAATTACTGGCCTACGCTCGGTGGTTTCTAGATAAACAACGAGTTGATAATACATTTCTGGGAAAGTACTGTTTACTCATGAAGCTGGTTTCACACGAAACGGTTTTATTCATTCGTATAATTTAGATTTATGGGCAGAAGATAATCAACAATTCAAACAAAGAATCAACATTGATTTGTGGGTAATAATTTAGTAGTTCAATATTTTTTTGATAATTACCTGAATCGTCAGCGATACTTGGAATTCCCCACCTATGTAAAGTGATGTTTTTTTAAACAGTCGCAGAGACATATGGTTCATGTACGATGGAGCCCTTCCCCACTTCCTAAATGGTGTAAAAAATCATCTTAATAACAATTCTCCTAATAGGTGGAATGGTGGAATTTCCTGAATTAAATAGAATGAATCCATTATTTGGAGTTATCTTAAAAGCTTGGAATCTGCAATATCGGCAACATCGATAAAATGAACTTACATTCGGACGCTATGAGGCTATGAGGCAGAATCTTGGATTGCTCTTCCATGTTCAAACAAATATTCTCCGTTTAAACATTAACATTTATCATAGTTTCTTTTTTCGTTTTTATTTGATCATTTGAAGGCTAACCAACTAAGTTTTTGAACATTTGAAAATTGAAGTAAGTAACACGATGTTCGACAGTATGAAGTTCAATTATAAATGTTTGATTTTATTTCAATACCGTCTGTAAGTATTTTCAATAAATAATTACAATTTATGATAATTTCCTTCAGAATGTCTCTTTATGGCGAACGATTTGCTTGGCATATACAACGATCTATAAATCTACTTATCTCCTAAACCATAAATTTTATCAAGTTAAGTGTAAGTGTAAGTGTTTGTTGAAAAATCGATTCAAAAACTCATTTTTTCTAGCCTTAGATTGTACAGGTTGCTTCTGTAAAACTTACGGATTGTTAACCATGGGGCAGCCTTTCGAATTCTAGGGTCTGCTCATGCCCAAATATGTATACTTACTCGTAAATATAAGTCCTGATTTCGCAATTTCAAGGGCCTATAACTCAGTAACAAGGGGTCGTATGAAAATTTCTTCCATGTCACAGCATTATTTTTACGTCCCGAATTTTTGGAGTCAAGTCCCGGAACATCCTGTTTAAAGATAATTTATTCTAATTCTTGCAAAAATTCATCAAATCTTTACCAAAGTTTGAGATACATAGTAGAGAAATAAGTACTGCAATTGAGGATTGATATAAGCATACATTTTCTGTTTTTAATGATTATTAAGATGATCGTAGATCCAGATATATCCAAGAAAATTCATGGTATAGTTTAGAGTTCAAGATAACTTTATACAAATGAGTGATAGATGAGAATGATAACAATAGAATAAATTTTCTATTTGTAATTCTGTCAATTTGGAAAACGACAGTCTATGTCCAAACCATATTTTTACTTGCACAAAAACAATTCCTGAATGATATCTCCCAATTTGTTTAGACATATAAGCACGCTATGCAAAACAAATAACCGTGGGAAGTAACGATTATGAAACAATACGTAGACGTAAACGGGGATTCAACTCGAATAATCACAGGTTAACTACGTAATCTGTACTGGTATCTCCCATTACCAATTGCATTAATGATTTTTAAATTTAGGAGTAATCTACATTCGCGCTTTTCCGTTTTAAGATATAACACACTTGTACTATTTACGATATTGTAGTTTTCATTTGAAGTAATTTTTAATGAATATATCATTAATTTTATAAATTACGTAGGACAGCAAAGAATTTTTTATTTCTGCTTTAGTTTCCGATGCAGAGTTGAAATTAGCTTAGATACAAAAATATATTCAGATTTTGTATACATAATATATAATTTCTAACGCCAATTGAGAAGAAATACGTGGATTTAAGTATTACATACAAAATATATAAACTTTGGTCACTATTTTTAAACGTCTTCCTAGTATGAGTTCAGTAAGATAGCGTAGAAGTCGAAAAAATAAGTTTTTTGAGGGTTTATTTCCGAAAAAACGACAGAAAAAATCGAGATAAAGAAACATGATTTTATTGAACATACGAATAACTGTTGACAATCATTTTTTGAAGCGATTTGTTTGAGAATAACGCCTGTGCAGCGTTTTTGCAACAACCTATCCTTCTCTTCCCTAATATCTCCGGTAATTTTCTTGAATATTTCCAATAACGAATAATTCATTTTTGGCCCAATAGTGCTTCTCTAAATTTGAAAGTGAAAACTTGCCTAAAAAGTCGTCAGATAATTGATAATTAAAAATACTATGTAATATAATGAGCAAATTCAGTTTCAAACAGTGCATTTTCATGCATATTCAAAATTTCAGTCAATAGGTTGACAATTGTTTGAGTTATGAGTCGAGCCAATCTAAAGACTGCAGTATTGAGATAAATGCATTTAAAGTTTTGAGTAGAGGAAAATCTTGAAAAATTTTGCAATACCGCTGAATTGAGATATCAATAACCAAGTATTAAGGGCTTTTCTCGGACAGAATCTTTTAGAACATGTTTTTTAAGGTCTTATGGAACGATTTTTCGAAAATTATAGAATGTCCTAATGCCTTAAGATAGTCGGAGTGATGGCAATATTTTTTTTTTCTTTTATTACGTTCGATCGAAATCAACATTGGACATTAATTTCGTCGATAATTGATACTTTTTCAATTTCACTATGGGTTTTTTTATACAAGTGAGAGATTCTTTGAATATATCCTTTTTATCAATGCATCTTCTTGATTGATGCAATATTCAATTCTATCATTTCTTAATGCATTATATGACACCCACATTCTCATATATTTATAACTAATACACTGTTAGATCCTTCCTGCAAAGGTTCTATTTGTATTAACCTGAATATCCCAATTTTTGAAATGTTCTATGAGTTTTCGGGCCATACATTCGATTTTCTCATAGTCTGTGAAGTATAAATATTATGAATAAATCAGCATTCTCATATCTCAATTAAAAGGACATTCTTTTTACGGTGTTATTTTTTATATTTGTATCAATATTCCTTTTTATAACAGCATAATTGCTCTTGTCAAATCTATTCTCTTGTATACTTTCGTAAGTTTTCTAGTCTAAAAATTGTAAGATGTCCACAATCCATCATCGTTGCTTACAGACGTTGAAGCGAACATGCTGTCCACGGTATCTTTCCATATTTTTCCTTCGATGCTTGGAAATATTTCAAATCTTTCATCAGGATGACACCTTCATAGATGATTTTCCAGGATTGATGGATGTTTTCATAGAGTCATTGCTCAAAACTTGATTTTTGTTGGAAGAAAACCAAATTGTGAATATTCAACATTGACTGACCTGTGAATAAAAAGAAAATTTTGTTTTAGTAACTTTAAGGCGATCTAACTTCATAAGATATAATAGCTATTTAAACAGAATATGATTATGAAACCAAAAATTGAATAGTTTCACACTGAATATAAATGTAAATAACTTATTTTTATTCATAACATGAGTAAGTTTGAACAAATCTAAACCCTAATTTACGAATTCCATAATTTGCTTCAAAACAGATTGTTTTTTGATATAATTATCTAAGTGTTGTACTAGTTGTTCAGAATGACCAGCTTACTATTTCTATTCAGGAATTGTTATAAATATTTTATATATGAGGTCTGGCTATTAAATAACGAGATTGGTTACGAAAAAGGGTTTTACTATAAAAATTATTCTACATTCGAATTCTTACCTCCTTTATATTCCCATCCCCTCATCACACACCTTTCAATACGTTTATTTCATTGATCGAGGTAGTGCTGGAAGTTTCCTTTGGTGAGTGCCTTTAGGAGCTATGCGGTTTTTTGCTTTACCGTTTCAATCGACTCAAATCAGGTCCCTTCTAAGGCAAATATTTTCCTAACTTTTCAAGGAAGTCTAAGTAGACCCGTTAAGGCAAGAGCTTTTGGTCAGGAATCCGATTTTTTAGTATCAACTTCGCACAGACTTTTGTCATGTGTAATTCCTCGTGTAAAATTTTAATCGTTTCTTCATCGGCGTTTACAGCCTCGGCAATCATTCGAATGCTGGACGATCAGCACGCAAAATTTGGTTGATTTTGGTCACTGTTTCCGGAGTTGGAACAGTCACAGGGCGATCTGGGTGCTGATCATCTTCAGTGCTCTGTCGGCCCTCATTGAAGCGCTTACACCACTCAAAAACACGCACACGAGATAGAGAATTGTCCTCAAAGGGCTCTTGCAACAATTTATATCACTCAGTCGGAGTTTTTTTCAATTTAACAAGAAATTTGAGATTTATACTCTGCTCCCAATGATAGAGGATGAACTGAATAGCATAATTCTCATCATCATTATCATCCAGCTGGGATTTTGCCAATACTGAACTATGTCTTGTGATATATCCTGCATACCTCAATCATGGTGTTGTTAATTCCAAAATAGCTTAATTCTGTTTGATGTTTTTAAAAATGATACTATTTCCATTTTGAAAACTATTTAGAACACTAGTTTCCTATAAACAATAAGTAAATAATTTCGAAATATGTTGACCAAAATCCAAACCGATAAGTTTTGATCACAGTATCAGAGTAGAGTGGAATTGCGAGCTTGAGTATTCTAGTAAGTGACAACGATATTTTCAATCTCCACAAAACCTATTTTTTGCTGTTACCAACTTATCATAATGGAAGTTGACTTGATACGCTCGTGTTTTCTTAGAGAAACACTTTACTATCCTATATCTTATATGTCTCCCTAACTACTATTTCCGTTGTCTTGTCAGGACCTTTCTTCCATCATCGCCACCACCGTTCTGTACGAGTCCTTCTGTCCTTACGTTAATAGTCCAGGGTAAGCAACTTTCGATATTAAGGAAGTGTTTCACTTCATGTTATGTCATTTGCATGATTTTAGACCTTTCTTGTGGGTTTAGCACCCTAATCCATTCGCTAACGTTATCTCATCGGAATTGTGTGATTCTGGAAGGTAACTGTAGATATTGTCTAATGCGGTGTTGGAACTAAATAGGAGAAGGAAAATATACTGGGTGAAAAACGTCGATTCGACGGATAAATATAGTTCTTTCATTTACAATTAATAAAATTAAAAAGCTTTATATATTGGTCCAGTCTATGACGATAGTATGAATATTGGAACATGCTTCAGACAATATATTTGTGCTATTGTAATGGTAGCATAAATATAACCAACGGTTCCAGAAATTCCGACTCAATATTAAAGTTTGATTTCTGATATTGCGTTTGCCATATTAGCTCTATAGGATTGAATATGCAATAAGTTGCCGATTTTCTACTATCTTTGGTGTAATCATCACGCGCTTAACAATATGTGTTCAACATCACAAATTAGGACTTTGGCAGTATGATTTCAATCCATATAATCTGCTTATTTTTGCTTTATAACTTCCTTTATATTATCTGTAAATAATTCCACGTATTAGATCTGATAGAGTTCTGTCGACAGCTGTGTTTTCCAAGTCTATTTATCGAAGAAAAATAGTAAACCAAAACATATTCACCCATAGTGCACATAGTGAACAGGTTTGAAAACGCCTAATCCGAGCATTCAATAAAATTTTTCATTTTCTGCACCAGCATATTGTTTCATATCTGCCCAGATTTAATCAATGGGACTGAATTGACAATGGTAGAGCCTAAATGGTGGAATGCTTTTATTTTTCGGCCCTTTGATAAATAAAGTTTGACTAAAACTCATTTTTATGATCTTCTTTTTCAATTTATGAAAGTTCTGTATTAGCCATCGCTTCATCAAAATCGATATTTTTAGAAGTAAGCCTTTCATGCATAACTGCTTTCTTAGTTGCGATTGTTGGAATTTCCTATGTGTGATATAAATCATTGTCTAATAAGACAACACAGCTCTCTTCAAGCTTTGCTAGAGTTTTCGAAAACCAATTTTCAAAACAGAACATTTCTTGTGATAGTCCCCAGTTTCTGGCAGTAAACGATTCTACTTTTCCCAATCATAAACTGTTCCTTCCTCGTCTTTTGTTAAAAAAAAATTGGATACAACTCTTCTCATGGCGAAATTATCGATTGAATTTTTTTTTACTCGATCACTGAATGATTAGCTCTGTACTTACGAAGGATTAGGTAGACACTTGAAGAAGCTTCTTAGCTCTCTTCTTATGCTTAGTATAGCTAAAGGTGACATTTTCATATTGATGAAAATTACGCAACAAACAAATTCAAACAATCTCATAGTATTATGATAATACGATGCCGTCCCTGTACTACACCTGATCTAGAGGCTTCTGCAGCGATGCGTTGATCGCTCCTCCCACACGGCTATTTATTTGTGCCACGTTTCGCTCGGGATACGCTGATCACGCACTGATAATTATTTTGGTTTACTATTTTTCTTCGATAGATATAGACTTTAATCAAAGTATAATTTTTTATCTAGTCTACATGAACCACAGAATATGCGTCAATGCCTGGGATCCTAGTTTTCGACGATAAGAAGATGTTTAAACAGACATGATTTAATGTATATTATTTCTCGTTCTGGTACTTCACATATCGTATTAGGGAAATGAGTTTTTGATAACTCATTTAAAAAATAACTTCTGAAATTGTAATTTTTTAATTCCACGAATGTTATGGCATTTTACTCTTCGATGGGGAGGAAATAATGCTATCAGAGAGGGTTAGAAAGGGATCAACTGTGAAATCTAGGCTGTGCTACCAGATTTAGCAACATTATTTCTGAAGATATATTCACGTCTTTATTTTTTTCTAGTATCATGAGAAAAATCCAAAAATAATATTGGTTATTAGTTTCCGTTAACTTCTACAAAGTCTACAAATCGTAAAAGGTGATATTTAATTTTTATCTTTTTGTTGTTATCAATAAATTGAAAAATATCATGTTGACACTAAAATTGTGGTTTATATATTGAAATAAATACATAACTATTATTCATAGAAAACCTTATGGGTCATTTTATAAAAGGGTGAGTCTCGATTCTCCCCTAATATGAATTATAGCTCAGATACTAGTTAGGACCCATGTGCGTCGTTGACATCTTTTTCGATTTATATGCGTGTACTTAATCTGAAAGTGACATTGGACCTGTATCCCTGGAAATTATTGCAGGGATATAGTTCTCGTATGGAACTTAGGCATTGTGATTAAATTAAACTATTTAACTAGTTGTGTAGCATTTAAAATTTCCGCTTCTCATTAACTTTTTAAAGAACCGATTGTATCAAAATCAGGTCGACATATGTATCAAATTTTTTTTCTACGACACAATATATTGTAATTAAACGAATATCTCGTGATCCGATCGTTATAACGAACTTCCTGTAATAGTACCTAGACGTTATCACGAAGGGATTTTGCGTCTAAGACGCTGCCGTTGCTAGCATTAATAACTAATATTCAGATTGGCATACAGGCACATTGTGGTGTCAAGGCACACATCAACTGATTTGCCAGGATAATGGAAAAGACGGCGACGAAGGAGAAGCAGGACAGCAAACCCTTGTACATATTCAGCAGGAATAAGGCATGGACTACGTACAATCAATTCCTTATTCCATCTCACTGGTAGTTATTGGACAGTGCCGGAGGACTAAATATGCTAAATAAGATGTTATCGAAAAGTAATAATTTTTGAGAAAACTGGTTGTTTGTTCTAATAATTGGCAAGTGATTGTGCATTTTTTTAGCATTGTAAAACATTGAGCCCTTAAATAATTTTGAACATGGAATAGGTAGGAAAAGGTCGTGCTCCCCGTTTCTAAGTAGACTTTTATGAAATTGGAGAAGCGTTTTTAGAGTCGAAATGTTTAATCTTTCAAAAAAGTCCCGGCAGTAATCACTGCTGTTTAGTCCAAAGCTCTCTTTTGTAGTTTGAATATTCGCTCAAATTGAGTCGCACCACACGCACCCCAGAAGGGCATATCGGAGATGCGTCTCAATAAGGGCATGATAAACTTTTAAGGGGTGGATAATTTTTTAGATAAAGCGGTAATATGTAACTCCCATTTCAAGGAGTTTTTTGTATTCTGATGTATATAGTACAAATAGTACAAACATATTTTAAATTTCTTTGGATGAAAATAATAGGATGAATGATATTTGTCTAGTGAGAAAATAATGAAGAAACTTCATATATCAAGGACTTTGTATTCTCCAGATATTTTCTAGGTCAGATATAATCTCGAATAAGAAATATACTAGACGTTGAAATTTGATAATTCAACTAATTTCAATTAATATATCACAAAAATTTAAAGAAGTGCTTCTAATAAACTCCGAAAAAGCACAACCCTATTAAATACAAATGAGAATGTTCAATTTATCTCAAAATATTCAATCTTATATTGCTGCGTCCAAACTTGTGACCTGGTGTTGAATGAACTAAATGCATTTGTTCATACCGTTCAAATGGAGTCATTGATATTTCAATAAATCTAAGGGATTCACAAACAGAATTTAATAATTTTTTATTGAAGAACAAAACAATAATAACCACTTAACACACAGATATATAAAATGGATGCTATATTACAAGATAATGCTATTAAATAACGAGATTCTACAGAAAAAGTACGCATGCGCCAAATGTAAGCGACAGTCAACTGTTTAACTTGAAGCCTACTCTTTCGAATGCCATGTCTACCATGTCTGTAAACAAATCAGTGTAGCCGTATCATTTGTTGGTATAGAATCGATTTTTTTGCAATGCAAATATTCAAATTCAAAATGACTAAAACATATTAGAAAAGGTAATAATGCGTGACGAATCAAATCTGCATCAGAATGAAAAGTATTTTAGTCTGTTGGAATGAAAAGGCGACGCGCGTGCTCAAGAAACTAACAGAAAATGGCTTCATGCACTGTTTCGAATAATGGAAGATTTGTATGGAGTAAAATAGGGGTGGAGAATAAGTATATATTGAGGTTGATAATAAAAAAAACATACATAGTATCAAAATAAAATATTATATATGAGCTGTCTCATTAATTAATAGCCACACCTGGTATGTCGAGAATGACAGCCCAATATCCGATATATTTGGTAAAAATTTAGTTCTGTACTATAAGCAGTGAAAAATTTGTTTTTTTGACATCAGAAGGAAGCAAAATTTCGGAACACCGGAAATTTCATGCCAATATTTAATGGTAAATTTAACTATCGGTTAAGTAATCCTCTACTTAGAGATACATTCAATTTATATTTTATTTACGCGCTTGTTAAGATTGCCCAGCAGTTTAATATAGCCTACATTAGTGGTAAAATATGTAATAATTGAATATAACTTGTAATCTTCATTTGATTTAGAGGGTTTTGAAAAAATAATAATGATAATATACAAAGATTTTTGAAGATATTTGTTTAGTGTTAAAAAAAAATTTGCACAACCTACAATTTGGACTATTCATAACTATTATTTCTTAAAAATTCATCAACACCACTATGAGTCGGAACATCTAATTAAAATCAACTGTAAAGTTTAGGGTTCGAAATACTGCAGCAAGCTCTTGGGATTCATATTTTTACTGTTCTTCAAGGTGGAACTTCATGTTATTCTCTACTCACAACACAGTGTATTATAAATTTTTTTATTCCGACCACGCTTGAATGTAAACTTGCTAATAAATTTCTATAACAGTATTCTCGTATTAAGAATATTCATTTATTTCTAATACTGCCTAAAACCAGAAGACTTGAAGTGTAGCTGTTGCATCTGGATGTGCAGGTTCAAAGTAGTGTAGAACCTGAGTGTCATCAGCATATGATTGAATGAGACACTGTCACATATATCAAAGACATAAACGGAGAACAAAAGTGGGCCAATTATTGAACCCTGCCTCTGCCTTCTTCCTTCGAAGGATTTACAAGATATTTCGTCAAATCTTAGATATTTCAGCTTTGCGCAAAGAAGATCATGATCTAGAGACAACTTTCTCCTCATCCTATGCTCTTATTATGTTGTCAGGGATATTTAACATTGCAGTTGCTATGCTATGCTTCTTACGAAACCCTAACTGATACACGGGAAGATTATTTTCCTGTGAAGAAGAGCAAATCTTTCAACTCAGTCAGATTATGTACTTTAGGTACTGGAAAGACTAACACCTTCTTCCTGCCGTTCAGAAAATGGCCAGTCTCTAGAAATCAATTTATAATATGTGTAAATATGTCTATAGATTGAGCGAAGTTAATGTAGTGTCAATAAAAAATTAAACTTGTTTTAATAAAAGTTGTATTTATGTATAAAATTGTACAATGGTAGTACCATTGGGTGTAGAATATTTTTGTTAATATTTGAAGGGTATAAGCAAATGAATTCGAATGGTTTTCAAACTCTGGAATACGCAATATTTAATGGGCCAAGAGAAAAGCGCGGATTTTTCAAATCTAACCCACAAATCTTCATTATTTAACCCTGTGACTTATTAATAGTTATAGCAATTACCAAAAGGAATGTGAAATTGTAGACGTTTGAATGCTATAGATGAATCTGAAAAAATCATTAGGATCCGTGTCGAAGTGTGTCTGATTAATGTGTTATTCTATTACTCACCTTTTTTCGAATTAAAAAATGGTTTAATAATGTGTTACGCAATCAATTAGCTACACAAATAGGTTTGTAGATTAGGATATTTGCTGATCAACGCACGTGTAAATTTATTAGAAAACCATGTGAAATATTTACTTCAAACTAAATTTGAAGAATCAATATTTTCATTCTCAATTCAAAACTTTTTAAACTCCAATTATATTATTATTTTTTTCAAATTTTTTCTTAATCGGATCGTAGCACCAGCTGTCGGGTCAAACTGGAATGATAATAAAATGCGATCGTAGCGCAGTCTTCCGAATTCAATGTAAAACATTCCAAGATCAACAACAATTTCATTAAAATCAATTCAAAAGTCTATTGCTAGATCTTGTTTGAAATAAACCTAAAAAAATGTCTTCTACTTACAGTTATCATTATTTATTTAATTACAATACTTATTGCATTTATTATTAAATATGATTGTTCAGTTGTGTTGAGTGAATAAATTTTTAATGTGTAACAAATGTCATCAGCGTCCCAAATACACACCACGTATGTTGAGGAAAGTTTTATTTCTAATTGTTTTATAATATATAAAAAAAATTTAAGAAAAGTTGTTATTGCATTATCTATCCAAGAAAATAAACATAAAAACGTCTTGAGACTAAAAAATTCTTTTTTCATTTTAATTCTTTGTATACGAAAGTTGATTTGAAAATTCAGTTATTAGAGTTGATTTTTTCCCAAGATCCAATGGGACGCTCCAACATTAACCAAGAGGAACAATTGTACGACGTATTTACTGATATCAAACATTTTTGAACTGACATTTTCATGAGAATCAATTTTAGTCGAGGAAGCAACAGTATTGTGGAATTAATACAAATAATTTTACATCACCCTATCATTTATATCAATACATTTTGACCACTACTTTCCCCCCGTATTTTCGTCCTCCCTATAGTCCCTTCCGTGCCCGGAGATCCTCCTACTAGTTCACTTTGGCCTTTTCGTCTCTCGCCCCGCATTTACCCATCTCTCGAAAGCCCCCAAGGATCGTATGTGTATATGCAGATATCGCCATGATGTATATGAGTCTATTGATCAGGGTATGTAAGCATCTTGGCTCTCTCTGTCATAGACGTAGAAGATTTCCTACAAATAGTCGCATCTACTAAACTTTGAAAACCACAAAAAAGAAATTTTCATCACGTAATATTATTCTAATACTGAAAATGAGGATCCTTTTGATAAAACGAAACGTATAAGGTTATAGAACGTGCTCTTTTTTCTTCACTTCCAATTAATTGGACTCAAGACATGAAAAAACTCAGTCAAAGAAATTATAGTAAACGAAAAACAAATAAAGTTATCGTTTAGCATCCTGAAGACACAATGGGACTGAAAAGAACAAGTTCCGTAAAATAACACGATGAGTATCTGGTATGGGTATGTCTCACAGAGGTCTCATTATGTGAATTGTTGATCAGATTTCGTGCTACATTGGGCGATTCAACTATTTCTAATAAAAACAAAAATTCACGATAGATCACTAGAGCTTAGCTTGAAGCTTTAAATATGCACGAAAAGAACAGTTGGAGGATCTGAATAAAGGTAGCAAATTATTTTACGGCGCCTCTTGCCATGTGACATCAATCTTTAATGCTAGTTCCCCCTTACTCTGCCATCACGTTTCATGTTTCTGCACATGAAGCCACAATGTTCTCTCAGAAAGACAGTGATAATGTTTAGTACAACCAGATATTTCCTAGATCTCACAGCATTGAATTTCCGAACTTTTGGATGTGTCTTAGAAGGATCCAGCAGAGTCAAATTTTTTTCACATTCTCTCTTCTTCTGAAACTTTTTCTTTCAGTTGCCATTTCCGATGTCACAGAATGACTCAACCAGCGAGAGTTTTGTACTTTTTTCATTTCGGTGTTCAAATTCCTATTCAAAAAAATTTATTGGTTACTGGGAAGACTATCCACTCTACCTAACCTAACCTAACCAAATAATCCAAAGATTTCAATATAAAGTGCTAAGGAGCATCGTTGATGCACCTTGATACCGATACCGGAACAGCGATCTTCATGTAGACCTGGAGATAAATACAGTGAGACATCCACTAAATTCGCAAAGAGTCACAATGTCGAAACATGTGAACATCGAAGACTGAAGAGGACTAAGCCTTTTGAGATGGTTAACTAAGTGCTTAGTGTAAAAGCAGAGCAAAGTGCCGAATTTTACATATTAGTGTTAGTGTTGACAATAATAATTGTACAGGGTACTTCACGATGGGATGAATCGATATGTATATGGGAAAGTACTACGACTAGTGTCTACTGAAAATTTGCTTACATGTGTTTTGTTATACCGGAAGTGGACCCCAACTTCGTTATTTTAAACAGAATGCTATGGTTTATGGAATCCACGCGAAATTTCAATATATTATAGGCATAGCATGCCTAAAGTCCACCATTTTTTAATTATTTCAAATTTTCAAAATTTTTGGACACATGCAAGCCCCCCACTTTTTCCACTATTTCTAAATTTAAGTGAATCAGGTCTAATATTTTTGGGATTTGGGGAAATAACACTTGCAGCTTTGAAAATCTATGAAAACCTTAACAAAAATTTATATAGGGTGTTTAGAAAATGGTGCCGAATTTCGCTATCTAAAAACTTCGAACACTTAATTTTTTCAAATAGCAACCTCTATTTTTCTCTTTGCGATTGGATTCTACGTTTTAAATTGAGGCAAATTTTCTCATATGCATATCGATTCAGCTCGTTATGAAGGACCCTGTACATAATAATTGAAGGAGTAAGACACTTAGTTCACAGACACTTGTAGTAATTTAGGATGGAACAAAATTTTTCGTTGATTGTGATAATAATCAGATCACAATAACAGGAAGATCTTCCAGGTTTTCTTTTAAAAAACATCTTATTCCAAAATAAGTCCATTTAGCGAGAGGACTAATAATCGACATCGAATAATTTATTTGTTATATATAATTATTCAACAACAGAGACTGAAAGTTCGATATAATAATCAATCATCATTACCTTGTATGATTTAAACGTTTGAAGTTTAAACACGGCTATTCAAGCATCGATAATGCTCAACGATCAGAATTTCCATCATGATGGAAACTGGATGTTTATCGGCATGATGCAAAGGAAATAAATATGTATTACACCTAAAATTGTTGACTATTTATACCTTCCAGTATGAAAATAAAGACGATGAAAACACTGAATCTGGCCTCATTAGAGAAGACCCTTTAAAACTGCAATTATATCAAGAACGTCAAATCATGGTAAAGTCAATAAAGGTGTTTTTATTGATCTAAGAATGTTGACATCAATTTGGCTTTAATTACATGTACCAGGTGTGGCTAACTTGGACAAACATAAGAAGTGAGAGTCTGTTTACGATATTCAGAAATGACGTCAAATTCTAATGAATAAATGTTTCATATCAATTAAAACTAAGAACTATCAAAATTTTGACAATAGAAGACATATATAAAGACAAAAAAATACAGGCAAGAATAGACTTACAGAAGAAATAAATGTAGGCACGAATATCAATCAGGGAGATTCCTTAAGCCCCTTACTTTTTAATCTCATAGTGGATGAAATAATAAAAGCAGAGGAAAAGAGGAAAGGTTACAAGATGGGAAATAGAGAAATAAAAATCCTCTGCTATGCAGATGATGCTATCCTTGTAGCAGAAAGTGAAGACGACTTACAAAAATTGGTTCACGAGTTCAATATAGTAGCAAAGAAGCTGAACATGGTAATTTCATCCCAAAAAAAACACTGGTCATTAGCAAAGAACCGATTAGATGTAAGATAGGAATTGACGATACCAGCATTGAACAGATTATGGAAACTAACTACTTAAGCATCACACACTATCAAGCTATGGAGATGTAGAATCAGAAGTAAAAAAACAAATACAGAAAGCCAATAGATCAGCAGGATGCCTCAATAAAACAATATGGAGAAACAAACATATTAGAACGGAACTAGAAATTTAGAATTTACCAAGTTCTTATAAGATCAATAATGACATACACAGCAGAAACGCGACTGGACACGTCCAAAAGACAAAGAATGCCGGAAACAGCTGGAATGAGAATACTAAGGAGAATCACGGGGAACACACTGAAAGATCGAGTAAGTAGAGACTAAATTAGAACAACATGTAATGTGGAGGAGAGTGGTTATTGAATAGAAAAAGAGAATGGAACAATCATATAAGTAGAATGACAGATGATAGGGTAGTAAAGATAGCAAGAGACAAATCGCCGGCCGGGAGGAGAAGTGTCGGTCGACCCTGGAAAAGATGGAGCGATAATATAACTTAAAAGCACAACAAAAGAAAGAAACAACCAGAATTGCCTATAGAAAAGATAGAAGAAGAAGATCTTGATCGAACCTCGGAGGTGTCCCACTACTAATTATAAGGTTCATAAAAAGCTAGAAGTAGAGATCCCAGACTGAGACTAAGAAGAAAAAGAAACACTGTTATCTATTCATCTGAATTCATCCCTAGCGAAAAATTGATAAAGAACTCTTCACATTGTCTTTCTAAAAAAGATCAGAGCTGTTTTTGGGTGGCAACAGCGTTCATACTCTCCAAATCACTGCTTTAAGATGGTGGGTGCTACTATGCCGAGGTTTGGACGACAAATTCTTGTGGTTCTGTGATGGTTCTACGTCTAGAGCTTTTGGTCATATCTTAAGCGAATGCTCGTTAATAATGAAATTTAGAATATTGATTCTGAAGTCACATTACCGAGACAGCTGACGAATTCAACGTTGGTTTACATGGTCAAAAACAGTACATAACAAGGGCATGAAACTTTTTTTTTTATTTTTAACTAACATTTATTGGTTCTGCATTTTGTTAGCTAATGTGAACCTGAACTATTTTTGATGAAATAAGTAACAGAATCGTAAGGCAATTGCTAGCAGTTACTGCACAATATGCCGACAATCTTCTTTACATCTGCTTGGTTTGAAAAAACAAGACCGTGTCACAATTGATTTAAAAGTACACAAAACAAAAAAATGTGAGAATTGTAAAAGTTTTGTCGGCTAATTACACATATACACAACCAGTAACACTCATTTTCCGTTCAATTTACTGAACAAAAAAACCCGTTTTTACATGTGATTTCTTGAAGCGCAGGAAGTTAGTTTTTTTTTTGTTCTATCCGAATTCAACTTTTGTTTCAATCGGGTAGTTCAAGTTGCACAGTCACTGTTATATGCTTCATTAAATTCTCATATCGATTCGGTATGGGAACAATTTTAAGATAAATCGATTAAGTAATAACTAAAGGGTTCAAAGACTGTGAACGTGTCAAAATGATCTAATAGCGGACAAAAATTTAACTTATGTTGATTCTTACTTATAGGTGTGAAGAAAAGAAAATATGAATGTAGAGTGTAGGAAATATATTTCTTCAATTTCTTTTTAAGACTCTTCTGTTTTTAAATTAGTTTTCAAAATATTTTGAAAAAAAGTCAAAACGTCGAATTTTATCTTCCAAAAATTATTAGAAAAACTAGTTTTAAAACAGAAGAGACCTAAAATCAAGAACATTTAGGTGCATTAGTATAGAAAATATACATATACATTCTATTTATACTTTTGGATTTATTTTTCACATATTTATAACTAGACTATTGAACATACGGGTTGTTCGTTATTATGTGTAAAAATTCTACAGGAAAAATCGCGAACCTAGAATATGAAGATGAAACCCGAATCATAGATTGAGGTTAAAAGTGTACAAATCAAAATATAAAAATTTTTTGTGTTTATTTTCTCAAATCTTTTGAACATTTTTCATTATATATTAGTATGAGTCAAAAAATAATTTTTATTCACAACCATATATGCAATGCTGTCATTAGTAACGTCATTTAAGGCTAGAAAGTGTCATATTACACACCTCTATTTCTCGCCCTCATTTCCTACCCTCACTTTCCGCCCTCTAAAATGTTGTGTCCGTTAAAATTTTTCTCATCTATTCTAGATGAATATTTCAAATATTATAATACCTATTTAATAGCAAACAATTGAAACTAACAATGAACTTAATCACGACAAACTACTTATTGAAATTAATGATTGAATTTGAATTATTATGAGCGTTTATAGAAATATTTGTGTCAGTACCAGCGATGAGGTCTCCAACAGTTATCTCTTTGGTTGACTAATTGCTTTGCTATTGAATGCTATTGCAACAGCTTCAGAAGACATGGCACATTGAGGCAGCTTAATGGTAATTTTGTTTTCATTCTCCATTGATCTATCCATATAACCTTCTGCCACAGTACTAGATTTACATCCTCCCAGTTTTTTGTTTGGAGTACATTTGCACCGTTTTTGGTAAGTAACGTAGCGGCGGTTCTTCTTAGAGCCTACTCTAAGAGTACTCTAAATTCATAAAAGTTGCAATTTTTTGGGAAAAATCAGCTTTTGGGCACAATACCATTTGGTTGTTTCTTAGTATTCCTCCTCTAAGCTGAACAAAAAAACTATAGATTTCCATGTTTTTTCTCAAATTCATGTAATCTCGAATGATCTTCACCCATTCTGGATGTGTAATAAAAAATGATCTACTTGTATGTGTTTTGGAATAAAAGAGCACGATTGAAAATTTTCACTAATTCGCCCGTCCGACAAGCTTCATACGCCTATTTTTAATGCGAACTAAGACAATAAGAAAAATATAATACTGTAATTTGTAATTGTCGATTGCTTAACACATCTTTGATTATTTATAAACGCAATGTCTTTTAATCTTTAAAGGACAAGTATATCATTTAATGGAATATCATTTTCATCGGCCCATTTTCACAGGTTAAAACTTTTAGCTATTTTAGGGTTCTTAACAGTTATGTTTTGATAATCTAATTCCGATCCCTCATGCTAGCTAACTTCAGGTTCATCTCCATCTGCTTCTTCCAGTGATAACAGATCATGTTAGATTTGGTTCTGCCAAAACATTAAGCATTCCAGCAACATTTAAAAAATATAGTTAAATGAAAAAGTAACAAACAAAAAACATTTTTATTTACCATCCTTAACTGCGTCCAAAGAAAGCAGATTAAGGCGTAATTAGATCTGCAGCATAATATTCAATGTCTTCATCGTTATCGGACATAATTTTGTCCCAGCACTTCTGCAAAACTTCAAAAGAGACCTTTTCCCAAGCATTGCATGGCATTGCATAAGAGTTTAACAACGTAACAACGTTGTATTCGTTATTTGATAAAATGTGGGCTAAAAGGCTTTTTCGTTAAAATAATTTTATTAGTCTGATAACATTTTGATCCATAGGCTGCATGAGTGCTGTACAATTTGGTGGGAGGAATAATGTTGTAAATCTTCCATCTTCACCAGTTAGCTGTTCTACAGTTCCATGACTTGAGGCATTTACTATGATTAACAGCGCTTTTTCAGGCACATTATGACTTCTTAAATGCCTTCTAACCTAAGGTATAAATGATTGATGAAACCAATCTATAAAAATCTTTGTAGTCATCCATGCATTAGCAGAGGATTTGTATTCAACAGGAACGTCAGCGTTTTTGAATGCTCGTGCTTTTTTTATCTTTCCTATCTATCACTACCATCTGTAATTTATGTGACCCATCTGCATTGAAACAATCTAAAAATGTTACCCGTTCTTTGCTTATTTTTCGACCTGGTGCGGTCTTGAGAACGAACCAGCGTTTTTTCCGGTTTTTTCCAGTAGAAGACCGATTCGTCTGCGTTTTTTATTTGAGTAGCCACAAGATTTAATTGTCTTACCTTCTCTTTAAATGTAGTCAAGAAAGGATTGACGACAATTTGATCATTGGATAGTTTCTTACCGCACACTTTTAAAGCACGCGGACTATGCTTTTTTCGAAAGCTACAAATCCAGCCCCTGCTAGCACTAAAATTATCATTTCCATATGCTTCGGTATAAAACTGTCTTGCTCTAGCAGATAAAACTTCATAGGAAATTGGGACATGCCTCGATCTTTGTCTACAAAACCACGCATACAAACAAGTTTCCGTTTCAGGATATTCAGCTTTTCGTAAAGCTTTTCTGCACCCTGGGCCAGAACCACACTGACTGATAAATCTAAGAAAAACTACACAATTCTACAGCTGGTTCCTAAGAAAATGTATACGATTCTTTAACTTCTTTGACAAAAAATGAGCAGTGTATTTTAGGGCCACTAATATCCTAGTATATTTTATAATAAAATATTGGTCAGATGTTGATTTATATACAATAATAATCAATGATTATTATTGTCAATTTGACATAAAATTGATTTAAATTTGCAAAATGTCAAAAGTCTTCACGTCAAATTGATGATGTGTTTACATTGCTCAAAAGAATAAAAATCATTTTTAGATCGTATGCACATTTTTAGGAACAAGCTGTACAAAGGAAAGCACTAAAATTGTTTTAAAATCAATCCTACCTGTAGATTTTAGACTTTTTCTGTTTTATGTCATAGATTGTAGATCTTTCAACCCCATAATCAGCGGTCAACACTTTTCCACTTTCTCCCTTGTTAAGTCTTTCAATAATTTCTCTTTTTTTGTTTTATGGACAATGTCTTGTGTTTTCTTTTAGGGGGCATTTTTATTTAAGTAAATATCAAAATAAAACTTATATCACCTAAAATTATTACATTACACACATCCCAACAAAGTATGTAAATATCATTGCTCAAAAGCATAGAAAAGCAGTACACCTGTTTAATGTGAGTCCCAGATATAAACAAAAGGGTAATTGGGGGAATCCCTGAACATCTAGTCATAATTTCTGTAGGAAATAGGCCTAAAAGTATAGGTTCGGATTATCGAGTACTATGAAATTCGGATTAGAGAGTATTCAATTGAAAATGCTTGTTCGAACTACCGAAGAACTCGGACTATTATTATAAATGTTCGAATTATCGAGTCTGCACTGTACCATAATAACTGTGCACGTATATGAGCTCAAACATGATTTTTTTTAATACTTAGTTAAAGATCATAAATATATTACCTTTATCGGTAGAAATTCATTTGAAGCTTTGTTTAAAAAATCCAACATATTTTTTCTGGAAAATACGTTCGATTTCTTGAGCCTGAAGCCCACATTTTTTTGGTTTTAGGAAGGTAAACAGTTGCCCATGTTTCTAAATATTAGTTTTCTATTCAATTTGTAGCATAATTCGAAACATACTTTATATTGTCCACAAAGTGGACGCCTCCCTTTGTCTTGTTTATTCTCGAAAATATGCTAAGAGTACACTTTCAAAACCGGTACTCTTCACTTTTTTCTACGCACCACTTCTTATATAATTCAATAGCTTTTGGGTAGGGATACTCAATTTTTTTCTGGCACCAGCCCTTCTGCTGCTGCTGGAGAGGTAAAATCCATCAATTCTTCATCGGAAGACATTTTTCTCAATTTCTTATTCGCGAACTTAATATCCATCCGACTTTATCTAACCTGCGTGTTTATTCTGCGAAAAATGTCTCGTCATTTTTTGTTAAATTTTAGGTTTATCCAGAATGAGGCAAGGACAATGTTGATCGAAATATGATGGTTGTGAATAGAATAGTATACATACCTCGATAGGAAGCTTCATTTCTATCTCGAGATCATAGCTAACCTCTAGACACACTTTCGGTTGTGTAAATCTTTACTTTACGCACTAGTTTGTGAAAAAACATACTTTAAGCAGTTGTGCGTAAAAAACGTATTATTAAGGTCTCCCTTGTGTAGTGGCTAGAGTACATGTAAGGCACTGATGTTATTTTTTATTTTTATTTATGTTGTAAAAATTATATATACATAACATGCCGAAGGGAAGAATTGACAGTTATTTAATAAAACAAATCGTCTGTTGTTTCGTTAATGTGAGTAAGATGTTTAAAATATTGATATAATAATAATTAGAGGATACAATTAAAACATTGGAATTAAACAAAGCAGAAGGACCAAACGACATCGTCAATGAGATAGTGAAATTTGGTGAAAATTAACTACTGAATAAATTTCATCAATTGATAGAACTAGTTTGGAAAAACAAACAAATGCAATATGGACGGAATATTGGAGCCATTTGGCCCATATTCACAAAAGGAAACCCAAAAATGTGCGCTAATTACAGATCTGTCACCTACTACAAGATTTTCACTTCCATCGTTTATACAAGATTAAAAAAGTATAAGGAATCGAATCTTGGAGAACGTCAATATAGATTTAGTCCCGGGAGATTAACAATAGATGCATCATTCATATTTTAAATCAAATTATAGGAAAATGTAACGATCAAGATATGAATATCCACATTTTATTTATAGACTTTCAACAAGCTTGAATGTCAGAATTGCACGTTCCAAAAACATTAATAAGCTGACAGGTACAAATATTACTGAATATGTCCAAATATTAGCATACTCAGATGATCTGGCGATGATAACGAGAAGTGTAAAGAATCTAAAGGAAACAACCGTAATGAACGGGGAGAGGATCCAAGCAGGCAACCGAGCGTATCATAAATTCCGGCTTCTAATTCTATACAAAAAAATCAGTAGACTACTAAAACGAAAATATATAGAACAGCAATAAGGTCAACAGTAATAACCCATGGAGGAGCAACGATGAATCTAACAAAATTTGATGACGAAAAACTTAACAACTTCGAAAGAAAAATGATAAGAAGAATATATGGGCAAAAAAAGTTAAGGACAATATAGAATCCTAATGAACACTGAAATTAGAGCGGATACTATCACCAGATATACAATCGCAGCGAATACATCGGCTAGGACACATAAAACGTATGAAAAATAATAGTGAAGTTAAAAAAAATGGAAACTTTTAGGAAATTGGTCCAAAGGAAGACCAAAAATCCAATGGGAAAGTCAAGTAACAAGTGATCTACCAAAACAATGATCTTTAGAAGAAGAAGAAGAAAATGATTTGAACGTGGATTGACTCACGACAATAAATGACTCAAAGAGCTCTTGATTGAGCGGTTATTATTCCTATTGGATTGTACAACTGAATATACAGAGTGAGTTTTATGTATGGAACGCCTGAATTATCTCAAAAACGGCTTGTACGAGTTTTATAAATTTTTGTGCGGTACGGCCGGTATTATGGTGGTATCTACATTTTTGTCTATACCTAAATGCCATAATTTCGAAGTTACAGCTATATTTACAGTATCTTCAATAAAGTTACAATAAATATTGTATATTTAAATGGCTTCGATTCAATAATCTTCTTTAATTTGATTATTCTTAAATTTTTTTCAACTATTATTTTTTAGACTGGATTTGTCCTTCGTCAATTACCTTTTTCGAATGATTAATAATCATTACACGTGAATATTATACATTATACTCAATTTACCACTATTAAGGAAAAAGCACAATATACTATTAATCTTTTTAATTATTTTATAATTTAATTATAATTACAATTGATAATTCTATTACTTAGGTTATTAAAAGTTACAAGTGTCATTTTTTCACTCTCCATGTAGTACTTTCTGTGGTGATTGATCTGGTTAAGCAGTCACAAGAGGGTAAACCACTCGATTAATTCTAATGGTGCCTGCCGTGTGAGGGTGTCTGTGGATTCTGATCTTGAACTTCTGTAGGTTGTAGTGTTCTGGCAAGACGTGCCTTGGTAGCTGATTTCACAGACTTGCACTTCTCCAAATTGACGTTCTGGGCGTCTTACAAAAACTGCTCTAGATGGAATTATGCTGGACAGCGCATTTGTCGTGGTAGTATCGCTAAAGCAGAGTCAGGTCAGCGACCTTTTTTCTATACTCTAAGAAGTCCAGAATATCTGGTCAACTCTGTCTCACCTATAAGTCGAATTGTACTTTTCTGTATTGAATCGAGATCCTAAGGTCATGCTTGTAAGCCCAGCTCCAAATGTACGAGAAATACTCCATGGCATGTTAAACCCTGTCAAAAGCCTTCGACATATAATATTAGCAAATTCAAGACATCTTAAGATTTACTGGTTAACGACTTTCTCCATGACCTTGGCAATAGCTGGTACTAAAGCAATATGACGGGGATCGACTTTTGTAATTTTTTCTTGGATGGGTTGAACCCGAGCATGTTTCCAATTTGCAGTTATATATTGTTATTTCTTATGATTCATTCCATTAATTTTTTTGTCGTCAAAGCTTGTTATTTAAGTTCTCAGCTTGTACAACAGCTTCTAATAACAGCTTCGATACCGTCACAAATTCTAGTCTATGATTTTTTTATAGTTGCAGATAAAATGTTTATATTATTGTTTTCATATTGTAGAACAGTTGATTTATTTTAACGATTGTAACAAATTTGTTAGTTTTGTAGCTTCTTTCATGCTTGGGTTTAACAATTCTAATTCAATGTCAATACCATTGTCCATTTCATATCTATTCAATAAAATAACATTGAACAAATTAATGAAAATTTCATTCAAAATTCCGTCACTACAACCTAGTAATAAAGTTTCTAAAAAATTTTTCATAGCAATGCACTAATGAAACTGCTCATTTATTTAGTTGATTGTACATTTTATCTTGTTTATATAAAGACGTATGCTATTCTCTTCTTGAACGAAGAAACCTTGAGGGAATAGAAAAGCATCAAAGTAAATAGACGCTTCGTTGTGAGGTACGTTAATTATAAAACTGGCCTACTTTGTGTAATATGTAAAGCTTAATTCACTGACCTAATCAGAAAAAGCATGGAGAGTCCTGGTACTCGGTTTCTAATGAGCTAGCTAAGCAATATGTATTTTTCTTTGGTAATTATCTTTTGTTTTATTTGATCAAATTCGCATTATATACAAAATGCATCTGAAATCTACAGTTCACGAAAAACATAAAAAGTTTATGATTAGTTGAGATATAGAAAATGATATTTTGAGGATATTCCTTTATCTACAAAAATTGCGAACCAACTAATTTCACACAAAACTAACCTAGCTCCAATTTACAATACAGGTGTTTTTAGTGATTTCCTATGGTAATTAAACACTGCTACTCATTTTTACATTAAACAGCCGAAAAATCCACTAACAAAAAGTAAAATTGTTATAAATCTTCATATCAGCTATTTATAAAAAATCTGAAAGCTGCTGAATTTCTCGGATAATGAAGGGAAACCTCTGCATGAATCGATCTACACTAATTGCTTCGAAGCTACATTTCTTATCCGTGGTATATATGCATTAATTCTCCTAATTGACAACTTGAGAGCAAACTACGTATAGTTAGATGATGGTGAGAAAGTATAAGTCTTTGGGTTCAATACTCCAATATTCCCATAATGCACTTTTTGTGGACTCTATCCTGGATGTCATCCTTTTAATTTATATATTGTACCCCAATTCTTGAGTCATAAATCGTTTTTATTATATTTCCTCTCTCCTCACGCTCCTCAATCATTCAAAAAAGTTCTGATGTGTTCACAATGTTCCATAATATTTCCTAACATTCAAGTTCTATAATGATCTAAGATATTCACAACGTTGCAGAATGTTTTAACGAAACTTCAAGCATAAGAACACACCCCCTGGGTTAAAACTGGCTAGGAGATGGTTACCAGACTATATCACTTCCTTGACCTTACCAGGATTCATTTAAGCTAGCCAAAGAATAAATACAAATGGTAAATTTATCCTCGATATCAGCAGTGGTAAGAGAGTGGAATAAATTTAATTTGAGTTGAGAAAAATCAATTAGAGAGTATCTCGTAACTGTCAACGACTGTACTTGTATTCATAAATCAAATTCAGCATTTCAATTTTTGAGTTATAAATTGAATCATTATTTGTCGAAACTTGTTCGTGTCAAAAACTAAACTTGACGTGTATGGCGTTTTGCGGATGCTCTAGTTAATTAATAAAGTGTGCAAACTATAATTGTATTATAAAAACTTGAAGTTGATAAATAAATATAATCATAGAAGAGAATTACGAAGCATTTAAAAAAATTTACTACTTATGTTGTGAACTCTGCTATGAAATAAAAACCAGGTAAGCCAGTGTTCATCGTAACAGGAAGAGATTGCTCATAGATCACAACAGGTATATTTGTCTTCTTTCATCTCATTCAAAAATGAGTTAGAAAAGTTTATTTCTAGCACAGATCCTGATAATGATTCTTTAAGACAAAATATTTCTGTTCAATTACCGAAAAAGTTATCTAGAGTGTCTTAAAAATGAGAAAAAAATCTTCTTATTCTCCTTCATCGTACGTTAGGAGTTAGTCCTGTGTATGCATCAATGGTTGCCTAGCTGCTGCTGGGATAATGAAGACCAGCTTTCATACCATCTTGTAGGTGGTCGTCCTGGTGGTCCTGGATGTATTCGGTTTTCTTCCTTTGCAATCTGACATTCTGTGATCGCGTTCGCGTTTCAGTGGTTCTTAAAAGTCGCTTAGTTATGTTGACCTTTCAGTTCATTCTTTAGATTTCTATTACTTGTTATGTTCGTTCCTAGATATATAAATGACTTCACTTGTTCTACACCATGATCGTTTATTGCGAGTTTACATCTTCTCGGTTCTCTGGATTCTGTAAAAGATTTGGTTTTCTTCAGGGATATTTGCACGTTAAAAGCTTTCGCTATTTGTTCAAACCTATACAGTAGCCTTTGTAAGTTATCTTCGTCTTCTGAGATGATCACTGCGTCATCAGCATAACATACTATTTTCAATTCTTTGTTTCTCATCCGTTATCCTCTTCCAGCTTGCTTTACCTCGTTTATAATCTCCATTATGATGCTTAACAAGCTCGGACTGACTGAGGCTGTCTCCATATCTGATACCGGACGTCACAGGTATTCTACTACTCAGTTTATTTTTCAATCTGATATATGTGTAATTATCGCTGTTCAAGTCTTCGATTACTTTTATTATGTTGGGGTGAATCTTCTGAAATAAAATCTAATTACATAAAACTTTCAGTTGGAAAATTCAATAGATCAATAATAATAATTTTTGTTAACGTATCATCGCTGAAAAACAGCAAATAATTTTTTAAACGCCCCATTGGCTTTTCTCATACTGTATACGTGTATGCGCGAAGGAAGCACATTGTTAAAATGTGAATAAACATATAAAAAAACAAAATTTAGGTTATTTTGCTTGATATAGTTGAAATTATCTATGAAAAGTTCAAAATTATAACATTTCGATTTTTCAGGTATATTATTTGATTCAAAAAAATTGTCGGCAATTTTCAATCTTAAAAAAATCATAACAATTAATAGGTTGGAGAAACGGTAGTGGCTGCGAGGATTTTTTTCATTCGAAATATTATAAAGAATAAAAAAAATTAAATGTTCGCAAAAAATACATTTTTTCTGGTTTATTTAGTTTTTCGTTGATTAAACAATAACATCAAAATATATCAAGTTTCATCATACACTTTTATGATCAGGAACACCTCCCGGACTTCTTTAAAAAAAACTACGAATTAAAATAATTTTTCAAATAAATGCGCCACTGAACTCCGGTCTATATGCATAATCTACGGATTACTAGAGAATATAGACAAGTAATGACAGTTCTTAGTGGATTGAGTAATATTAACAACTCGATGGAATGTCATTTCAAGATTCAATGTTACGAACTCTTCCACGACATAGACCATGAATCCGGTCCTGTCTGCTTATAATGGAAGTCTAAAATATGGGGCATACGTAGATTCGTTTGATTTTGTTTTTTATACATATTTCTATAATATCGGCGTCTTTGATATGTTTTTTCATAAGCAGCAGAGATTTGTTTGTTTCTCGTGCAAGATATTTATCTGATACATCTGATACATAAAAAACCAAAGGCCGCATACAATAATTTTAAGGATTGCAATTGAGCTTTCTCTGGAAATGAGTGGAAATATGAAACTGCAAGGGTCCAGAAAACGCCTGTCCTAATGCCTTCGACAAAAAGCCTTAATTTTGGTTTTTCCAGATTGCTAAACATTTTTAAATCTTTGCACCGCTCAGCTCAGGTGGGAATATACAATTCGTTTCCAGCAGCATCTGGTGAATGTCCAATTTATCATATTTTTTATATGAATTCCTGCTTTTGCATTACAGCAACTGATCCAGCATGTTTCACTTTCGAATTCCGAGAGATTTCATAAAAGTAATAAACTAGTGGAATGTGAATTATTATTTTTATTAAAGGTATGGAAACAAGTCCACGGAACATAAAGTTTTCGGTTTACAAATAAACATTTTCACCCATTCACAATGTTTTTCTGGGAACGGGAAGAATGAGCCCGTATAGCACAAGATGTTATGTGTCGGAATTGTAGATTCAACGAGAAAATATGTTTGATGTTCCATTATAATTCCGTGATGGAAAAATTTCTCTTATTTAAGTAAATCAATAAAATTGATGAGTAAATAAGGAAAACACGCTAATATAACCTACCCATTGTACAATTTCGGCGAAGTTAACTTCATATCAGTTTGAACTTTATCTTTTCCTTGTTAAAATTCACCCTGAATCAACTTTTAGGGTTTCCATAATAGAAGATCTTAAAATAGTTAATTACCAAGCAAAGACTCTCTCATCTCTTCGATATTAAAATCGTAAAATATGCATTAATTCCGAAGAGCAAAGTTTTACGAAGAGGAGTCCGTGTGATAAAATCAGAGAAAATAATAAAATTGTGAGTCGGATCTCGTGATATTAACGTGAAGATCAAGAGAGGGAAAGTATGAAATATTTTTACGCGTAATGATTAAGGTTCGATGGGTAAACTTTTGTTTCCTGTATTGCGTTGAAGTAGGTTGACACTAAGAAGATGAAAATTTGATAATACTGCTTTTTAAATTGGAGCTATTATGATGGATCTAGCAGTTTACTCACACTTTTTTATAATACGTTTTAATTTATGTTCTAATCATTGTTTAATCACATATCAAACATAATTTGTACGAAAAAATGTTCAGTCTATCAGCTTCACTATATTAACTTTTTCAATGTAGGCGATGCATTTTATATCACATATCTGTGAGGACTATTCATAATTTTAGAATGAAAA
This sequence comes from Diorhabda carinulata, assembly GCF_026250575.1. Taxonomy (NCBI): domain Eukaryota; kingdom Metazoa; phylum Arthropoda; class Insecta; order Coleoptera; family Chrysomelidae; genus Diorhabda; species Diorhabda carinulata. The sequence continues at coordinate 23,555,437 of NC_079463.1, forward strand.
TGATGAGTTCTAATAATTTCTGAGAAAATTTTATTTGAAATTCATAGTTTCACTCAAGTATATACCATTCTTCTATTTCTACCCCATATAGGAGCCCCCAGAGCTGAACGACGGGGCTCAGCTTGAGCCAACGATGAGAAACCTGGACTTGGCTAATCAATAATGGTCCAAGCCTGGTTGGTGTCTGGATAACTTAGTTCCGGCCATTCTATAGTCAGTCAAGCCTCGCTGAACTCTATATAACCTTACCTCGGCTATAACATATTCATCCAAGTCTCGGTGAACTCAAGGTAACCCCACCTCGACCATCCTATAGTCACCCAAAACGGACTGAACTCTGAATAACTATATAAATTTGTTCTAATATCTTATCTATTATAGATATCTTAACATTAAAAGTAATAATTTTTTATGAACAAAATTTTCTCATGCCTAGAAGACACAAAAAAATTGGATAATAAAAAATAGTATCATTTCTTTATATATTTAATTATTTATTGACATTTTTATGTGAATTGATAAGTAGAGTGCAATAATTGAAATTTGTCATGAAACTATGATTTTATTAACATTATATTGAAAATATTTTTATAAGCAACCAGGGTTGCAGAACAGTCTTGGGTTCATCTATGCAACCAAGCCTGTTCCAGGCTTGCAAACCAAGCGAGGGACATTGTTATCATCCCAGGATTCCACCAAGTCTGGGCCAATAATAGCTTCCAAGCTAGGGTCAGAGTTGTACATGCTTGACCCAAGTCTGGGCCTATGCTCGGCCCATCATAAAATCCTATATGGGACATCAGTTCTGCGGGACGTGTGTCATTTTTTTTTTCATATCTTCTAATTTTCTATATACATATATGTTTCTAGATGTTCTAGATGTCAGGTTTATGACCTAAAGATAAAACTTCTTTCACTTTCACTACATCTGGTATGGATCGAGTTTTATCTTTAGGTCCCAATTTTGCACAAATATTTCTTGTGACAAAGAAATCAGAATCATACAATAATAAAATGATGAAATCATTAAACGATGATACAACTTACAAAAAAATTAAACAAGACCCTACGAATTCGTATCAAAAACAAAATAATAATCTAATTCGATCTGGGAAGAACAACTTCCTATTTTACCATCATATGCAAGAAAATTGATAATTCACAATGCCTTAGCTCCTAAAATATATTGTTTACCAAAGTTGGCTGATTGTTTCAAGTATTCAAACTCCTCTTATCTTATCATATCTAATTATTTGAAAAATATTTTGAAAAAAACTTTATACCAAAAAAAATTACTATTTCAAAAACATTTAGGATTTCTAAGAAAAGATTAAAATCAAAATTCCTAACGAATATGCATTTATTTCATTAGATGTGGTTTCTTTAAATATAAATATTCCTATTAACATTGTGAAAAATATATTAATAAAAAATGAGACAAAATTAAAGAATATACAGAAATACCTCAAAACGAATTAATAAAAGCTATAGAACTCACACTTATATCTATATATATTAGGTCTTTTTGAATTTAAAATTAGTTTCTTTTATAATTTTTTGGAGATAGATGAAAAGGGGCCAAAGAAGTTTTGACGAGCATTCAAGATTTCTATACTATAAATCGAACCTACAAATTAAACTCTGTGTTAAGACTTGGTGGATTTAACGTATTCAAATGATTAAGGACAGAGTGGACACGTACTACGAGGGCTGCTACTTAAGCTTTGAGATTTAATTGATATTTTGAAAAAGGCTAAAAGAAGTAAAAACGTTAAATTTTCATCTGTCTTAAGCAAATTATCTAATTCAAAGTTTTCAAGGTTTTTATCGACACATGTGTATTGTTCTTTAGATGTACCAGTGAAGAAAGTCCATCAATTTGTAAATCCACCGTTTCTCCGCATTTTGTTTTCGTTTCCTCTCGAATTTATAGGTTCCTGTCAATCATCCTCTTGTAACTTTCTTTTATGTCATGTAAACCATTGAGTTGAGTTTTTACACCCTAAATTCTAAAATTTTATTCTAGATAAAAATTGACGAAACGTCAATTTTTATCTATTTCTTAAAAATTATTAAGAAAACTAATTTTAAAACAGAAGAGACCTAAAATCTAAAACATGGTGGTTGCACTACTTAATCTTTCGAGTAACTATAATTATAATTGTAAGAGAACAAACTCCTACCATCGAACCTTAAGAGAAAATCGATGGGAAAGGGTTAAGAATTTTTATGCGTAACGTTTAATTTCCCTCTTGAAAACGTGAATACCTACTGTGATTCCTTAGAAAGAATTCGTTCAAGTAATAATATAAAACGGAGAGATAAAGTTACTGCTCACTATAAGGGTGATTTTAAAATACGAAACGAAAGAGAAACACTCTCGAAAATTTGTGCGTTAAAAATCATGTTGGAACCCTACGTGCAATGAATATATAAATTCCAATTTCTTAGAAATTCAATCTTTTGGTGGTAATTATGAGAATTTTGATACAAGATGTAATTGAATTTATTCCAAGCAGAATACTAGATATGAGGTTTGAGAAAAATAAGAGTAATTGTATATTTGTAACAGCAATTATCAAATGTGTTGTTTATATAACATTAAGGTGTGGAAGTGCAATAACTTACTTAAAATGAAATTTAAAAAGAAAATATTTAAATAAAAGTTGTTATATTTGCACAGATACACATTTCTAAAATATTTTGGGGTATACAGGGTGTTTAGCCTAAGCGTGACAACATGAAGTTAAGTTTTTTTAAATACAGCGTAATTTAGCGTGAAATTCTGCATCTAGCCCTGTCACTTTTTTTCTCATAAATTGTAACGTTACCAAGTTGGAGCGAAAAATATGAAGATTTGACAAAAATTGGTTAGGTTGGCTTAGTAAACGTTATAATTGAGAAGTAACTAAACTTGTTTGGTAAGTAAGAAGGTAAAGGATTGGTGAAATGTTTGAACAGAATAGAAGTTTCATTTGAGGTTCGGGGTGTTTTTTAGATAAGCATCAATTCAGGAGATTTCAATTATCAAAAACTTCATTTTTTAAATGGAACACCCAGTATATTATTTCACCATTTCATAAAACTATTTTATCCCTTCAAATTATGTCTGATAATGTACACTCTAAAATTGACTGTTTTCAAAAAATGCATTTTTAGTTTATGATTTGAAAATAATCACCTTTTTGACTAGTAAACACTGAATGTAACGTTTAAAATACTTCTAGTTTTTGTGACAAAATCAAACCAGTAATTTTGTACCTTCAAAAACTGTAAATTTTTGTTTTTATATTTGATCTAGTAAGCTATTGCACTTCCACACACTAATAGGCCACCCAGTATTGTAAGATAATTAACTTTCAAAGGAAATTATTGTTTTTTTCATTATAGTTTTATAATCCATAGAGATACAAAATTAGTACAGTGGCAAACTGCAAAAAAGTGGCAATCAATGATAGAAGCATGAAAATTGGTATGTTGGGCAATGATGCCAAAAAAATTCCATGAATGTATATAATATGTATGTAGGTAATATTTTTCGACCATTCTCCTACCATTCCTTCTTCAAGAAAAATATTACCTACATACATCTTATTTATATTCAGGGAATTTATTTCATTCCAATGCAATGTCTCGAGCTTTTAAACTTTTGGATGGACGCATGGGTCAATTTTCTGAAAGGGAGGGGAATAGATTTGAATAAACGTTTGTTTTCCCCGCGCCCCAGCAAAGTGGTCAAAAGGATTTCGCTTCTACACCTCCACAATGAATTATTGTTTCAAGAACAGGTTATTACGATGAAAATTTTGAAATCGATTCCAATACTGAAGAATCGTCGAATATGCTCTGAAGAAAAAAAAACAAAAATTGTGACTTTTTAAATGCTAAACTAAAATCCTCGGAACTAGTCAACTTGCGGTACCTCCTGTTTCCCCCCACCTCGACATATCGACCTCATATAAACTTAAAAATGTCATATTTGACCTCTACCACTAGAATATCGTATTGAAAATTCGATCCTGAAAAATGTATGCGGTCTATTGAAGAAAAACCGCAATTTTGACGTATTTTTCACAAAAATTGGAAAATGGGGAAATTTTCAATTTGAAATTTGGTGCATTTTTCGAGGTCGCATCTTGTAAGTAATGACATATTCATGTTCAGGGGGGTCAAAATATGTAAAATCGACCCGTCAAAATTATTCACCCCACTTTTTCACGGGGGGCTCCCGATCTCAAAAATTTTCTTTTGGCATCACTGCCCAACTTACCAATACTCATGCTTCTATCATCAATTGTCACTTTTTTTTCAAAATTCACTGTTTACCACTGCACTAAATAAACTATTTGCAAACACAGTAGTCAACTGTCATTAGTAGACTATTCCAGACTAAAATTAGGCAAACGAATGAACTGAGTATGGTAACAATGTGGTAACTTTCCAACTAGTGGTTGAAAACTGGAGAGAAATCAGTTGAGGACGAGAAATGGTCGAAACGTCGAGTTCAGAACCTGATCAGGAGATTGCGATAAAATTTCACATTTTTCACAGTCACAGTCACGAAACCCTGATGAAAACTGAAATTCACACAGCTCAACAAATGTTTTTTCCTTTTGTTTCATTTGCAAAGAATTTATTTTCTTTCATGGTTTTTCCTTTGGAATTTCGTTTTTCGGAAAAATAACGGATGGTGTTAAAAAAGAGCTCAGTTCATTCTGGTACCCTGTTTAAACCAAACTCCCTTACAGGCAGGTACATTTTACTCGTCTATTTAGTTAACGAGGTATAAAAATTATTTTCTCCTAGCTTCCAAGTAGGACTACAATTAAGTGCATCTTTCTAAATAACGGCATCCAATTTATAATGATTCGATAGTGTTTTAACGAATACTTTCTCGCATAAGATAAACATAGTTTCAAAAGTATTTATAAAAATAATAAATTTATAAAGGAGGTACCTACGCCTAAGGTCGATCAAACAAAATTGTCGGAAAGGCTTTTTTTAGTCTGCAAATGATATTGAAACATTAGAAGTTTAAACATACAGGCATAGGCAAGGCATTCATTTAATTACATTCAACATCGATTTTACATTGGTTCGGTTCAGATGTGTGCTTCTTTTATCTTCAAAAATAAGACTAAAATAGAATCACCTCCCAACGGGTTGGTAATTCGTTAACAATTGCCGGCAATAAATTATTGCACTTAGATTGAATAAATTGGTCGGTCGGTACGGTTAACTCGAAATTAAAAGTAACGTGTTTTGTGCCACACAAATACGTGCAAGAGGTCAATTTACTACAACTTCCTTCCATTCTGTGTTCTCCATTACTTCCGCTTCACTTGTTCTCGTTATATTTTTTCAACGGCGATTAAGTGATATATTCCTGTGAATACACTTGGTTACAAATACAATGGATCGCGTAATCTTGAACTATTTTTTCATCTTATGTTCTCTGCATTTCCAGTTTCTTATCCCTCAAATAGGCACGCATCAAAAATACAATTAGGCGTATTTTATGTGACTATTCTTCTTTAAACTCTAAATAAGTGCTCAATCGATAATAGAATTTATCAAAATCATCAGTTGTATAACATTTTTCCGACGATTGCTGTTTGCTTTCAGGATCGTGGAATTAATTATAACTACAACTTTTCTCCCACAACGATTACAACGACAAATGTTATGGGGCTATGTGGAATATGTGATTGGTCCATTTTTCTGAAATTGCAGAGTATTATTTTTTGCCCGAAAACAAGCTGTTTTTACTTATGGTCAGTTACTTCTTTATACGATTATGAATGAACGTCGAAGTACTTAAAATGATAATTATATTTTGAAATTATCATAATAACGTGAGATTATGATATCAGTATGAGTGAGCCTTTCAGTCGTCAAACTAATATAGCAATCGAAATTATAAACGAAAATCTATTACTATTGTATTCTAAATTTGGAGCTTCTACTCTTCAAGAAATGCCTCATAGTTTTGATGATGGAACAGTCAGTCAGGTAGGGAATGACATAAATTAGCAAACTTTGATAGTAGTTTGTTGTGTTTATACAATACCTGCTAAATTCTTCCTCCTAAATAATGTCTACTCTAGCTTAAACAGCCATCAGCCTCTACTACAACGATTTTTTGTGATTTTTCTAATGGCCCCTCCACACTCTCGCAAAAATCTTGCTGAGAATCTCCACGAGATATTATAATTATACATATATTAATGAGTAAAGAATTATTAAAATGAAGTGGCGAAACAGTGGCGAAATAGAACAAGGTAAGTACTTTTTGAAAGGCAAGGCTGTTATCTTATCATTTTTATTCCTTGATAATTAATAAAAAAACACATTGAACGCATCGTCTAAATTAATTAATGCTTAGACGATTCCACGCATCATAGATTTTTAGTTTATTTTTGTAGTCTTTGTATTTCAATTTCAATTCAAGTTCGTTTGTTCAAGTTACGCTCATATTGATACCTTGTGGTACACAACAGAATCATTCAAATCGGCGACTCGCTCGTTACTGAGAAACATGCGAGTGTGGAGTCAAAAAAGCCGTGAGCAGCAGAGCTCCAAGACGAAAGTCGAATTTTTCGTCGAATGAAGAATTTAACTAATACATAAACAAATCTTTCCATAAAACGAATTTCTTGGAAATGATATCAATTCTCAATCTTATTTCTTTATATGGAAAATTTGCTATTCCTCATAACTTTTCATTTTACAAGTTAACTCTCTTTCTCGAATGAAAATTCATAATTTCAATAGAACTGGTGGTCTCGAACCCTCTTGTTCAATTCCAATTGACAACAAAGAAAAAATTGTCATAATGACAAGAAATTTCGAAAATGGGAAGTAAAAAAAATCACCCTAGCAACGATCATACTCGTATTATTCATAAAATAAGAGGCGGTCCAGTTCAACAATTACAACGATCAAAATGATTTCAGGCGTTTTGTGCTAGATGAACTGAAAAAGAAAACTTTGAACTTGCGAAAGACAATTCTTCAACATCACCCCTACTTGCATGCGAAGTTCGAACCCTCTAGTTAAACTTTTTCTGGCCAAAAAATAAGAAAATATAACTAAAATGACCATAAAATGGAGAGGGGTAGAGATGGAAAGTTTCGACCTTAGACAGGAAATCATCTCGCAACTAACTGAACCTACATGTGAAATTTCATTTTTCAGTCGCTTTTCGTTTGACCTGCAGAGGGGAGCAAAGGTCAAAAACCACTATTTTTCCACTGCGACCCCTCGAAATATTCATTTGTTTTCAACCAAACTCTAATAACATCAATACGCCGCCAAAAAAGCCATGTATGCTAATTTTGAACCAAATCGGACCCATAGCAATTGCTCGAGAGACGAATATATATATATATATATATATATATATATATATATATATATATATATATATATATATATATATATATATATATATATATAAACTACAGACATTCGAAAAACCATCATAATCGTGTTCAGGAGGTCTCAAAATATGGGAAAAATGATGTGCCCCCCAATTTTCTTCTAGTCATGCCTACCGTAATAGTCTAATTTTTCCTTGAAAAATTCGACTAACAAACCTTCTCCCCTGTTCTCACGTTCTCGCGGTGTTCTCCATCTTTGCCGAGAACGTCGGAGAACAGCGCGAGAACTTGAGAAAAATACGCGAATCGGTTCCACATTCGCATTTCTTACATGTTTCTTACGTTCTCGCGAGATTCTCGTGAGATTGTGGACGGGCCTTGAGGCTTTCTATGGTGTTAATCATATTTCAAAGGTTTTGGGGGAATTTTCGCATTGCTTAAGTCATACCTTACCAACAGAAGTCACCTGGTAAGGGTTGATACAACGATGTCTTCTTGCAAGCCATCGCCTATCTAGACTGTGAAATTAAACTAGTTTCTCTTGGAGCAACCCTGATCTCACGGCATTTCATAGGACTATATATAGGGACCTAATCACCCTTAAACCATGGCGCGATTCTAATCTCCTCTATCTCAACGATTCTAAAACCAAAGTTTTATCATATGAAACTACATTGCAGCTTTTTTTATTAAATAACAACACCATTGACGTCATTGAACCTGAAAAAATCTTAGGGCTTGTTGTGGACAATTCCCTGAAATGGGAGTTACACTTTGTCGCCTTATCTAAAAAAATAAGTTTTGTTTTGTGCAGAGATCAGTTTCTAAAGAAATGAACTTATCCACCTCCTTAACAGTTTAATTTACCCTTATTGAGTCGCATCCCTGGTATGCCCTTGTCTTCTGGAGTATGTGTGGTGCGATTCAAAATACAAAAGAGAGCTGTTAGATATTTATTTGCACTAGACAGCGGGACTCACAGCAGGCACTTCTTTAAAAGATTAAAAATTCTGACTCTTCCTTCCTTATTAATCTTTTAATCCGTTCGCCTAATTCGTAAGTGCGGTTCTCCAATTTCTCCAAGACTTTTGCACGGCTATCCACTTAGGAACGTGGGGCACTCCACGTTCAAAATTAGTTAAGGGCTCAATATTTTACAATGCAAACAAATGCACAATCACTTGCCAATTGAAATCATATCGATTCCGCATTTTGCAATAATTTGAGGGCCTATTTACTGGAAAGTGCCTTCTACTCTGTAAATGACTATTCCAATAATAATATTCAATTCCGGACATGTTGTATACTAGTTTAATTTTTGCTATGGACATTTACCTATAATTCTGTTAGTCACTATGGTTTTCTTCTGTATTAACATACGCTATTAATTTTTCACGTAATTAGTTTTTAAAATTATTTTAAACAAAAAATTCAATATTTTAGAAAAAAATGTTTCTGCTATTTCATTGCCCAGAGTATGATTTCTTGAAAACATTTTTTTTCAATTTCAATTTTTATTTATTTAAAATCGTTTTTTGCATATTTCGAAGTTCAAATGATCAGTTTTATTTTGCATTTAAATATCATAATTCACACTTTTAAATAGTTTGGCAAAAAATTTTATTTATTAATTATTCAATTGTTCTATCAGTTTAAGCATTTGTTATAAACTATGATAAGAACTTGTTGAAACTGTTTTTTCCTTTCAAAGGTTGCAAGTATTGGTAGTCGTAGTCTTTTCTGCAATTTTTGAGAGAAATATATTATTTTTGAATTTGTAGAATAGAACAAATGTGGATACTAATATCAATGGCGGCAATCTCTTGCCAATTTTAAGAAATCATAGAAAAACTGTCGTGACTTTCTGGAATCATTATCTCAGATACTAAAAGTACCATAGAATAGGTATTTTCATTTCAAAAGCTCTCTCACAACAGATTTGCTAAAAATTAAAATAAGTAGCATAAAATATAGAGATTTCCGTGTATGTTTTTCAAAGCTGGAGAATGATAGTTTTATTATCAAAACAGCCTATGAAGAAAAAAAGTCATAAAATATGGACAAAAAATATGAATTACAGTTAAACTAAACAGAAAGTATTTCGGGTACATAATAAGTCTCCGCTTGGTCTGCATCACCTTCTATGGCTTCTGGATCTGCTTCAGTGGGAATAGCTTCATTATAAAAATTCAAGTCGCTTAAGGTTCTCCAATTTTTCCGAAGTGTTTGCCTAGTAGCATGTCAACATCTTTCAGCTTCAGTTCGTTCCCGACGTGACCCTTCTCGATTCGCTCCACACTAATCATTCAAGGAAGTTCCCCTTTTTTTGTTATGCTTTTGAAACAGCCCAAATCATTCTTGTAATACAGTTCCCCTCACAGTAGAATATTTCCAGAGTGACATTTCTTTAGAAAAAATATTTTTGAATTTTTCAACTGAAATTGCCGAGATCCTGGCAGCTTAAGGACTTCTTTAGCTGCACTTTTCCAATCAGATACTTCACAATCTTCACCCATTTGCTGCTGATTCTGAAATTAAGTCCAAGTAGTCGTTTGGTTTAGTAATGACTTCCAGTTTCTTGATTTCTTGTTCCAAGTGATCAAAAACCCTGTCGTCTGGGAGAAATGAATGCCCATCGACTGGAAATACTAGCTCCAAGTCTTCAACATTTTTTAGAGCACCCTCAGATAGCCAACTACAGCACATGCCAATTAATGTGCTGTTTTTATTTTGTCCGCTACATCGGTCATCAATCGTACTGTTTTTCATTCTCTGAAGCTGGTGGTAGACAGCCGAGGCAATTTCATTTGATCCCTTTCCATACTCATGATCCAGCCAAAAATAAGAGAATACATTATCTTTGGTCAATGCTGACTTAGAAGTCCCTCGAACGATAGTGAAATTGTATAAATATAACTGTCGTGAGTAATACGCAGCTTGGTCAGGAACCTTTGGCAACACTAAATTTTTTTGACAGTCAAATGATAATAATATTAAATTTTCACGTTGTTCTCTTAAAAGGTCAAAGAATGCACCTGCTCTGAGATTATGTATTTTTTCTCAGTTGCTAATTGATTTCTTTCTTCTTCAGTAGATGAATTTTTTAGTTTCTTACCGATTTCCAATCAGATGGAACGAGGTGTTTTGAAGCTCAAGTTGAATTTGGTAGTAAAAACAAATCTAAAATAGTACCTCTTAACTTGTAACTCCTGATCTACTGCATTGCTGTACATTTTGTGCATTTTATTTATTGATAGATCAGATGGTAGATACATTCTCCTTGTGAATGACCGACAATAGTGAGATTCGATGCACTTGAAAATTTTTATGTAGCTCTCAATGGCATTTTTCTCTACAGGTGTTTCTCCGGTCTTCGAAAAATGTTTCGTAATAGAATTCAAACGATGCTTTCCAATGATACTGAACTGTGTAATCATTCGATAAAGCATGCAAGTATGAGAATTATGACGTATAGAACTCGTTTTCCAAAAAAAATGGAGTCTGCCGCTTTTGATATTAGTACCCTCAAATGTATGTGGAGCACTCAGGTAGTAAAATTCTTACGTTTCAAGAAATAAATTACTTAAAAGCATATATTGTTGTTAACATGAAAAATACACCAACATTTTACACACAGAAACAGTTAAAGTTAATATGGTTGATTCTTGTACGCGGCTGGACTTAATCATTTTGATAGAATTGCTAATTATTTTCCTCTTCACTGTGAATTTGAACTATTACGATATACCAATGAAAAAATCCCCCCATACGTGTGTTGTACGCGTGAATAAAATCACGAGCGCTTTGTGTTTTTGCCTCGCCTGCCTTTTGTCAAACAAACGCCTGAAACACATTAACAATGTTTGTTGTAGGTGGCTTTGCCACGGGCTATCTCGATACTCAACAACGTATAACTTATTTTCAATTGTTCATCAAAGTTACTATGATTAAAATATTTTTTCTACTTCGGGGATATACTATGAAAAGAGAATGGATCGGGCATGTCTTAGGAACGTCCCTTCTTTGAAGTATTTACTATTTTAGAAAACTGTTAATATTTGTTTTTAAATGTTGAAGGTCAGTGACTGGTATTTGTAGAAAAAGATAGTTATCATTTTCCACAATATACAAATATCAAATATGAATGTTTATTTAGAAAATTACAGAAATAATTATAATTAATATTAATATAATTAATATTAATATTGATTATTTGCAAAATATCAGTGAGTAATGTCAATGACAAGTAACATTAGGAATCAGTCTACTTACTTAGTTTTAACTATAGTTTCTAATAATATTAATTATAATTATTGTGATAATAGTGAGATGTTAACTCTGGAAAAAGTCAAAAATATCAACTTGCGACCTCATGAAATTTTAATCTTCTATTTTGCTGTAGACTTCGTCCTTGACGTCTCGATTTAGACTATATCTTGGTAATTATACTTCACAGTGTATACTGTTATTTTAAAAGTGGTTGAAATTAGCCATGAATTTCTAGATTTTGGAGTTTTTTAATATAATTTCGTGCTTCGGATGCAGCTTGATTGGAACTACTTGCGATACTGTAATTTCTTACTTAACAGTTTTCTCAGTGTACCGTATCCCGTTTATAATTATATTTGAACTTTGCAGGTGGTTAGATCATTATTAAGAATTGGGTAAATCCTAAAATGAGTCTTAGGAGTGTGGATTAAATGTTAAGTACAAGTATTTAAACTATTAAGAGTATCAAGTTGCTGGTTACGCAAACTAGTGATTTGGAAAATTCAATTGTTATTGTTGATGATGATGTTAATCATTCATTAAAAGTATATTCTGAGAATATATTCCAAATAACCATTTTCAAATTTTCATTTCATATATAGCAAAGAGCTCGGTATTGGGAAGGTCTAGCTCGGATTAGGTTATAGTTTGAATTAGCTCTAATAAGACATTTTCCTCTTCTTACGTTAGGACTAGGTGCTGTATTTTCATCAAGGGTTTGGCAGGAGTAGTTGGGATGCTGAGAACCATCTTTCATACCACCTTATAGGTGATCGTCCACTGTTGTGTCTGGTTTCTTTTCCTTTGCAATTTTTGCTAACCGTTCATTTGACATTCTGTCAACATGGTCTCTCCATTATCTTTTGCGGCTCCTTGCCCATCTTACTACATCCTGAATATCGCACATGTCCCTTATTTCTTCATTTTTCTTCCGATCGAGTAACGTACGTCATGTTATTTATCTCAGAGTCCGCATTTCTGTTGTTCTTAGGAGCCGTTTAGTGGTTGTGTTCTCCGCTTTAGTTTCTATTGCATATGTCATGACCGGCCTTACGTAAGTTTTATATATTCTAATTTTACATTTTGTGCTCATGTATTTATTTGGCCAAATTAAATTTCTAAGGTATCCTGATATTAATTATTAATTAATATCGTTGTTTGTGCTTTTACTTCTTTCTTTAGATTTCTATCGCTTGTTATGTTTGTCTCTAGATATTTGAAGGACATCCTTGTTCTACACTCTGATCGTAGATCGCTAGTTTACATCTTCTCTGTTCTTTAGATATTATCAGAGATTTTGTTTTTTTATGGATATTTGCATGTTGTACGTGTTCGCTATTTGTTGGAATTTATATAGGAGCTTCTGTAGGTTATCTTCGTCTTCCGAGATAATTACTGCATCATCAGCATAGCATATTATTTTTATCTCTTTGCCTCCCATTCGGTATCCTCTTCCGGCTTGCTTTACTTCGTTGATGATTTCGTCCATTATAATATTGAACAGGATTGGGCTAGGCTCTCCCCTTGTCTGCTACCAGTTGCCACAGGTATTTTATTGCCTAATTTGTTTGCCGTTCTCACAAAGGTATAATTATCGGTGTTAAGTTTTTCGATAACTCTTATTATATTGGGGTGAACGTTCCTTTTTTTTTTAGTAGAGTTATAACATCAGTTAAGCGTATCCTATCAAACGCTTGGGTGAGATCAATGAAGTACATAAAGGCTGCCTTATTAAACTTTATGACTTTTTCAGTTATTTGGTGCATTATAAATACAGCATCTATAGCAGATCTGTTGTTTCTGAAACCTAATAAGACATCAATAGCAGTAATATGTGATTCTGATAATTCTTGGGGTTTCTAGATATTTATTATATTATATATTAATTCCAAACCTGTGCCAACTTGTTCTAAATTTCAGGGGCTGGAATTTTTTTCACATATTTTCAAATTTCCTATTAAGTTGCCCATAAAACCGGTGTGTGCTAATGAACCGATAGAGTACGCTAGAGTTAATTCTCCCCATCCGCGCCAGCGATTTTCCTTTCCCTGGTCTTAATATTGATTGAAGAGTTTGAGGAGTATGTGCGTGAGGTGTATCGATCATATAGGTAAAAAAAAAAGATATATGGAAAATTATGATTGCTTACAGGCTAACAATGATGCTAAAGTGCATTCCGGATAACTACTATCATCAATCTTCTCTTCGTTTTAAACTTTCTGGATGAACTTCAGTCGATTTTCCAAAGGTTGTTTTATTTTATTATATTCTAATATTTTAAATTAACACCAAAGTTTTTCAAAGGCCTCTTTTTTTGTTCGTAACTTATGAATACTTTTTCTAAGAAATTAAATTTGATTTTCACTTACTTATTGTTTCTTCTCAACATTTTTGCATAAACTTTGTTTCTCAAAAATTCTCTGTAATGGACAAACGTTAAATAACTAAGGGCCACTAGCCTCCTGACTGCGCCAATCAAAAGTTACTGACACAAAAATCACTTTTTAAAAAGATACTTCATTTGAACAGCAAAACGACACTATATACAAAAATAAATGCAACTATAAACTAAATAATATGAAATTCAGCAAGATCTTCAGTTTAATAAAATATTTGTTGAATTGTGGATCAGCAACTTATATTTTCAACTTATATTTTATGAACGCTTGAAGAAGACGGCACTCCTCTAAATGCAAATTTGTGAAAACTCTTGTCAATAAAATCTGGGGCGATTGCTGTCATTTTCTTGTGGATATTTTCCTTAAGCTGACTGATGTCCCTCGGATTGTTCATGTAGACTTTATTTTTGAGGTATCAAGTCAGGACTACGTGGGAGCCAAGCGATATCACCTCTTTTGAAAATTAGTCTCACAGTCGCCATAGAGTCATTTGATGTATGACAGGTCGCTCCGTCTTTTTGGCACCAAGATTTCGTATTCACTATTCTTGATATCGCAAGTTCTGGAGTCAAATATCTCTCTAACATCGCAACATAGCGGTCGGTGTTAAAGGTGAAGTTTCGTCCTCGTGAATCTTCAAAGAAGAAAGGGCCAATAATTCCTTTGCTTGAGATTGCTGACCATACCGTTACTTTCGGACTATGTAGTGATTTTGATGTTTCATTTTTAGATTATTTCAGTCCAATAACGACAATTTTGTCGGTTTACGAACACATTTAAATGAAAATGAGCCTTATCTGAAAACAGGAAGTTGTCAAAAGTGGAAAATCGACTAAGCATTTCTTCGGCCAATGCCAACCTTGCTCCAAAGTCGATATCTTTTAATTCCTGTGTTATCTGGAACTTATGAGTATGCAGTTCAAGATCCAGCTTCAAAATTCGCTGAAAACTTCGCTTCCGATTGGACACATGCGGATTTTCTCATACTGACTCCTTCATCCTATCAATATTGTCTGTGGTCTTTTTGCTGGTGGTTTAAACATGAAACTGGTTTCTTCAAAACCTTTAACCCATATTTTAATTGAATTTGCACTTGAAACTTCATTAATTAATCATTTTGAAGAATCTTTTCTAAATGCGAATCGAAAATATCGGTGCCAGTTAGATTAATGTCTAAAATATGATTCACCTCATTTGATTTGTTTATTTCTTCTGCATGATAGCTGTTCTGAATACACTGTTCACACCAACACTAACAATTACACTGTTTGATGTGCGTTTCGATAACCAATTTATCGTCTTCAGAGACTGAAGGTAAACATTTGACCTTTGTTATTTATCAAAGAATTGAAATACATTTCGTTTTATATAACAATTATTGTCATAGATAATTATTATCATGAATGATAAAATCGAATCAAGTATACCTTATAATCGGAATTGAAACATAACTAATTAGAAAAGTACTTTACATTTATAGCTTCACAACGGTTAGAAATAGATATAGGGAACGCAAAAAATAAAATACTTCAAGAACAGCAAAACGTATGTACATAAAACTCTGCTCAAACTTGAACTAATTTCACTACTAAAATTGAAAGATGTGATCAAAGACAAGTCGTTTCATGTAAGAAATGTTATGTTGAAATTATTGAATTATTTTATGGACATTCTAAAAGACTGGAAATGATTTTAGATCGATGCCTTAATTGATACTCATATTGCAATAAGAAAAAAAAAACAATAATGTTTTCCCACTCGAAACTTTATGTGACTCACCCTGTTTATAGTAAATTTGATACGATAAATCATAATAAACCGAATAAAATGGAAGTTTATAATTAACAACTCATTCTTATATCTTCTTATTACAGTACTGAGAGAGAATATATATTATAATTATGATCTTTGGGGTTCCATTGATATTTTCCTGGAAAAATGAGATTTTCTTTGCATAAAATAGGTCCTGCCGAGATATTCTGATTCCTGTCATGTTCATTGGACTACATGTTACATATTGTTGGAAATGGTGTTGTTCGGATATCTTTATAACGTTCTATAAACATTACATCTGGAGCAGGATACATTTTTTTTTTCAAAATCTTATTTCCCCTACTTTCTATTGTTTACGAACTCTCCACTTCGAATAGATATAAACTCTAAAATAAATTACGGTGCTCAACAGCATAATATATATTTTGCATAGTCCTTGTATAAGTCACTCATTCAAGCGCAACAGGTTAATAGCTGGCAAATGCGACAGTCACATGTCAATAATATGTGATAGTAAAGTCACACGTGCGGCAGTTGTCCGTTTTCCACCATTGTTTATTTGTCTGTGATTTATTTTCGAAGATATATCGAGATTAGCCATGGCAGGACAGGCATACTACGATATTAAACGCGCACAATCTCCCAACAATGAGACTCTTTTCTTCGATCAAACGAGGCATTGGCATATCGTGATCAAAATCGATGTAAACGATGATAAGTGCATTCAGAGTCGCTGGTAAAAACTTTTCAGATGAGGGGAATAATTAATTTGGGTAATGATAAAAATATCATTTCCCTTTAGTACAGAATCTCATTGAATTTGTTTTATAAAGTTCATTTTTAGATATCCGAAACATGTTTAGTTTTCTTGGCGGGTTTTCTTCACTTCCTTATAAAGTCTCTACTAGCTTTTATTTACCGAATAAACAAAAATTCGGTTTCTTCACCTTCTCATAAATCAAACCTCCGAATAAACCGAGTTATTTGCCAAATAACATATTAGATAATTACAACTGTCAATTAAAGAGTTTAGTAGAAACTATTATACATCAAAAGTGGTTTGTTTGTTTATTTTTGTTTGTTTTGAAAATACTCGTCATACAAATAATTAAATATTTAATATGGATGCTTTCCAAGAAGATTTGTTTGATGAGGAAATACAGCAAATTCCAGAAGAACCAGCTTATTCCGTTCGTCATAAAATTGATCATTACAATATTTGGTCCGATGATGAAATTTTTTCTAAACTAAAATTCTCAGACCATCACAACTATCGACTACTTCAACATTAACCTTAACAAAACACGTGCAAATATAATTAACACCTCAAGCGACTGATATGTTTTATAAGCCGTTGGGGGCAAAAGCCAACCGAAGCGCATTCTTTTAGTGTTGTTCGGCGCCTTTGCCGCTTAGTATTTGTTATGACTTGGAGAAGTTCACGTCGTTTACCTTTCTTGCCAGTGATTGCAGCTTAGGATTTGTACTGATTCTCTATATTGACGTGATTTGGATTCTGTATTGTGTTCAGAATGGAAAGAGCAGAAGAAGATCAAAAAATTATGGGAAGATGTTTTGTCAGCTAGTGAAGACGATTTTTCGCCCGATGTAAGTGAATATAAACCATCGGATAGTGAATTATCTAGTTCAGCAGAGGATCCCGAAAGCCTAACGAAAAAATTGGATTTTTCGTTTCACCGAAAGTTGCAGTTCAAACAGTGAGTGTTCCAAGTACTTCAGCAAAGCGTGTAGTTTTTCCAGAAGTATCCAGTCCCGTTTCTAATTCTCAATCACTCCCACAGCCAACTGACACTGACAATGTAGATGATAATATAGAAAAAGTTATAAGAAAAAATTTTAACTACACTGAAGAAAACGCAGACGAAGGATAAGTTCCGACAAATATTATTTGGTCTCCTGTTACAGGAGAAAACTTTTAGACCGTAAAAAGTTTGATATTTGATTTCTTTGTGGAACACACTAATTTATATCCTGAACAACAAAAGCTTCTTCAAGCGGCAAAATCAGAGCTCGTATTCATTAGTGGAAGAAAACCAGTCGTGAGGAAATGGGTGTATTCTTCTAATGGGTTTGGTACAAATACCTTCTATAATCTCTTATTGGTCGACTAAGAAGATTTAAACTAATTACCTAACAACTATCATGCGAAGAAATTGCTTTCAGCTGTTATTGAAGACATGGCATTTTACAAATAACCAAAATGTTCCTAAAGGTGACAGATTGTACAAAATAACACCACTCATGACAAAGCTTCTAGAATGCTTTCTAACCCCAATTATTCCAGGCGAATTTATATGTACAGAAGAAACCTTATTGGCTTTCAAGACAGGTTCAATTTCAAGCAATATATTTCCAACAAGCGCCGTAAATTTGGCTATGTTTGAAAAATGGCTTCTTTTATGATCTTTCCATTTACTGCGGAAGAAAGAAATCCAAATCAAGAACAAACTGTGTCTTCTAACGTCATCTTGAAATTAATCTTGAACTTACTAAATCAAGGTGATAATTACTATACATAAGTAGAATTAGCCAAGGCATTACTCCAAACAAAAACCTACTTATTGTGTACTGTAAGAGGTAACAGAAAGAACAACTCAAAAATTGTTACCTAGAAAAATGTAAAACGAGAAGAACGCATTGCAAAATACAAAACTTGTTCCCGAGATGATTGCCTTGAAGAAAATATCAGGAGAAACACCAAAACCAAAAAGTGTTATTGAGTACAATAAACATAAGACTTATATTGATTTGTCCGACCAAAAAAAAAATTCTACAATTCATCATTGTGCCGCGTACCGAAAATTAACTATATTAAATATAGTCGATTGTTGGATCGGCATTAGTTAATGTCTTCGTCTCATATCAGCAAGTTACTCAAAACAAAATGTCCATTACCAAATTTCGAGAATATGTTATCAAGGGTCTTATCGAATGTGAAGAAATCCCCCAGTATGAAAAAGATCACGTGCCTGGTCACATCCTGGAAGACTGCGAGAAGAAAAAATCATCTAGCGGATGTTATGCTGAAATTTCAGTAGCATCTGGTCGTCAAGTCGCAAAAAATAGAACACCAATCACTAAATTTCTGAATATACTGAATATACTGTTTATACCACCACTACACCAACACTAACAATTACACTGTCCGACGTGCGTTTCGATAACCAAGTTATCGTCTTCAGAGGCTGAAGGTAAACTGTTTATCTTTAGTCTCTGAAGACGATAACTTGGTTATTGAAACGCACGTCGGACAGTGTAATTGTTAGTGTTGATGTAGTGGTGGTTTAAACAGTCTGTTAAGTGTGAATATCGCCAACGGTTTCAGAAATTCCAGCTTAATTACTAAATTTCGCTGTAATATATGCCAAAAAAACTTGTGTTCCAAATGTTCCTTTGATTTTCATGTTGCATTCATTCCAAATAATTGTGCTTTCAAAAATTAATTATGGATCTATTATTTTTCCATTTAAAAATATGTGACAACATCTAATTCCAAAACCAAGTATACCCTCATATTGTCCAAAATATACTCAATAACATCCCAAATCACTTGCACTGAAGTCGCATCAATGCTATTCGGCGCGACCAGAAGTATTTTTTGATATGTCGGATAACATCGATCCCCCATGGCCGTATTGAATTTAATTTTGTTAGCAAAATGGGGGATAAGGTGGATCCCATGGCAGTTTACGTGTTAAGCATAGATCATTGTCAAAAACACAGATCATAGGAAATCGTCCATAGAAGAATCGCTTATTTCTTTCCTTGTTCAATAGTGTTACCAACACCAGATTATTTGTTGAGTACATAATGAAGTGACAAATTAGTTACTTTGTAGTATGAAGTAACATTTATTTGACAATTAAAAGTTCCTACTAAATTTATGTGGCTAATAATTATTAAGCATTTTATTAGAACGTGAATTTTTATTTAAAAATAATAACAAAATGATAATTTTTTTAGTGAAAAGAATGTAATTTTCCTATTTTCAAGACAATTGTGATAGATGGCGTTACTTATGCATTTTGCATGAAAGCTTGATTAGAAAGTACCTAAGAAAGTGCGTTATCAAGGGCTTGGTGTCCGGTCACATATTTAAGAAATTATTATTTCTAACAAGATAACATTCTATGAATTTGAGTATCTTTTGTGTCGAAAAATTAATGTTTGTTTTAATTTTTGAGTAAATATCTCCTCCCCCCTTATTCGATGAGTTATTGATATTTGCTTGAAAGTAAGAGGCTCTTACTCTTATAATGAGAAATTTTTGAGTTGAATATAATATTATAGTACTTGAACCCACTTCAAACTACTTACTAGTCGAGTACAAACTTTCAACAGACCGTTTTTTAAGTAAAAAGTATGGTTCGTTAGGAGAACCACCACCTTATCTGAATGTCTTCAGCTTTTTATTTATAACGATTGGTCATTATCCATTTAATCACATCGGGGAATTCAAGCATTTGAGTTTGAAAATATTCTATAATTAACAATTGTTTCAAAATTGATCTGACCGGGAAAGTGAAAAGTGGTTTTTGGTGGTAGTCTATAATTTAGATTCAACAACTAATTACTAACAGAAACAACAGAAAAAGAAGCCTTCATCTTGGTGATAAGGTTATTGTAGTATCGGCAATAAATTATTTTACAGGATCTTGTTCTCTTTTAGGGTTCGAGAATCGTTGCTCTATCATATAGTACGATAAGCTTTGACTCCTTTATCATGCAATTTTATATATAAATCCCATATTAAAATTCCCATTGCGGTCACCGCTGCCACAAAACATGCACAGATAAGTAAATTGGCATTGCAGCCTTTCGTTCCTTTTGTTATATAGGGATAACGATGAACACAGTTAATTCATTAATGCGTGAAGAATTTTCATTGCCGTGATCGGATTAACCATGCATCTATCGATCCGATCAATCTGATAGAAGCGATTCGAGTGTGTGAAGTTTTAAATTTTATTCCTGACAAAAGTGTTTTTCATTATATCGTTAATAGAACTTGGGTCGAATATAAATATTTAAAGTTTCATATTCTAGTTAGGACTTTACTTTTTAAAACTTTTAGCGAAACGTTAAGAAAACTGCTGTACTGTAGTCTATATTTTTTCAATGACATATACAGAGTGTTTAAAAAAAAGGTGATCCCGTTTTTAGGATAGATAGAAAACTGAAAAATATTCGTAGCGTCACCCGTATTCAAGCTAAAGGGCGTTGAATAAACTTGACTTATTGAATTTTAGCTATGGAATTTTCAAAAATTACCAGAAATGGTAGCTTCGAGAAGGGTTAGTAAGATTTTGGGATATTTTGTTATCATCATCGTTATCTATTAACCTGACTTCAAAAAGCTTACAGAGAAATTTTTCAAAATTAATGATATACGAGGTCTGGCTATTGAATAATGAGACTGGTTACGAAAAAGGGTTTTATTATGAAATTATTCTACATTAGAATGCTCCCCTTCAATATACTCTCCTCCCCTCACCCCACACCTTTCCATACGTTTTTTCTATTGATTGAAGCAGTGCTGGAATTCTTCTTTGGTGAAGAGCTCTGACGTTGTTTGCTTTACCTTTTCCATCGACCCACATTTGGTTCCACTCAAAGCAGATTTTATCTTCGGAAACAAAAAAAATCGCACAGTGCCAAATATGGTGAGTATGGCGAGTTTTCGAGCACTGGAGTGCGCTTATTATCCAAATACTGCTTCACAGATAGCGCATTATGAGCAGGTGCGTTATCTTGGTGCATAATCGGAACGCTTTTTACGAATTCGTTTTCGTAGTGTTGCCAAAACTGACAAATAGTAAGTCTGGTTGACAGTCTGACCCATTAATACCGTTAATGTTGAAAAAACGATCAATATTGCCTCTAGGTCTCGTTATTTAATAACCAAACCTCGTATAACAATCAGTTTTTTTCCCAGTATAACAAATTATGATATACCACGCACAAAATGTACACCATCTCCCCTTGTGTCCTTACTTAATTACACAGTTGCAACCCCTTTTTCAGATACAAATCACTTATCAAAAATTGATGCTATTAATGACATGTTAAGGCTTTGATTACTTTAAAAAATGTATCATTTCCATGTCTGATATCGTGCAAGTTACTATTTAACAAATTATTATAAATAAGTTATGACGTATTTTTTTATTTTCAAATGGAATAATTATATATTGTATCCATACTAGTTATCGGTTAATAGAATTATTGATGTATTAGATTTTCAATTCAATATTGGGTGATTAATTAGAGTGATAAAGCCCAGTGCTTATTTCGTCCTTTGACATAAAAATTTGAAGATTTGAGGGATTATAGCCATAATTAGTCTCCAAATTTTTTATATTATTCACAATCTTACATAATCTTCCAGAATGCTGTGCCATATCAAAGTGGAATTTTTAATGTATAGTAACTTTCATATCATGTCGAAAAATCATAAATTTGTTCTTTATAAGATATTTTAATCGAGTACAGACTTCAAATTAAAATGATAAACCCTGAAACTTCTAAGTGATGGAAGTCATGTCCGTGTTATTCAATGATTCCAGATGGAATTATTCTACATAGGGTATAGTATAACAAGGTGAGATGGGTTCTTACGTTGGTTCGGTTATTTTTTCCCCTGTATGTTCCAGTTTGCCTATATTATATAGCGTAAGAACAGTCCCTCTCCTAAAAAGATTAGATTCATTGCATAGAATAGGAAAATTAAGATCAATGAATATGTATCACAATAATTCCTATCTCTTAAAAATTACTTCAAAGTGGAAGACGAAACCTTCACCCTTAGACGACAAAGTATGTTTAGCTCCCATAAGGTACACTATTGATGTGAGTTCACAAGTCATTACCAGCACTGATAGAAGTTAATGTTTGCAACAACATCAGGTAACGAATTAATGTGGTATCACTTTTTATCTCGAAATTTTAATGATGATATATACCTGGATTTTATACACATCACTAATTCAAGGTATAAGAGGATTTGAATCATTCGAACATTTTTCGAAACGATGGATTGGTACATATGCAGAAGCTTCAATTAATTGGCCTCTTCGGCTCAGTTTGGTCATATCTCAAGAGAGAGGGAAAATCGGAGTTAACGCTCTTAAAGTAGCGGCCACCTACTCCGAATCTCTGTAGTAAATTTTTGAGATTTGCAGACGTTGTTTGTTCGTGTACTTCACCATAATGAAAAGGTCATGTCTACTTAATAATCTGACAGTGACAGTTCGATGTTAAGTGAAAAGGTATGATCACAAACCAAATTCAAAATTGTCAAGTCCCTATTAGAAAACCCATACTATAGAGGTATTTCACCAAGAACTGAAAGATAGGATTTGACATCACTTTAGTGACCTCATAGATGATCTCCAACCGTTTATAATATTATTGGATCCATTAGGATAGGATGGTTTTGTATATTCGTGAAAACGAAGGACGTTTTGGCCACTTACTTTAATTAAATTTAATTATATCTCATTAGTCTTCATTTTGATATTCTTTATAATTTTCAAATCAAAGTATGCCGAAAACGGTATCTTTTTGGTGTAAAACTGAATGTCAAACCACATCAAAGTTAGTTGTAAGCAACTTTGAACTTTAATTACCTAATATTAGTTGTCTTAATCCATCCAATAATTTAAAAATAGTTTATCAATTATTATAAAATGTTTTTCGTTATTTAAAGATAAATAATCGCTTCACCTCACATATATAGACCACGATCATATCCTTTTGGTATTAAACGGTCGAACGAAGGGTGGTGATCGACGTTATTGTACAAGAACACTAACATTACGGCGTTATTACCAACTAAGTAATAGCCTCTCTAGTTAGTTGTACAAACTACTTATTACACTTAACTTTAACGCTCATCTCGTTCACTCAACCTGTGCCCTACTAGCAACGCTGGAAACACAGATTATCACACTCTCAATTATCTCCTTAGGGACTCACTTCAACTTTTCTTAGTTACCGTACCGGGTAAATACAGGGTATTCCAAAATTATCTTTATAACTTCATGAATTATAAATTCATAAAAATAAACAAGATATTTATATTCTGTCTATTGCAAGTATTACTGCAACTAAGTTTTTTTAGTATACTACTAATGCGGCGTTTTAAGTCATCAATGTCATTAACCGGTGTCCTGTAAAAAATGTCCTTCAAATAATCCCACAAGAAGAAATCGAGGGGTGTTAGGTCCGGAGACCTTGGTGGCCATGGAAGACACATGGAACGTGGCCTCATTACCGAAACACATCTTTTTCAAGAAATCTTCATGATTCTCAATACGTTATATCTGTCTACTGCAAATTCCACATGTTTTGGTCGACCTGTTGGTAACAGTGCCTGCAGCAACTGTTTATGAAGAATCCTGTAGATTTATGAAATATCCTGTGGATTGTAGCTGTAGGCATTTGGAGCTGCCTTGAAACCTGACGAATTGAAGTTTTCGGATTGTGCTGGAATGTTTGCCGTATTGGTTCCACGTTTTCTGGACTTGCGCTTGGTCGTCCGGCACGGATGGAGGGTCTGGATGGTGAGTTTCTTTGGAATTTTTTCCTGAAGTTCCGTTGATCCTGTGTATCTGATTTCGCCTCTATGAACCATGAGCTTTCTGTTGTGGTGTCCACATCTTTACTATAACTGTTCAGCCTATTAAAAAAAAACTTGTATATATTCGAAGTTGTGAATTTTTGAAGTTGTGAAGATAATTTTGGAACACCCTGTATATAATATATAAAGCTACACGAGTAGTTATGTTGTCGAAGTTTCCAATATTTTCATCTCGTTTCTTTAAGGTATTTCGTTAAAGATAATTTGTGAATAAAGTAACTTGTCAATTTTATATACTGACTGACAAAAAATTAAACACCTATGAACGTTTCTAAGATATCAGAATTGTATATCATTTGATAATTTCACGAATAAAAAATTTTGTGACAGCTACTACTTTTGCTAATACTGATTAAATCGATAACTTTTTTGTTAATCAATTTGAAAGTGATTCTCAATCAAAAGATGATATTTAAATCTTTCATAATAACAAAGATTGTCCATCTGTTAATTCTTTATTAGTTTTAGACATAATTAGAAACATTTAAACAAGGTATTTGGCATTGAAGGTCTTAATATACAACTCATTACTCTGTTTTCTTATATTCCTATAATTTTAAATATTTTACAATAACAATGTTTTTAATTGTTTATATTTTTAGTGCACCTTCCACAAAAGGTTCCAACTGGTACGATACCCTCACCTAAGCCTAATACTTTTCGCATCCACCCCTTTACATCTTTATTTATAAATTTATTTTCGAGTCTGTCTCTCAAGTGCGGTCCAACTAACTGACGTGTAAACTTTCCTATAAAGTTGAACCTTGGTTCCAATTTGCTCTCAGTAAAACATTTATGTACAATAAAAGCATTGATAATCGCCATATAACACTGGATACAGAAAGGGGACATCTTTGGTCTCTGCGCTGGGTTGGAATACATACTGCACTTGAAATCCAGGGCAGCAACTCCTCCTTTTGTTTCGTTGTAAAATACATTTATTTCCGACTTTCCTGTTTCACATTTTTTTTTTTTAGTTTTACCTTTTACTTTCCAGAGAGAAAAACCATATGAAACATCAATCAGTGGTCTTCCTTTTGTTTGGGTGAATTCGGGGGGCAACTTGCACTTATTTTTTCATTGTACCCACGTATGTTATTCCCCTTTTCCTTAGCTCAACTACTGCCTGTATCAAACTGAACCAATTGTCTGCTGTTAGATTTCTGTTCCTTCCCAGAATTGGTTTTGAGAC
The DNA here is from genome assembly GCF_026250575.1 of Diorhabda carinulata. Taxonomy (NCBI): domain Eukaryota; kingdom Metazoa; phylum Arthropoda; class Insecta; order Coleoptera; family Chrysomelidae; genus Diorhabda; species Diorhabda carinulata. The sequence continues at coordinate 23,581,114 of NC_079463.1, forward strand.
AGACAGCAGAACATGAGTAGGTATCAAAAGTTTTTTCTCGCTATCAGCTAAATCTTTGCCATCCGACCCTTTATGTCGTTTATTGGACATGTAAACCCGAAATTTAACACGTCTTCGAAACGGAAGCAATGTTTCATCGATGGTACATCGATCGCTAATGTTATAAACAACTTGACTGTTTGTTATAAATTTATGCAATATTTCAGAAATAGCTGCGACAGGATCAGACTGTTTCTTGCTGGTCTAGTGGTGAGATCGTCGGAGCGCAACGCTTTTTTTTATTACCATAAACATTTTGTATGACATGGCAGTTCTAAATATAGCCCTTTGTGACCAGTGTCATATAAAGATTTTGTACCTTCTTTATTCGATTTCATCAAAACCCCAAGAACTGTAAGCAGTTCATTTTCCGATATATCATAATAATTTCTAATATTTGCTGCACCAATTTTGTTTCTTATTGTTGAAGATGTAGATTTGTAAGCTCATCTTCCATCATGTCTGAATCGAATAAAGAGACACCAAATATCGATGGAGAATTTCCCAACTTTCTCGATGCATATTGGGTAACCTCTGGTAGCTTACATTTCAAAATATTAAAAAATGGTGGCCTTCCCACTCTCCTAGGTTCTTTAGAAATTCATTTCATTCTATTCTTGGAGTTCTATATTTTCTCTGGGGGACCACATGCTGGAGGAACCACTTGAGGTTGAGTGGAATCAGATTCGCTAGAATCGCTAGAGTCACTCGCGTCTTTTAACTCACTAAGATTTGGTAAGAAATCTGAGTCATCTTCAGACTCCGAAAATGAATGGATTAGATGATCATGAGAAAAACTGGATCAGTTTGAGTACTCGTACCTGGACGTGAGGAATCTCGTAGTGTAACCTCAGCAGGTTCACGTGTTAACTGAGCTTCTCCACTGTCGCAAGAGTAGTGATCCTCTTCATTCTGATTTTCCTGTGCGAACAATCTTCGTATATCGAAAGTAAATTTTGGGTCCGTAACCCGAAATATTTGCTTGTCCATCTGCACAGAAAAAAGTTACTTGTTGATAAATATTGACCTGATTCTACAAAGGTAATACTATTCTATTAACCCTATATTATATTATTTTGAAGTTTCAAATTTAGTTTAATGGTAGAAAACTTAATAACAAGGGATGTGAAAAGGTAGACATACTACAAAAAAAGTATAGCATCTGTGACACGTGGGTCTGACAAACCCGGTAATTTAAAAAAAAAATGCCTTACCTGTAAAATTAGTAATGGCTGAAGTCTCAATACTCTCCGTGGCTGTCACTAGCATACTAGATTCAATTTACTTGGCAGCTAGAAGTGTACAGATGACACAAACAACAAACTTTCCCGTATGGGTCTTACTGACCCACGTGTCGCGTTACGGGTTAAATCACATAATATAAATAGTAATTCTTCATTTTATTAAATTAAGTTATCCGGCTATTGCCAACAGGTTAAGTTAGATGATGTTATGTTTAATAATTTGACGATAAAAGAAATTGTCCCTCAAGGGAACATTTTAGTGTGAAGCATGGGTCAATCGACCTAACACAAACCTTCCATACATCTTCCTATAAACATTGATATTTTGTGAATGAATGATTTATTATTATCACTATATTGTGGTATGTCATGACTAAAACTACAGGGTCGGCAATAAATTTTGCACTTTCGAAATTGCCATGAAAAAAGAGAACTTATTGCATTGGAACAATGCTCATTTAAAATGAAGAACATAGAATTCAAAATTATTACTTAAAGTGGCTATTATCTGTTTTTAGTTATTCGTGTAGACTAGACTTTCAAGAAAACTCTGATATTAGTCTGGACTGCTTAGAGGTTATATCTACTCTCCTGGAGATCAATTTGCTTAGAACAATTTATGCCACCACAGGTATACTCTTTTTGGATTTATGACAAGTTGGACCAACTTCGTGCATCAATGCTGTCTCTTTGTAACTTCTCAAAATAATGTCACTGTGGTTAAATGAATATACTATAAAGAAATGATAAAACACGCTTTTAAAGCACATCAAACTAAAAAATGTAGTTGTAAGGATGTCGGAGTGCTTAATTTCCAACACGGAGGTTCCAATCCTTTGTCGAACGAATTTTTTCTAAAAAGAGCTACTTGCTCTTAGTCAAAAGGAGAGTTACAAACAAACAAACAAACATTTAGATGAAACTAATAGAAGTTACCAAAATGTTAGAACATCGTATCGATGAAGATTTTTCGTGAAATCAAATCCCATATCAAGTTTTTCACTAGAGATGAAGTTTTAAGTACAACTCCTACATCTATACGATCTATTTTCAAGAAGCGAGAAAATGTATGGCACAGCTTGTAGTTCATACCCAATTTTCAAGTAATTTCCTGGAATAGTAGCCGTTCAATAGATTCTGTACATCACCAAGGAGCCCCAATTAAAGTTAACGAAAATATCATTACTGGATATGAAATTGTAGTTATAATTCTACCCATTACATATCAATTACCCTGTATGAAATTACTTGAGAGGTTCAACAAGTCCTAGAGATGAAACACATGATATACTATCTAAACTTTGTGTGGTAACATATCCCAGAGGATGAAATTGTTTGATGATCAAGATTCTGTGCAATGCGAGAGAATCCCAATATCAAATACATATGAATACGTTGGTTATATAAAAACCAGTGCTGGCCAAACAAAATGTCGATAGATGTTGATCTAAAGAATACAGATTTTTTTATAAAATTCCGCTTCATCAATTGAGGTGGTTAATTGAAAAAATATTTCTAATGATGCGGTCGTAATAATTTATGTAATGTGAATCAGCTTTTCAAGGATTATTTACCAATGAATTTCTTTGATATAAATTTAACACATATGAGGCATTTTTGTATTGAATACTTTTCGAAATATGTATCCCGTATCAAAAAGAGTTATTCAATATGTTGAGAGTTGTAAATAATAAGATGGGATGAAACTTCACATTTTGCGGCTACTCCATTGATAATTGGGGAATGAAATTTCAATTGAAACTTCTCCTTAGTCTTATGAAATATATAGTATTTAATGTCATGAAAAAAATTATATTCTGTGTTTTGTTCAAACTTCACTCTATCGATAATGTCAACTATTATCCAAATTTCGTTTCAATCACTAGTGCTTCACACGAGCTCAAAACCTTCATCTTCTCGACTCAATTTCGTAATCTCAGTATAGACGGTGACAGCTAAGAATCTCTTTTTTCACCTCATAATAACTTATTTCACAGTGTGCTTTCTAGAGGAACGGAATTGAACATTTTCATAAACGTTCAATTTCTTCCTTTACGAAATAGGAAATCTCGTAACCGTGCCTGTTGCATTATTTTCTATATATTCGACTTTTGATAGTTAGTGGAGCATCTACGATAGCTGCTTAAAGTTTTTGCTCTTTATTTCTATAATGTAGAGTCCACAATTTGTGACAACTTTTTTTCCTCTTTATTTAACAAAAACAATGAGAAATATTAATTGAGTATGTGGTTTTCTTTCTATATCTATATGTTTTAAGTGCTATAATGTAGGAGAGAGAGAGAGACAGAGAGAAATGCCTTATGGTCTAAAAATTTGTAGACGAAAGCTTGTGAAAACTAAAAAATATAAACATAAAAATAATTAAATAAAGATACAAATACAAAAGGATTATGCCCTCAAATTATTGCGAAATGCGGGAAAAGATGATATCGATTTTATTTCAATTAGCAAGTGATTGTGCATTTTTTTGCATTGTAAAATATTGAGCCCTTAACTAATTCTGAACGGAAAATTGGAAAAGCGTGATTACGAATTAGGCAAACAGATCCAAAGATTAATAAGGAAGAAAGAGTCAGAATTTTTAATCTTTTTAAAGAAGTCCTTGCAGTAAGCCCTGCGGGTAGACTCCAAAATATTTTTAATGTTTATTTTTGATGTCATTAATTGTACTGCGAAGCTCTGCTAAAACTACGAGAATAAAGAAGAAACTGTGTAAATTAGAATTAGTATCAGGTAGATATGAAAGCGAATCATGAGAAGGAGTTATAGAATTTGATAAATTTTAGGCTAAATTCACAATGAAAGATTATAGCGACATTCAACAAGCTGTATAACGTTTAGAGGGAAAAACGGCAAAAGAATCTGCTCCAACACTGAATGGAATTTTCATAATTTTGTTTTTGTTTAGAATATCTTCTCTAAACAAATTCGTTTATGCTCATATAAGTTATTACCAAAAATATATTAAAACGTTTGAGAAGAAACGAAATTAAACAAGCCAAATTATATAAAACGTAATATAGACCAATCACAGATATCACTATTCCACCAATAAGTGATTTGCAATTCTATAGCTTCTCAGAAAATGATTTTTTGGTTAGCAGAAGTATAATATCTTGCAAACAGTTAAAAATGTTAAAAATGGCTCTAAACTATAATCATCTGATGAAAAAAGAGTTTTACCAGAATTCCGATGATGGATGCAGCGAAAGCACAAATAAAAAGGTACACAGAGAAAAATAACAGCTCTTAATTTACCATGGAAGATTTGGGAGATAAATCAAATCTCAGTATGTTTATTAGATGTCGATAATACACAAACTGACATAATACTTGAAGAATTGATAAATTAATTTCAAAATCTTCATATTTACCACGAAAATAATAATAAAAAATGAGAAAAATAATACGAAAACGATTTTTTGTTATGGAAAGAAATATAAGTTTATCTTGCAAGACGAATACTATTATTTCTATCATCTCTGCAAACTACTTTGGCTGAGGTAGACGTGATTTAGGACAGTAGAATTATCAAAAGGTCTCTATTCGCCTCGTTACCTCTTATAATGCTGTTAGGGCTCCTTAAAAAATTATGTAATTATAATATGTAGATATCTTCAAACATATGAAAGCACTAGCAATAACAAATTTGTAATGATTTGGCTGGAATGTAAAATTTCCTTTCTTGTAGTAGGTGTACCGAAATTTTTGGTTACGTACCTAGTTATACTTCTTTATGAAGGGCATGAATTGTTTTGACAAAAATATTATGCCCACCACCAAGCGAAGCTTACCCTCCCCCTTAATATCGAAAATAACGTTCTTAATATGTCAAATACGAAAAATATACAAGATTCCAAAAATTAAATCACGTATATAGGATTATAGAGGTTACCCCAACTTTACAAGATTATCCTCGAAATTTTGAGAATTCGAATTAGAAGAATTACGAAAACTTCTTGGGACCACACGATGTCAGAAAATATCATCACAAATGACGATAAATTTTGAGGTTATAATATTTTTCTCACCTCGGTAGCTATATAAAACATACTCGTATACCTAAAAACACTACTACGAGCCTTCCAGTGCCATTCGGAGCAGCCGCTGGGAGTTGGGTGGGGGGTGTGTTTAAAGTACTTCCAGTCAATTCCAATTATAAGTACTCAAAATCCGGAAGATCTTCCGAAAATTACATCTCCAGGTTCAATATTTAGCGATTCCTGGCACCCTCACAAAGTGGGGGGAATTCAATATTACCATATACGAATGTCAAGGCGCTTCGGAATTTTTTCCCATGAACTTTCCCCCATGAATCCCCCAAACTTTATCCATGTGATTATGGATATTTTTTTGTCTTCAAAACGTACTTTCCGTTTTTCTGCTATGGTGTAACGTAAAAAAGTTACACACCCCCAATTGAGGTTCTCCGAAAATTCCGACTTTCGGCCCCATCTAGACTCCCCAAAAAGTGGGCCGATTGCAAGAGCTCGGATATTTTCAGGTATCTTAAGCTGGCTTATTGATTTCTCAAAATGCGGAAAAAAAATTTGTGGAATTTACTTTTCAATTTTTTACTTTTTCAGTAAAAAATATCTTTTTATTTGAATATATTAATACAATTCATTCGGAAAATATCTCCAGCTATCCTCTACATACGCCATTGGAGTAAATGATCCAACACTATTTCTCCTTTATTCAAATATATATCCTTGGACCAGCAGCTAGCACATATACACACACCGATTTCCATACTGACTGATGTTATTTACCCCTTCCATACTCTGTTCCCGTGTAAGGTACACTCCGAATATATTTCAGACGTTTGTACAAGACATGTACACTCGAAAGTAAAACTAATGGAACGTCTTATTGAACAAGGAAAATTAATTTTCTAATGAAACTTATTTCTATTAGTACAACAATATTTTTTGTAATCCTGGAAATATTTCATCAACATTTATAATTCATAAGAGGTTTTTCAAGATTCTTGGGTGCTGAATACGGGACAATCTACCTTCCTCTCCCAAAAAGTAAGAGCGGGATAAGAAATAAAGAAACATAAGGTTAAAAAAATAACCTTGTGTATTATCTGGAGCTTAGTATTGATATAATTAATATTTCTTCTGGGATCTCCACTTTGTGAATGTTGAGAACATGGCTACGGCTTTCATGAGCAATAGAAAAATCTTTATTGCAATATTTGCATGGGGCATTGCAAACACTACCTTACATGGTTGAAGCTACTCACACGCAAAACTCTTTCTTTGGCATATCTTCAGTGCTACAACTTTTCCTTTTTTTTCATAATTCATTGTATGTATGAAGAATATAGCAGCAGTATCGATAGCCTAAATTCAAATTATAAAAGAAAAAACTTTCTAAAACACACTCCACATCTACTCAAACAGTATATAAATTAACAACATCACTCGGTTAGAGCATAAGTCGACTGCTGTGAACTGTACTGGGTAACGATTGGTCAAATGGATGACATGACGTGCTGTGGTGGTGACGCCAATATTAATGTTCTTTGTTGCGGGATAATACAATTACTAAAACATTTTATGTAACTTTTCATTTAATTTTCCCAATTTTTTCACTAATGAAAGTAAAATACGGGACAAACAGCTCCCGTTTCACTTTGTTGTGGAACGCGTGACAAGTTAGGATTGGTCGTTGAAATCCGGGACTTCCTGGAAGAGTAACATCGCCCAATTTTCCAAACTATTTGGCAAGAAACTGTTGGAGAATGCATTCTACATGGGTAATATTCAATTAACTGTGCTTTTCTCAGTGTTTCTATTGAGACATTTGGCATACTTCATTTTTCTCTTAGGACGCATTTACATGAAGCCAGTAGATGGTCCAGTTGACTGGTGCCAACTCACTGGTGCCAGTAGCAGGCCTCGTACGAACTCCACTGACGTCCAGTGAAAAAAAGTCACTTCAGTCGACTGCCTCATGAGTAGCTTTCAGGTCAGCCCAGTTTCCCTCACCACCGAAAATTCAAGCTAGCGTGACTCGTGGAATCGTGTGAATCACAGGAAGCGTTACAGTCCAGTTGGACCTCCAGTTCCAGACAGTACACGTGCCTTTTGTTACGTTTTGTGTTTCGCGATTCAAATTTTGAGATGCCAACGAAGAAATTGAGCGATGATTTAAATGTTTTTTGTTGGAGCCCACAGAGAAAAAGAATGTTTGTTGAACCAGTTATACAAAAACTAACTCGGCACTCTAGAAACTTTCAGATGAAATGGAGTTGGAGGATTTTGGCTGAAGTCAAAGCAAAAAAGTCAAAGCAAAAATAGAATCTCTTCGAAAGTACCTACAACCCAGAACTGGACAAGCAGAAAAAAAGAGAAATCAGGCCCTGGATCGGAAGATGTTTATGTTCCTATATTGGAGTGTTTCAAGTTAAGGAAGGAATTGCTTTCACTGAAATGAATAACTACTTGTAACAATTATTACTTCAATTGATAATAAAATATTTGGATATATTTCTTTATACTAAGCTTCATACTAGATACTTCTTGCAAATCTTTCACATTCCATATTTAGTAGAAACGGTGGAGCTCTTTCATCACGTGACTCAATCTACGATATATCGAACACGTATTATCTACATACTACAATGGAAATATAATAACATAAGATCGATTGTCTTCTTCACAAGATGAACTACAAGACATACTTGTTGTTTTCCTTGAATTAACAGTATTAATCGTAAAAAGCGACATCGACATAACGTGACCGGACTAAAAGTTAAATTTCAGCTTTGTTTCCTGTGTTGTTTTTAGTGATTTTTTCGTTTGAGCCTGTATTTATTGTGAAATAGTTATTTTCCTAACAAGTGCGGAAAGTGATACTTTCCCGCACGCGACTGCAGTTGTCCCGAACGACGCGGAGCGGAGTTCGGGTAAGCGGTCAAGTGCGGGAAAGACACTTTACGCATGTGTTAGGAACATTATTTTTTCTACGACCGTATATACAAAAAAGTATACCAACCCATTTTTGAAAAATTATTTTATTCCAACAAACATAACAATATAAAAAACTGTAACTAAAAACTACTAATTATTATAAATATTAATATGGAAAACACAATTTGTTGTATTCTGTAGACTAGTAAGAATTGCCGGTCCAGTGGAATAATTTGGTTTCAACTGGAAGGTAGATGACGTCGATGAGGATTGCATCGGTTGCAGGTCGCATAAAGATGACGATGGCGGTGACGGCAACAGTTTTAAGTCATTTGGCAGGTAACAGCTCGGAATTAGTTTCATTTGCAGCTTTCAAAATGGCCTCGGGAAGTTCTTCTTCGGATGAATCCATTAATATTATTGTATCGGATTCGGTTCAATGTGGTTTGATTAAGAAGAAGATTGTACTTATTCGGTCACTTCCAAGACGTTTTGAACAACTTTCACGTTTTAGTAACAATTACATGGTTAAATAAAAAATATCTGTATTATTTTATATTTTTAAAAAATTAAAACTGCTACAAAAAGCTAGAAAAGGTTTAAATTTTATTTGATGGACTATTTCGTGATTATTTATTTGCTTGTAGTAACAATAGTTATAATCTCAGAAGTAAAAAACTATCTAATAAGGTCAAAATTTGCATAATTTTACTTTCCCAAAAAACTAAAATGCGTACGGGAAAGTGGGTTAAAACGCACGGTCGTAGAAAAATTAGTTATTTTAAGAACTAACTAGATTTTTATTCAATTTTACTCTTACTTATAGTGTGGTATTTAAAATTCTAATCTATTGTATTTAAACCCCAGCCGACAAGTTTGATTTGATTCTAAAACGTAAATAGACGAGTAAAATGTACCTGCCTGTGATTCAGGGTACCAGGCATGTACTGTACCCTTTTTGTACACCATTCGTCCATTAGAACTTCGGTAGTCTTTTATCTCATGCAAATAATCTTGTCGCCATCGAACTACCCTTGACGATTCGTTTATTGCCATCCGTTTATTCAGTTTTTTGTATTTAAAACAATATGTTGACAAAACTTGACACAATGTTTCTAACCTAGTGTAATTGTATTCTGGATAATTTGCTACCTTTTGCTGTATTACTTCTAATGCCGCAACCGTTTTCTCCTTATATAAACTACTAAATTTCCCAACGTATAAAATCTTGAGTAGCTTTGTCAACTGCTTACAGTTATTTTTTAAATTCATACATGTCTTTATTCTCACTACACTGGGCAATTCCATTGTCTTTATAACTATCTGAATGGTACTCAAAAATATAACTTTTTAAATGCTGCTCTAGAAGTGTATGCAAAACGAGTCATCTCTGGATTTGATAAATCTCAAGACTATCAGAGAGCTTGGCAAAAACTTTGTGAGAAGTTTGATAAGAAAAATTCCCAATCGATATCCATATTAAAGCACTTTTCAATATTAATCCTATAATTAAATTCATGAAATTCAGAAATTAAGTAGATGACATTTCAAAACATATCACAGCACTTAAGGAATGGAGCTTTTCAAAGAAGCCCTTTGAAATTTGACTATTATTCATCATTTACAATAAACTTGCTAAAATTACTCAAAATAAATGGGAAAACCTCATTCTCAAAGTAAAAAACACACTAATTAAAATCAATCAAATGTTCAAGTCCACAAATCGCCAAAAATACACGGCCACAGTCAGTATACATTTAATGACTTTTTGGAATTAAGCATCAATGACAGATAGGACAAGGTAAAAGAACTACGTTAGTTAGTTATTAGTACGTTAGTTATGTTGAAACTAAGAATAGAGCATTTGAAAAAACGTGCATTTTAGGTTTCTGTGAGGAATGCAGACGAAATCACAATACGTTATCACATAATTTTAATTACAAACATAAAACAAGTTAATCAATGCAATTCTAAACTAGTCAAACAGTCATGCAGTGACTAACAATTCTTCTATCTCTCAAGAATCTTCAAATATTCTGTTACAAACAATGTCAATGTATAATCAACAAAATAATTACAATTCATCCATTCTTCTCTCAACTGCAACTTTCAAAGTAAAAGATGATCAGGTCAATTTAGTACTTTTCGATATCGATTCAGTACATTCGTCCGAAGACGAAGATGTAGTACCACCGTTTCCAGATTACATTTATTGCACTGTCTTGCACTGAACTGGCTGAACTGACTCTATACCTAGTGCTAGAAAGAGCGCTTCAGTGTACATTTCTTGAACTAGTTCTGACAGTGCAGTTACCAAGAAAAAACCTCTGAAAACATTAAGGTACGCAAAACCTTTGACTGGTAAAACACACAACCAATTATCGTGAAAAATCTCGAAGAAGTTATGAGTGTGGTCTCTTTTCTTTATATTATTCTAAGTACGACTAAAAGTTGTGAGTTCTGAGACTGAAAAATAATCGTGACATAATAACATATTATTGAATTTGAATAGAGGCTGATGTAAAGAGGTTTTCTAAATTGTCACATTATTCAACGTTGTAAAAACATCGATAATTACTTAATCCTAATTTTAAATTTGCGTGTGCTTGTTTATTTAGCATATCATTATATACAGCATAAATCAGTTTCTATTTTGAAAAGACAGTGAATAAATCTCGCAAGATGCTTTGAGGCATAATTTACATAGAATCGATGATATAAACATGAGGGATAGAATTCTATTGAAACAAACACCTCCGTCATCAAGGGAAATAAATCGTTCGGGGACCGGATCTGGCTACTTCACCCTTTAAGGTCATTTTGTGACATTAGCTCGGCAAAGAGAAACTAAGAAGATGTGGGGTTGGCAAGGGTGTGCATTTAAGACGTCGGTCTTGACTTGACTTGGCCGACATACACTAGCTTCGAATGAACGAGCCATCCTTAGTCTGCAGTAGTCCGATAATTAATCATACATTGTAATTAGTTCCTATGGGGGCTCAGTGCCAGGCCAGAACGGCGTGACCTCCAGATACGAGGCCATTGTATAGTTCCGACTCTTTCCTTCTCTTGTCTCTTGTCTCCTGTCCGCAGATACACAAAATGTCTTTGTATCGTATATTCTCTAACGTGTCATTCGACGGGGGCAGAGGAGTCAATATATGGATACTTCGTCGATAATTTTCAGCTAAAATATGAAGTTATTCGTTGTTGTTTTGATCAAAGAGGAACGTGCATAAACTGAATAACAAAAAGTTTTAAAAACTATAGTTTCTAAGATGGTTGTTCCTCAGCGGCATTAACGGTATTCTTTATTTCTTCAACTTATCTCGTGTCCCAATTATTTCAGTCTTCATACTTCACTATAAATACGAGATGTTCTGAAAGATCTTTCTTATTTACTCATCAAATATCACGCGAAGTAGTGAAAATGAGAATTTACACATAATGCAAGTTGAGGAAGCAAATCAGTTACAATGAAGTTATTTGTCGGTTGAAAACGTGTTGGTGGGTTTAACAAAAACAAGCTTCCTTCGTTGTCTATATCGACCCCATTATCACCTTCTTTTGGCTCCATCTTCGGTTGATGAGACATGGGTTGCGAAGGTTCTAACATGAATCCTGAAAGAATACACTCTGTTCTTGCAGATACTTACTTAACACTATCAAAACTTGCTGTAGTACTTTATTCAAAGGCAAGTCGCACTTTTGTCTATATGACTTTATATGGATAAGTTGAACTGTCGGTACTGGTTTTCGAGAAAGGCCACTGCATTACTTCAAAGTGATAATACAGGCTGCAATGAGCACCAGTATTTAGAGTTCTTGCTCTTTAAAACAGGGATATTTTGAAATTTTTTCATATTAGAGCTCGATAATTCTGCTGTATTCAACTTCATATTATATACCAAAACTGTTACTTTTGCAATAATATTTTATTATTATATTATATAACATTTTATTGTTTTATCGCCGACGAATACAGCAATTAGGTACAAAATATTGAGCAAAAGAATTGGCTTTTCAATTAGTTCTGTCCTTTTATAAGTGATGGATCTGCTAGTTTCGCCTTTGTAGTTTTCTATGTCTTCATCAACTTCCCTGAAGTTTCATATTTATCAATAAACTCATTCTTTTATTTTCATATTATTACTGTTCATTTGAAAAGCAGTGATAAAATCATTAGTTTTTGGAAAGTGTGCAGCTAAACCAAATTTTGAAATTATTGTTGGAAGTATACGAAGACTCTTCTTCTGCAATTCGAAAGGTAGAAAAATTAGCTAGTGCATTAAAAAGTGGTCATAAAATCCATGAAAAGTGAATCTATGAGGGAAAACAAGATAGGATAATGCAAATCGTAGATTAACTGTGAGAAAATATTGGAAAGTACATGTAAAAAATAAACAAAGACATACTGGTATTGATCGCAAATCAAGATACATGTCAAAACTGTCCACTTAACTCGTGGTATGTTTTACTATTCAGTTTTTTCATAGTAGCTTCACAACAACTTGCTCTTCCCTGTTCTCGTTTGGTACAAAGTGGTACAAGTTTTTTTTTTGGTCATAATATATATTAGATAACAATATAAGTATCGTAATTATGGTCTCAGATTCTTCTATCATGTAATAATTCTAGTTGACCATAGAACCAAATTAGGAATAAACTTGAAAGTTGTTGTTTATATTTTCATTCACCATTGTAAATTTCAAATGACCCAACATCACAATATAACATGTGATATTGTTATTAGTTTGTAGATGAACTGGCATATTTATTAGAATTTTGTGTTCCCTTTTTCTTTTTTCCTGCCAGAGATCTTCGTCTTCTATTTCATAAGATCCCTAGTGTAATATTCTAGAGTTACGTTGGGTCTCATACATTCAGAGAATGTGAATGAATTTGTCGTTCAATACTCAACAAAATCTGCGCACTGTATTATCTGTTAATTCTAGCGTCTTCAGATGCCCACTGAGGTGACAGTGCTCCGGAGTCCGGTTGGTATTGCTAAGGCTGATGAATTCATCAAATCTTCTCTGGTTATAATTTTCTAGGAGATTATTTGCATGTCTTAGCTCCTGTGGGTTGTCCTAATAATTGGTTTTACCCCTATCTACCTTCTTCTCCAATGCTTTTTCCATTGTTCTGTAGCTGATAATTCGGAAGGATTTTTTCTCATGTTTGTTCTCTCAGTGATAAGCTTATTATTCACTTAGGAATAAACTATATTGGGCATGTGTGAATCATGATTCTTCTTGTGAAGTTAGGGGGCTTTGGGCTTAGTTTATGCCGGATGTAATCTGTTTATTTCAATAATTTATGCTGTCAGTTTTTTTAGAAAAAGTATAAGTATAATTTCTGACTATATTGTTTTTGTAGACAATTCAATATTCTTGAAACTTCTTATATCTGGCGAGTGAAATGTTCGATAATAGTAAATCGCCATCAACATCGTATTATGAAATAACTTCTTCTACTACAAGCGTTGTACTACATCCATATTAGTGGAAATCATCTTCGATGTCACTTTCTGGTTTCGATCCAAGTATAGATCGTCTCTTTGAAATTGAACGTCATTCCTAACGATTCCTGTGATATTTTCCGTATTTGTAAGCAAATAATGCATATAAGAGATGATATTTGTGTAACATAAAATAATTTTCAACAAAAATCAATTTATATTAGTCACCTATAAGTGTTTGCTGATTCACTCAAAAATTAATTTGTTTATGATTTTTTTAATAATTACATTCAGTTGAGATACCTCGAAAATGGTGATATTCTCGTAGGTGAATATAAAATTGTTTCTAGTTTCGTAATATTTTGTGGTATCCCGTTTGATTTGCTAATGTTCGCATATGATCCGATGCTGCTAACGCCTTTTGTGTTTCGTCGAAGACCGCAAAGCAAGGCTCTCTGTCTCGTTGCTTTCTTGGGAGGATACGTACGAGATTTCAGGGATAATGTAAAGTCCTATAATGTATTCCGGATCTTGGTCACTCAGCTGTACATGACATAATGTATTCCAATTATACGACGAACAATGTTTATCACGGCAGATCCCTCTTTGATAGTGTTGAAGTTAGGTAGTTACTCTTCTTAGTAGGGACATTGCATATTCACGATATCTCTCGATGAAGGTTTGCTTCTGACATTTGTCATTCTATCGTACGGGAAATTTTGATAATTCATGTCCATTTATAGACTCCATTAAGTGATTTATTACTCTAACTAAAATATTTCAGATGATTTTAGAAATAAACTATGATATAATATTAGTATAGTATAGAGAATATTACATAAAAAATAATCAGTATTCCTTAAGGATTTCTTAAAACACAAGGTATAAGATGATCTATTTGAAATAACAGAGTTTTTTTTTTCCGGAAAAAGGAAAAATCTGACAAAAATGTAAATACCATCATAATACCGGTCGTATCACAAGACTCTTGCTCACGAAAATTTATAAAAATCGTACAAGTCGTTTAAGAGATAATTGAGGCGTTCCATACATAGAACTCACTCTGTATATTGAGGATACCGGATGTTTCAAATTCACATATCACTGAATTCTAGAAAGATCAAAGTAATAGTTGTGGCAAAGCTGTAGATTAGAGGAAAATATTCAAATTTATTTCTTGTTTTTAAGATATAACTACCTCGAAATTGGAGCACTCGGTATATAGAAAAGATCAAAAGAAAATATATTCAAGGACGATCCATATTTTTCCAAATGTTCATTTGCAGTAGAAAATACGGTTAATTTGTGAATAAATATTGTATAACGCATTCAAAATGGATATTTCACACTCCGGTGCCCCAAACGAGTTATAATGAGCTTCATTTAATAATTGAACCTCCCAAAGATTTCTCGAGATTATTATCCGAGTTAATTCATTAGCAAAGTTTCAGTGACTACATAATACTTAATAATATCTTAATACAGGCGTACACTATTTAACATATAATTACTGGCATTACTGCCAATCATTAACTGCCAAGTTGAAAGTTAAAAACGCCGACACCTTTGGCCCTTATATCAAGGTGGTCTTTAACTGCACTTCAAGCTTGAGCACGATCAGATTTTGAAGTCAAAGAAGAATGTAAACACCTACTTTATGTAAAAATTCAGATGATTAAATTCGTAGTTTACCATGCTGCTTATTATTCAATTGTATAATGATTAGTATCAAATTAGTGTAAAAAATAAAACTTGAAGTAGATTTTATAATATAATAATTATTATGAATATACGAGATGTGTTTAGAAAACAGCAGGAATGAATAAATTCCACAGTTTTAATTGCCGCAGAAACTCGTTAAAATTTTCAGTGTTTGACTATTTATTTGTTCGTGCTAGACGGATGGTTCGACATATTTTTATGAGCTCGTTGATTTTTATTTCTCAACAGAATTTTGGGTAAAAATGAAATACAATGTTAACAAAGTCCTATAGCAAATCGGTCATAATTTGTACAAGAGTTTACGAGTTTTACAAATTTTTTTAGAGGGAGACGAACCAACATACAGTTACTTGAACAGATGACAAAACGTCAAAACTAAGCAAATGATTCGATAAATATAATCAAACCTGAAGGTTCCATTGAATATGTTCAGTTTCAATGGAATTTTTTTATCTTGAAATCTCAGTTGTCAGCTTGCATGAAAAAATCCAAGAAAAACGCCCGCAGTTTTAGAAAAAGAATTAATGGTTTTCGCAGCTCCTGACATTTTGTCCAAGAAACAATACTGTAATAATTTTACACATCTACATCCTCGTCAGACATAGTTCTCTATATTTTTCGATCATAATAGAAGCTTAACCTAATGGTTGAATTTAAGAAGTGGATCAACGGTTGGAAAAGGTGCTAGCACAAATTGGGAGTATTTTAAAGGTAGAAATATTGATATATACGATATTTTTCTGTGACGGAAAATGGGAAAAATTGATACTTTTTTCGCAGATATTGTATAAACACATTAGCAAAGGTAGATATTCAGTTTTAGAATATTTTATCATACAAAGAAGTAAAATTTCCTTAATATGACAAATACAATTACTAACAGAAGTTAGCTTTTAAGGGTTGATACAACGATGTCTTCTAGCAAGCCATTGGAATGTAGAGTGCCCCAAGGTTCAGTACTAGGCCTTATTTTTTTCTTTTGTTTATAAACGAAATCACCTATTTAGACATCAGTGTTAAAATGTGTCTATTTACAGACGATACCTTATATCTTGGTGCGATTCTAATCTTCTCTGTCTCGCTATTTCTAACGTGATGTGGTTTGACTCAATTTAAGCGAATCTTCAAACTACAAAAGAGAACTGTTAGATATTTACTCGGACTAAACAGCAAGGCTCACTGCAGGGACTTCTTTAAAAGATTAAAAATTCTGACTCTTGGTAAGCACGGAACGCGGAGCACCACCTTTACCTACTTACTCCACGTTCAGAATTAATTAAGGGCTCAATATTTTATAATAATTTGAGGGCATATTCACTAGAAAGTGTCTTCTACTCTGTAAACGACTTCCATTCTAATAATAATATTCAACTCCGATTACAAACATATTGCATACTGGTTTAATTTTGCTATGGACCAATTATTCATTGTAGTTTCCTTCTGTTTATTGAAATTTCATTGTATTTCTATCTTTATTTAGTTAATTCGTTAGTTTTCGCAATTTTTTTTCTACAAATTTTGACAATTTTTTGACAATAAAGCATTTATCTCTGTAATGACCTGTATATAAGTTAGCATTTTTAAATTGTAGAAAATTAGTTACTGTTTTGGTAACTTTATAATAATGGTTTTAACCCACAATCTGATTAATAAATTTTCCATTTCGATATGTATAAAACATGTGGCGATCCTTATCTGCTGCTGTACATCACTGCAATTCCAAATACAACAACAATCTTGACCTTTAATATTCAGCGGGAGCATCTTTGTAATTAGTTTGAAATATTTTCAAATGTCTACATTATAATTGGATAGTAACATACTATTTATCATTAAATAATTCGACCACACTGTTCATGCTTTCTGTTTTTTGCCAATTTCGAAAAATAAGACATTAATACCATCTCCGATAAGAAACTACATGTGTTTTTCATATTTTATTCAATGAATCTTGAATACGGGGCTTCGTCAACTTTCCGCGATTTACTGGTAATAATCTTTGTAACACTACTTTGGCTACTTCTACTAATTACAGTGGGATCAAAAAAAAACTCGGAATCAAACACTTTTTACTTTATAGTATTGAAAATAACAACCACTATGTTCACAATTTTCAATTTAAATCAAAAATTAAACTCTCAGCTTACTTCAAAAGTTTCCTTGGCATCGCAAGTCTAATAATTGTTGCTATAAGTACAACATAGTTTTACTAATTTGAAAATTGAAATTTCACATCTATAATTTTTTACTTGAATTTTATGATACTAGCATAATCTTGATGTTTGCTGCCTCCAGGTTGTGTTAAATGCGGCCTATTTCTTTTTTTTACCAGCAAATCATTTACGGTACTAAATCCACATTTTGCTAAACTTGAAGATGGAAATGGTAGCAATAATTTTCTAGCACATTCGGTTGAATTTGGCATCGTTGAAGTAGTTTCTAGATTATCAAAGGGTATGAAATATTGTTGAATACAAATAAATTGTTCCTTATAATGTTCCCCTGCCAGTTAGAAATCTGAAATAATATATGTTAACCTAGTGTATCTTGACATTTTTTGGGCCATTCCCACCTTAGCCTTTCTGAAATTCTTAGGCCTCCCCTACATAGCTTTCACTACTGATCAATTTAATTATTCACTTGATAAGCTTAAGTGATTGATTTTAGGACGAAATCACTAGGAAATTGTTAACGAAACACCCAAACACATAATGAAAAACTAAAATTCAAATTTCAAATAATTTTAGTTAGGTTTTTCCATATTAATTTGTCATCTTAATTTAGTGAGATTATTCGCTTGGTGTTTGCTGCCTCCACGTTGTGTTAAATCCGGCCTATTTATTTTATTACCCGTAAATCATTACATCTTCCTCTCTCGTATAATGAATAATTTTTTCAGAAAACTATTTTTTCATTACTTTCCGAAGATACTTGATAGTTATATTTTTGATCTTGGAATATAAGCAAAAACTTATTTTGAAGGTAGAAAGTTTGTAAGCTAGTTTTGAAAATCTGAATATATTTAACCAAGCAAAAGAAAGTTAACCCTGGTGTTCTTGGGAATAATTACTATCTGACTTATATTTTGTAAATTTTCTGAATCAAGATCAAGATCTAGAAATTTCAAAACTAATCAGAATGGAAAAATGAATTTACTTACGTTGTAACATAACACATAAAAGTATAAATAAACAATCCCTTTAATATTATATAACGATTGATTACAGAGCACGATTTAAAATGGAGCTAGTCCACAAATTGGTGAATGTATAAAAAAAGAAGTGCCTGTTACTTGATCAATAGCATCAGATAATGAGCTAAGTTAAATTAACACGTTGTTAAATAAACGGTATTACATCGAAACATACATACAGGACAAAATAATTTAGGCCTGGTTAATATTTCGGAGATTCCAGAAATTATTTAAATTTAGAACAGGCAGAAACTTAGAATATAAGATCAAGCATTGGATACAAAGAAATGGAAGAACTACATAATATGATATGAGGAAGAAAGAAGACAGAAAACAAATCTATCAGCAAAGACAATTTAAATTTTGTTCACATTTTCTGCGGATTTTAATAAATAGATCTCGGTTAATTGATACATTTTTAGACATCCGTGGATCTATCACGTGGATCGTACGGCTTGGATGGATCACTTTTAAATGCAACAGAACATCTTTCCTTTGTTCGAATTACGGTGCGAGATTCACAATAGGCATGATATTCTAAATTTCCATTTTACAAAAATTCTGTAATACGCTCACTTAGAACAATTCAGAATATGAGTTGATCCATAAACATGAAACTTCACACGTGTTGACAAAGATATCATTTTTGGAAGACAAGCGACATCTTGTCTTGAAAGACAGTACTTATATTGGGTACCAGCACAAAAGAAAGAGATAGGTAGTAATGACAAAGATATTATGAGATTGTTTATTAGAAAAATTGTTATTAAATTAATATACTGGAAATGAAAATTGTGTTGAAAATAAATTTTGCGGTTAGGAATGATAGAATATGGAGAGAACAGTTATTGACAACGTGGAAGATTAAAATAAAACTGAGGCTCTAGGTAGTTGTTTTTAATTACTGGAAATATGTGTCGTTTTGCAATAGACAATCATATAAATTAGATTTTATGGTACTAGATTTCGTTCATTAGCTTCTTCCACCTTTGTGTGCTAGTACAAGCTGCTAGCCATTCAATGTCATCCATACTTCCTTCTCTATGTTATAATACTGCTTTCTTCCAGGCTTACCTCTCGTTTTAGCAAATTTTGGATAATATTGGATCCAATATTCTTAAGTGGTCTAACCATGGTAGTGGAGCTGTTGCTGCATTCCCGTTTTCTCTTAAAACTCTTTTTTCTTATTTTATTTAATCGTGATTAATTTTATTTTGTTCATGTTGGTTTTATCTTTTTTATTTTCTATAAATTATCGAACAATCGCATTCATACTGTAAAATTGGCTGGATTATCATCCTGCACAGATCAATTTCTCATTGCTCAATTTGCTCTCCCCATTATCTTGCTATTCACATGGCATCCTCTGCGTCTATTGAAGAGAATGTTGTACGGTCAAAAAATTTTTGGACAAAAGCTTGTGAATAACTCCAAAAAAACACACAAATAAGTGAATGATTACAAAATAGAACAAAATCAAATTTTAAGATGTACAGTTCTGTTCTCTGTATGTGCACTTAATGCCTAATCAGTTAACTGAAATTCAGAAAGCTGCCATTATCTCCAAATTGGAAGATGGCTGGTCTATCAAAATGGTAACTCATTTAGGTCTTATTGCGAATAACTTGGCGAGAGTGGAGGAGCTGATAATTTATTATTGGTAAACATGGTAACAGATGTCAAGTGAATTTACACAGCTAAAAAATTTCAAAAATTTGTCTTTTCTATGCTACTTCAATTAAGAGAAGTGTCCCTAAGTGGATAGCTGTGTAATGACCGGAGCAGCGTGCTTATGGATTAGGAAAACGGATTCAAATAAGAGCCAGTGTCAGATGCCAGATGTCCCGGCATATTTTTTTTCTCTCGCAATACCTCACTATGTAATTTACTTAATGTAATTTGAAAAACTCTGCAAACATGAGTGATCAAAAAGCTTCCTCAGTTTACACATTCCTAACGAAGTTAACGAAGTAAATTCATAAATCAATTCACGACTTATGGACGAGACACACTTGTCATATACCAATCCGATCCGATTTTGCTCCAAAGAACGGATCGGTACATGATGAGCACACATGTCCTACACGCTTCCGAGCTCCGATTTCCAGCTCTAGCTCCATACATTCGCAACTCTCGCCAGTCCCCATTCAATTAAAATCGCGAAACATTCCGTGCACAAAAATTTAAACAACTGCGATTTAGACTTGGAGGCACTTTGTTTAGAGGTAGATGTAGAAAACCGAAGAAATTTCATGGAGAACAGAGGAAAACGCAGATTTGAGTACACTCTACTTGGAAAAGGAGAATATTCTACACTTTTACCTCATCTCTTGGATGAGGTAAAAACATTCTAAGAATATTTTAGAATGTCGATGGCGGCGTTTAACCTGCTGGAACTTAAACTCCAAGAAACTTTGTCTAAGCAAGACACATATTTTAAACAAGCAATCACTTCTAGACACCGTTTGGAGGTTTTTTGAGGTAAGATACTAATTTAGTTCCATTTATTTCTCAATTCCAAGAATTTGAGGTACACTAATGAAAAAGGGAAAACAAAAAATGGAACGTTAATTGCATTTCAATCAGAAAACCTTATTACAAATTAATGAATGATAGGTCGGCGTCTTATTCTCCAGTGATGGCTGGAGCATTTGGTGTTGGTATAACATGGATTGGAAAATGTGGAGGTTCATATACATCTGCATATGGTTCATTTTCTTCTGATGATATGATAGGCGCAGGTGTTGAGGTAGAGGAAGTGCGGGCTGATGTTGATAGATTCGTATAGATCATGGTAGTTCTTTGTTGGTTATTCGCATGAAGCTGCTGCAATCAAAAGGTTATATATATTCCCAATTTAGTAACAAAAAACAAACATTGCAAAAATTTAAAAACAGACATGCAACCTGCAGCCGTGAAGCGAATAGACTGCACGATCGGATGCATGATGGGAGTCAAGAAGAACTGGGATCGGACACGTGTCGGAAAGGTGTGAACTACGCTGTTCAAACTCTAGTATCATTTCCCTCTCAGACACTCGTCCGACTGTGTGTGTTCCGGCCTTTATTCGAAATAGATAGGAATAGGTCAACAAGTGTTGATTGAAAAACATAAAAATTCAAACGCTTTTCCATATTGTCAATTGTCGTTAACATAATCAATAACTGGCCTATAATTTTGATAGATTCTGAAGTGTATATATACCTGTTGTTGATTTTTTCACTACCTCAATACTTCAACAATACTCTGGCGTAGTAACGAAAAAAAAACGCAAAGAGATAAGAACATTTACATTTTTGCCCGTATAAATCGCGCGCGCAAATTGTAGTGTTTGTTCACGACCGTTTACTTCGCCTACTATTATCAAACAATTACTTTTATCAATATTCTAACCTCTTTCGTTCGCTTCATGACTGCCTTAGATGCGAATGGGACACGCTCAATTTCATTCCATGAGTTCACTGAGATTCTCGAAAGTGCTATAATGGGATCCATGGGATTTCTTATCAACAATTTCGAAAAGATTGTTCAAAAATAAATTTATTATCATGATTTCAATCAGAATGGAATGTTATGATGAATTTTTTTTTATATATTCATACCTACTATATATACTTATATTTGATATAATGATATATATAATATTCTGAGAATATTGGAATTCAGTAAAAATAAATAGTAACATAGCCTTGTTATTAATAAAAATTAATGAACCCATTGTGCGAAATTGCTAAATTATACAAAGAAATCCAGAGGCGTCTGGTGTTCAGAGATTGGCAATCTGTAATTTTGAGACATTAAATATCTAATTTCTGAAATTAATTATTCCATCCATCGATGAACATGTACTATATTTGGAAACCATCAGTAGATATCATGAAAGTTTATCTGGAAATTTGAATCTTTAGATTGGAATTTGGATGTTTGGAAGCCCTCAGTAGATATCATGGAAGTTTATCTGGAAATTTGAATCTTTAAATTGGAGTTTGGATGTTTGGAAACCCCCAGTAGATATCATGAAGGTTTATCTGGAAATTTGAATCTTTAGATTGGAATTTGGATGTTTGGAAACCTCCAGTAGATATCATGGAAGTTTATCTGGAAATTTGAATCTTTAGATTGGAGTTTGGATGTTTAGAAACCTCCAGTAGATATCATGAAAGTTTAACTGGAAATTTGAATCTTTGGATTTGAGTGTAAGTCAAGCGCCCTTGTCATAATTCTGTGAAAACAAATTGGAGTTTGGATGTTTGAAAACCCCCAATAGATATCACGAAAGTTTATTTGGAAATTTGAATCTTTAGATTTGAGTGTAAGTCAAGAACCTCCCTTGTCATATTCTGTAAAAACAAATTCATATGAAAGTCTGTTCGCTCCTAATACTATTTGAGATGACATCATAATGAAAATGAGTAGATCTCAGGTCAAAATATTGAGAAATAACGAACAAAACCTGAAATTGCTGTGAGTACTTCTCGATCTAACAACTTTGCACCTCTAGGCACTCTCTGAATTCACAAATGATATTTCTTCATATTCCAAAGACCACTTCTCAATTATGTCTTAAAATGAATGAAAATGAATCAACAAAATGCATTTTGGGTAATTTGGGACTTCGTTTATTGGGAAAATTGTTAATGATATGATTCTCTTCATCAATAAGCACTCGTATATCTTATTGAATTTGTAGAGTAGTACTGATTATTGAAAGCTTATAATATTAGATGATTTGCGGCAGTTTTTCCAAAGCTCTATTTAGTAACCTGT
The DNA here is from genome assembly GCF_026250575.1 of Diorhabda carinulata. NCBI lineage: Eukaryota > Metazoa > Arthropoda > Insecta > Coleoptera > Chrysomelidae > Diorhabda > Diorhabda carinulata. The sequence continues at coordinate 23,604,484 of NC_079463.1, forward strand.
TCTTTTTATATTCTAGTCTTTGGGTCTGAATTTACCAAGATATAACCATTGAGATATTAGATTTCATGACTTCATCCACCTTTTTGGAGGCTTAACCAAAGTTGAGGCTGTCTCTTGCAAATATTGCTAGTTTCCTCTAGCCATCTTGTCTATATGTCCAATTTGGGCCCATTTTCACTCAATAATAGACAATAATATTCTGTTGTGATCATATAATATATATTTTCTGTCTTAGTGTAAAAATTTCAATTTTGAAACTGTTATTTATATATGTTTTTAGTGAAAAGATTCATATTTTGACAAAAAACAAAACGAAAAAATGATTATATAAACTCTCATGGGTTATTAAAACATGCTTTAAGTTCTCGCGTATATAATATGAATTTTGAATTTTGACTATTTTTGACATTTTCAAAAGTAGATTTGGAAAATCGGATAGATTTTCACCAATCTTCACGACTTTGTAAAATTTCTAACATAGAATTGAATACCCTTAGAATCAAAAAGTTGGACGGAGAAATTGATGAGTGTATCGAAACATAATAAAACTCAATTTACAAACATCTATCGTGATTCCTCTTTGAATTGTTTTGTATTTTGTATCCGTAATATGAAATGTTATTGTATAAATATATTGTGTCATGGCAGCGCTTATGACAGCAGGTTTTTAAAAACTAAATTCCATCTAGGCAAATGCAACAAGGTTTATCACTCCTTCCAAATCATATTAGGAGACTCGAATTCATTACTTTGCTTCTCCAATTTCAGAAAGGTCGTTGCACGATTATCCACTTGGGAGTACGATATTCAACTACCCACTCCACGTTCAGAATTAGTTAAGTGCTCAATATTTTACAATGCAAAAAAATGCACAATCAATTGCCAATTGAAATCATATCGATTCCGCAATATTTGCAGACGATACTAGTTTCTCTTGGAGCAACCCTGATCTCAAGCACTTCATAGAACCATATCTAATGACCTAATACCCTAAATTATGATGCGATTCTAATCTTCTCTGTCACAATCTGTAAAATTATTAGGGCTTGTTGTGGACAATTCCTGAAAATTGATAATTTACATATTCTGGCCTTATCAAAAAAATAAAGTTCCGCCTGTTTTGCGGTGAGATTAGTTTCCAAAGAACTGAACTTATCCACCTCCTTAACAGTTTATTATGCCCTTATTGAGTCGCGTCCCCGATATGCCCTTGTGTTCTAGGGTACGTGTGGTGCGACTCAATTTGAGCGAATCTTCAAACTACAAAAAAGAGCTTACTCGGACTAAACAGCAGGGCTCACTGCAGTGACTTCTTCAATGAATTAAAATAACGTGTAGCACGACCTTTACCTACCCACTCCACGTTCAGAATTAGTTGAGGGCTCAATATTTTTCAATGCAAAAAAATGCACAATCACTTGCCAATTAAAAATAATCGATATCATCTTTTATCGCATTCTGCAATAATTTGTAAACGACTTCTATTCTAATAATAATTTTCCGAACATGTTGCAAACTGATTTAATTTTTGCTATGGAATTACCTATAATTTTGTTACTCACTTGGTTTTCGTCTGTATATTGAAAATTTTTATTATAAAGTATCTTTATTTATTTAGGTCAGGTTAGGTTAGGTTTGTATCCCTATTTGTTTCTTGGTTTTTACAAGCTTTTGTCTACAAATTGTAACAAGTTTTTGACAATAAAGTATTTCTCTCTCTCTACTTCACCTTGTCGTAATTTTGATAAGATTACAGAGCAATAAATTCCGACTCAATCCAAATTTTCTCACCTTATGCTCTTAGAAGTGTATAACTTTACTCAATGCTGCTCTGTCATAAAAAGTTTTTCCCGAAAACAAAAACTACTCATAGAATTTGTGAAAAATCCAGAGGTACATAGCAATACTGTAGAAATTGAAGAATTATTTGCTCCAGCAGCACTCTCAAAGATTCATGAGCTCATTTTATTAGATGAAACGTGAGAACACAGTGAATTAGCAAATATAATATAAAATTCGTTGTTCGAGTGTTGCTTTATTAAATCATTTATTTCTTGAGCCTTCTTTGCATAGATCTATATGTAAAACCCTCATCATTTTGGTATGAGTAGTCAATAGCAACAACTTGACTTTCTTCATGAAAGTATTGATAATAAGGATAATAAGGAATAAGAAACTAATAGCATTCATATAATAAAAAAACTCCGGGTTCGCAGTATTTAATGCAAAAGTAAAGTTAGTTATTTTTTAGTTTTATGATTATCAAAATCTAAAACTACAATGTTGATCTCAGATGATTTAGTTTCTCCATTATTCGTTAATAATTTGATTGAGAAAACAACGATTTATATAAAATTTTTAAAAAATTGTTCATTAGTATAATTATTTTGGATAATTACACACAGAAACAGTCTAAGCTATATAGTAAAATCAATCAGAGATAGCAAGAGTATAGCTAGATACTTCTTTTCTTTTACTAGATAACGTTTTGCCCAATTCCTCACCTCAGAAATTTTTTAATTATGCTCTAGCTCAAAATATATTTAAAACTAGTAATAACGATGTGATGAGCCTGTGTTTTTACTTATCATTGGTTAGGTTAGGTTAGGTTGGTTGGTATTAGCTAAGAAGTGTCTGAAACTTTTAAATATAAGAGTAAAAGGTCCAATTCCATTATCAGCTTTAACAAGAAGCCGGAAAATCATCATGAATGATTGGCTTGTATTTAACTTTTAGATCTTTGAACGAAATGAATCTGATCTTGAAAGTTATAAGTTCAAAATTGTTGAAACCTCTCTATTTAATCTAGAAGAGTTTTAGTATTTTGCTACGCAAAATTTGTCCTCTGCTGCGTCCTTTTTTGTAATTAGACTGATCATTGGAAGTATTTCTCCAGCTACTGAAGAAGTTTTCTTCGTAAAATACTACGTTTCATAACTGGAAAATCTTCTATAATAGAACTATCTTTTACTACACACATCTCCAAATGTCTTGGTCTCCCTTGTGAAATTTCAAGTTTGCCTATGTATAGAGCCTATTTTTTATTCACGAAATGAATCTGCTCTCTAAATCTAGAAGTTCAAAATTGGTCAAATCTGTCTATCTAATCTAGAAGAGTAATAGTTTTTTGCTACGCAAAATTTGTCCTCTACTGGGTCCTTTTTTGTAATTAGACTGATCATTGAAAGTATTTCTCCAGCTACTGAAGAAGTATCCTTCGCAAAATACTACGTTTTATAACTGGAAAATCTTCTATAATGAAACTACACACATCTCCAGAAATCTTGGCCTCCCTTTTGAACTTTTTAGTTTGCCTATGTATAGAGCCCGTTTTTTGATTTTAAATTTGTGGCACTGTGGCATTGGGCAAAAAACCAGTCACGGTTTTGTGAAAGCTACATCAGAAAGGGTAGACCGTTACATACCCAATTTCATTCGAAGAAACCGATTTATAACGGTAACGGTCGATCAAATTCACTATTTGCTAACAAGTTTAGATTCATCGAATCTAAGGCCAAGAAGACCTTCAAGGATGCCTAGAATTTCACGACGACACATAGCAGCCCGTCTCCAATGGGCTCAAGAGCACAAGTAATGGGTTTTATAACAAAGGCGTAACGTTTTTTTTTCCCGACGACTCCCGATTTGGTTTCCACAGTGATAGTCGGCGGGAAAGGATCTGGAGAGGTCCAGGTCGATAGGAACGACTTAATTTTAGCAGAGATGTTCATGGCAGATACGTGATGTTTTGGGGGGGTACAATGTATGGTCGTCATACACCACGCCACAAACATTATAATACCGATAGTTCAACGCAATGAATATGGAGTAAATTTCATTTTTCAAGATGATAATACAAGACCACAACGCACGGAAATAGTACATAAGGAAGGAGATAATCAAATAATGAATTGGTCAGTACCAGACATGAATCTAATGAACATTTGTGGGATTATATTGGCAAACCAATATCCAATCGATAAAACCCTTTTTGACCGCTGCCGTTCAAGAAGACAATATGGCTGACCATGTTATCGATAACTTGATTCGCGGGATGCCGAAACATATTGGTCAATTAATTGCAACAAGAGGCAGTGAAGAACTATTAATTTGTTTTTTTATTACATTATATCTTTTTTATTAATATACAAATTTTTACACTTCAATATTTTGCACATTTTCCGTTACTTGGTTTACTCTATATTCTTGGTTAAGTAAATTTAGATTTTTTCCTTCACAAATATTGTTATCACACAAAATATTGAATACATTTCATAAATTTGAATATATTTTTTTAATCAATAACAAGGGGGGCCAAGACTATTGAAGATGTGAGTATTATCTCGATCGCCAAATGATCATTTTCGTCAAATACTAAAAACTATCACTTATACTTGCAAAGGTCTCATTCAAAGGCACTAGTCCCAAATCTAATGTTCTCTTCACTTACTTATTAATTAATGAAATTGATTTCTAGAATTATATTCAACTACAATCAGTAGTCGGTGAAACACTCGTGCATTTTCAGTTTATACTACAAGTAAATTTACTTTTAAAATTGAACTTAAAATGCAATAAACAGCATGTCTTTCATGCTTAAACCTTTTTATCGTACTATGAATCATTCAAGAGTGAAAAGGTCATTTTTGGATATAAAAAAATATTGTGGAAAAGCTAACCCCTCTATATCCACTAACCTAGCCTCCCTTGGATTTTCCAAGGCCGTTGTGGAAATGAAACCAATGCAGATTGTGTTAATTTCAGTTGGCGTATGTGTTGGACTGAAAGGGTGTCTGTGCGGGGATAAATTAGAGTTAGGGCAATCGATGTATGCTGGTATTAAAGACGACATACTAAGATTAATGGTAGTGGTAAACTATCCTTAAATTTATCTGGAGCGGACCGAACATCTGAAACTTGAAATTATTCTATCTATAAATAGATATCTTACACGACCGGTTTAATATGGTGATTGCATAAGACTTATCATCAAACTAAAATATTCTCCCTTTTTACGTGAACCATTAATATACACTCACAATCATAGAGTAGATTTATTTGGAGCTAGTGGATAAGAGACTAATTAAATGCAATGATGTGTATATAACTGAACACTTAATTTATTCACAAAACACTAATTGCCTATTTCTGTTTGCCTATATGACTATAGAAAATGGACTGACTGGGATGCTCAAAATCAACAACTATTCGAAATATTACGAGTTTTAAAAAACAGAAGTGAAGCAAATATTGTTTAAGCCTTGATGATCAATTTTTTCACCACTACTATATCATACCACTCAAAGAATCTAATGGAATCGAATGGTAAACAGATTTCTTAAAACACAAAGTGAGCTGGTGGTGAGTATTCTACCTCCTGTACCTGCTTCTTCAGATAGACTTGTAGCCAAGAAAATAGACCTAGGAGTAAACTGTCAAAAATGTGATGTAGCAATCCGTTTTCATAATCACCTTGCAGTCGAAGCATCGAGTTCTCCAGTTGTCAGATCAAAGCTTATTCGAAACAGTAAGAAGCTCAAAACAAGCAAAAAGAATTGATTTTTGGTTTGAATGTGCCGTCGTTAGGAAGATAATTACTCTGGTGGATGCTTCCAGGACTATTCAAGAAATTAGGAATATTGTTCAACGTGCAATATTTAATTCACATTATGTTTACGAAAAATTAAGCGAACATAATATGACATTATTGACCAACTCAAATTTTGTAATTGACTATTTCGTGGAGGCGCGTTCAGAAGAAATCGAAAGATTGGATGCAAGTAACCCACTTCCCAGACGACCGACGTCGAAATCAACAAATTTGAAATCGTGATGAACCTGTTATTCATACTCTTTCCACCTACTCGTTGTCGTCAGCGTTCACAACGAAGATGTGTTATGTGTTCGTTAAATAACATCAGATGCGATATTAGATACTTTTGCAATATATTTTGCAACATGCCTGACTGCTCAATTTTGTTTACCTCTGGGGTAATCCTATCTTTTAATTCCTGAATATTGGCAGGTTTTATTCTATAAACGATGTTTTTCAAATGACCCCCCAGGAAATAGTCTAAAGGATTCATATCGAGTGATCGAAGGAGCCATTCGATAAAATCACGCTTCCTTCTTTTGGGAAACGCATCCAACGAGGATGGTTACGTGACCGGCATCTACAATTATGCTGATTTACGTTTCTATTAGTTTTGATTGTAACATTTTTCCACCATTAGGTCTGCAAACTCTTTAAGTCTATCAAAATCGTCATCTGACTACTCTTGAACCAACATTATTTTGTGTGGATGGAATTTATTATCACGTAAAATTTTCATTACGGATGTTTACGAAATATCAAGTTCCCTGGATATTCGTTTAGTCTGGATCATCTTCTAAGTACACACCTAAAGATTTGTTTTTAGTTGATGCAGTCTTTCTGCGCCCTGATTTGAATGATTCTTTCACTGAAACAGTTTCGTTAAAGTTTTTCACTAATTTATTGAACATAGATCTTGTTATGGGATTTCGGTTAGGATATAAATTATCAAAGATATTACACGTTTCTTGTTGACTTCTACGCCCATCACCATATCCTAATAACATTAAAATATCATTCCGTTGTGACTTTTAATAAACTTCAACAATAATAACTTATTGAAACGTCAAATTTGTTATTGTAGCTGTCATAACCACCTAATTATATTATTTTAACTTCTGCGAAGATAACGCAAATTTAGGCATAGGGAACATGAGTTGAAAAATAATAAGTATTTCTTAAGGATTTCGAGAAGCGAAAAATATACAGGGTGATCCATTCGAAATAACAAAGTTTATTATTTTACCGGAAAAAGGAAAGATCTCACAACAATGTAAATATCACCATAAAACCGGCCGTATCACAAGCCGTTTTCGAGATAATTGAGGCGTTCCATACATAAAACTCATTATATAAATATTTAATTTTCGATAGAAAAGAAAATGAAGTGTATAACATCAATTATACCTTCTCTCAAAGTTGAAGTTGGATTTTTATCAAAGATCTCTTTTAGTAATAATGAAATCAAAGAATCACGGAACAATCGCCGGTCTGCATCTCAATAGGTTCGTCTGGTTTATAATAAGGAATGTAATTAGCAGAATATATATACTGTTATCTTTCTACTTCGGAATCAACGATACTCGAACAACAAACTAATTTTAATTACATTAATTCAATCATAACAACAATGCTGTACCGTTCAAGATTTATTCTGGGAATTTATTAGCGAGTTTTATGAAAATATATGGTGCATTCTTAATAATAAAAAACGTAAAACACCTCTCGCATGGTTTAAATCATACTTTACCCACAGGAGCCAGCTTGTGAGGGTTGATACAACGATGTCTTCTTGGAAGCCAATGGAATGTGGAGTGCCCCAAGATTCAGTACTAGGCCCTATTCTGTTTCTTGTGTTCACAAACTACATCGCGAATCTAGACATCATTTGTAAAATTTTTTTGTCTATTTGCAGACGACCCAATCACCCTTAAATCAAGGTGCTATTTTTATCTTCTGTGTCAATGTTTCTAAAACCAAAGTTTTATCATATAAAAATACATTGCAGTCTTTTTTATTGAATAACACCACCATTGATGTCGTTGAATCTGTAAATTCCTCAAGTTCCTCCTGCTTTGCACTGAGATCAGTTTCCAAAGAACTGAACTTATCCAGCTTCTTACCAGTGTCCTTATTAAGTCACATCTCCGATATGCCCTTCTCTTCTGGCTTACGTGTAGTGCCACTCAATTTGAGCGAATCTTCAAACTACAAAAAAGAGCTGTTAGATATTTATTTGGACTAAGCAGCAGGGCTCACTGCCGGGATTTCGTTAAAAGATTCATAATCCTGATTTTTTTTTTCTTATTCATCTTTGAATCCGTTTGTCTAATTCGTAAGCACGCTTTTCCAATTTCAGAAAGGTCGTTGCACGGCTATCCACTTAAGAGCGCAGAGCCCTAAATACTCCACGTTCAGAATTAGTTAAGGGCTCAATATCTTACAATTCATAAAAAATGTACAATCACTTGCCAATTGAAATCAAATCGATATCATATTTTCCCACATTCCGCAATAATTTGAGGGCATAATCACTGGAAAGTGCCTTCTATTCTGCAAACTTCTATTCTAATAATAACATTTAATTCCGGGCATGCTGCATACTCATTTACTGTATGTTTTTGAGTTTTTGACAGTAACGCATTTCTCTCTTTCTCTCTAAATGCACATGACAACCATTGTCGAGTTTCTAACTAATGAGCTGCTACCATCGTTTGAGTCCTTGTGAAATTCATACTCCATCCAGGTGTAGAATAAATATATTAATTACAGGTGGCTGTAATAGGCAATTTGATCTTCCACTCTCGTGTTCAAAAAATTTTTTTCCAATCAAAAGATCATTTCTCTCAACTTCGTAAAAAATGCTCTGCCTTTCAGGACATAAATCCTGAAAGCTGACTGCGTTTATTATTATCCTTTTGAGTCACGGAACTGCATCGCGAAAAAATATCGGGTGTAGACGAACCAAAACCGATTGCAGCTTGGTCTTTGTTCCTTCAATTATAGAATTCAGCTTCTTTATTGATAAATTGATAGGCAGATGCTACTTTGTTCTCTACAATAGTGTACATCATAACATTTCGATTTTTTAATAAACAATTTGACAGTACTTTTCTATTCAGCACAGTTGCAATCAATTCATTGTATGCGATCAATTCGTTCAACTTATTTTTACGAAGTACTTATTGACTACCAGCTTTCTTGCTGAATTTGCTTTTTTCTATGAATCGTGAAGGCATGTCAACTGATTTCATAATGAAGCTGTCTTGTTCAGGTTTGGTTTTCAGAAAGTAAAATAATAATCTGTGTAAGTCCTAGTTACGATGCATTTTGAGCAGTGAACACCGATAGGTTTTTCCTAAATTCAGTCGTATAATGTGTAATAATATTTTGCAGTGACACTATATAAATTGCAGAATTTGTATCGGTTGCTTGGATAGAACAAGTTTCGATGGACAAGGCAAATTATGAAATGATTCATCAACTTTTGTCCGTAGGATAAGTTTAATGTGAATCATCGCATAAGTGACAATTGATATAATTGATGGTATCGCTATCTCAATTTTTCTAAAAAATTGAAAGGCGAACTTTGGAATGGAGCCCCTAAGTTATGGCGCACCCATTCCATAGCCAAACTAGACCGAATTTAAATCCATTAGAAAAGTTTTTGTAGTAGTTCCTGGGGAATAACACCTTAAATTAAGGAAAATATATATTAAGTAATGATAGCTGTTCATTTCATACTACTATAATTATTTCTTGTTGTTGTTTTTGGTGATTATTAAGTGATAGTTGTTGTCTGTTTCTAGCTGAAAAAAACTTAAAATTGTCAATTTGAACGAAAAAACTCGGTCGGTACAGTAGATTATATTCTTATATTCAGTGGCACTTTTCATACTTTCGCGGTCCCTTCGTATTTTTGGCTCTAGTAAATTGAAAAATCATCCGATTTCGATGATTGATTGATTCGATGATGATAACGGCGGATTTATGAACAAAAATATGGGAATAAAAAAAATTAGTACTTATATTGGTTAGGTTAGGTTCCATGTTCTCATTTGGTCTGCTTTTCAAACAACTCACTACCCCCCTCCGCTCCCAATTCTCTTCAACAGTCAACCTTAGTAAGATGCCATTTTTTTAATGGTGAAAGTTAACTTTCAATATTGTACACTTGATCACATTAAGTGATTTTAAGAATGTTTTGTTCATATAACTTCAATGATTACTTAATAAAAAGTTATAAATCATTATATGTGAGAAACAGTCAATTTTGAGAGAAATTTCAATTGATATTTATTTATTTCAATTAATATCTATGGATATATGTATTTTATTATATAATGAATTAATTCAATAATAATTGTAAACAGATAGTAAATCAACATTTTCGTATGAATTTTTTTCTCAATTTGGTCGTTTTTTTGTGTTGATTACAAAAAAACATATAACAATTCCATTTCATTATTTGGAAAAAAGTTATCAACAATTATATGAATGAGTGCATTTTCATGAACATTTGTAGCTCTGAAAGAAATATAAGTAAGTTCTCATTTTTTTATTTCTATTTTTTCCGTGAATCCGCCGTAAAAACGAATATCTTAAGAAAAATTCATGGAAATCGAACGATTTTTCGATTTTCTAGAGCCAAAAAACGAAGTGACCGCCTAAGTATAAAATTACCCTTACTTCAATTTCAAAGTTTAGTTTCAATAAACTACTTTCTTCATGTAAAATGGAACGTAAATAAAATAGAAAATTGTTGTTGTTGTTGTAGTCATTCTGTTTAACATGTTTTCTTCTATATTTTGACTCATGTTAAAAAACATAAAACTTGCCAAAATCATACTTTTCTTTTTTGTTTATTTGAACCCAAACGGTAGGTTTGATTATGTTGTAAAGAACCACGATTATATTAAAACGTTGTTGAGAACCAATAGAGGATAACATATAACATCATATATATCTTAATGAAAACAGTTCTAGAAATCAAAGTGTTAAAAGTATTGATTAAATGTCAATAAACAGAAATTTTCGTATCACGGTTTTTTTTTGTATCTGTAGAATAATCAGTTTATTTCATCCAAATTTTCTAGAATTGATTTTTTCTTTTATGAAAATAACTTTCATTTCAACAAATGAATCCCCTAAACGATGGCACTGCTCCATATAACAATGTGTAATTTTTCGGTTTAATATCGAGCGTATCACTCTTGTTCGATTCGGTAAAGGGCAATTACAAAGTGGACCACACATCGAACCGTTCGAACAATGGTCAATGCCCAGTTTTTCTCATCATATCATAGAGAGATAGTTGAAAAAGAGAAAGAGATGATCTTTACTCGCCGAAAATCAGCGGGAAGCTGCACGCACTCATTAGCAATGTCAAGAATATGTGTAGAGGTATGCCTATGTTCTTAAGATCATATTGACTGGTTCATATCTTTTGTATATAAATGACAATATCATTCACTGCCACGATTTTATGTGTTTGTAGTTTTAAATATGTCATACGGAAACATTGTTGAGTTTAATTTACTTTTCTGATTTATTTGGATCGTAATTTTGCAGTTCTGTTTTATACTTTACTGATAACTTATCTCGTTACAAGATATACATAATTCAAATATTTCTCATGACTAATGAATGCATAATTCTATGTTGAGAGACTTTTATTTTTAATCTTAATTATTATCACACTAGTTTTACATCCCCAGCTTCTACTTTTTCTACAGTTTGTCCTCTTTAAACATCCAATTGTAATCTCTGTTATAATGTATGATTATTTCGTTCCCAAAATGAATGAGTTGTCGCTTCCACTAATTATCTAATTTTGATTGCCTACAATTTTCTCTGAGGATCCAAATTCGACTATTATTGTGTTTTTCTATTTATTTTTTAATGTGATTTGAATATATACAGGGTGTAGTACGAAAAACTTCCTCATAGAGGCGGATGCAGTTAGACTGAACATCTGACATTACGAAGACATAAGTTTTGAATCACGCTGAGTTGTCCTGAATGGTAATTTGGGCACAATGTCCAATACCAACAATGAAATATTTACGAGATATTCCAATTTTGGAAAAATACTAAACCTAACCTAACTAATCTACATTGAATAACTATATATCCATTAATAATGGAGCAATCATGAAATTGTCACCAATAAACAACACTTGCTCGTTATTTCCGCATATCCAGCTCAATGATGTTTTATACAGGTTGTTTTAAATTGAACCGCCAACAAAATTTAACTCATTTATAAATTGCCAGCTTTAAATTGATTTTATTAAATTATCCATTTTATTCTTTGAGCTCATCCGTTTGGTATTATTATTAAGTATACCTAAATCCAACCACTTTTGAGATATTTTATTATATTAGTTAAAATATGATTACAGTATGATATATGTATGAGGGTTGGTAACTGAGTTTCGATATATGGCAAGAGTGATTTAAATGTGTTAAAGCTGACATTGGTATCAAATTTTGACATTTTTATTGGTGAAAGTACTCAGAACGTGTTGTCATACGAGTGCTAGTTGAGTTGTTTACAGATACTACAAAACATGGAATTAAGTCGCCCACATTTTCGTGAGATTATTCCATTTCCAGTTGAGAACGGAACGACGCCAATGTGGTTTTTTTATTATTATAATCTACTCTGGGCTTATCAAAACTGTATATTGAATTTTTTTTTCGTTCTGAGTACGCAAAAACCGAAAATATGTTCTTCTTCTTATCGTGACGTATCAAGTACATCCACCAATAGCTTTGGCGATGGAAAATGTTCGGGGCACCTTTGGGCACCCCAACCACTTAAGATAAATATATTGTATCGATTAGTTAGCATGATCGACGACTTACGAGCCCAGAGATAGCAGCTCAGATCAACGAATCCATCTGATTTTGAGTACTTCTACAGTGAAAACGAGATTAAGAGAAGCTGGCCTTTTTGGAAAGGTGACAGAGAAGGAACAACTTTTGAGACGTCAAAATATAATTAAGAGGTTGCAGTAAGCTATGAAGTGATGAGTCAAACCTTGACATTTTTGGATCTAAGAGAACAATGATTGTGGGCAAGTCAAAGGAAGAACGGATGGTAGATCCATGTGTAATCCCGCCGGAGGCTTGGTGACTTAGATATAATTTGGAACATCATCTACTGGTGCAGGTGATAGGATGTTGAAGAGATATAACGAGCCCAAACATTCCTCGAAGCTGTGCAAAAATTATTCGAAAGAATTAGAAAGAATGTACTAAAACTGATGATTTGCTCATCACAGCAGCTCAATCCGATTGAGTTGTGGAACAAATTGAACAGGAAAATCAGAAAGCATTATGAAATATACTGAAAAATTGATGGAACTATATAAACGAAGATTTTTGGTCGAAATTGGGCAACAAACTAATAAAAGCAGAAGAAGGTTACACCGATATGAATCAAAAATTTAAATTTGTTACAATTACAGACTGTAGTTTTATACAGCTATATCATTATATATATAATTATATTCTTTGAAATATAAACATCACTATTGATCGTGATGTTTTTATTTGTTGTGTATCACGCAAACTATAGTGCGGCAAAAACTTTTGACCGGTAGTGTACGTATGTATATGAAAATACTGTCAGTATGCCGAGCGAAAAAGAAAACCAGAAGAATAATCCGAAATGCTAAGATAATATATTCGTAGGAAATATTTGGAAAAATAATCTCTATCAACGACAATACTATAACAATTTTTGAAAGAGAAATTAAGGACATAATATATACAATATATTCTGCCGATTTCAAGTATAATAGAAGGATGGAAATTGAGAAAATACGGTATAGAGTAGTGGGATGTGTTAACCCTTCGGTCGCGTATAAGGAAAGGGCTGAGTGCGGTTAATACGCACGTGGCATTGCTGGACCTACGCAATTTGTTATGTGCTACATTGGCGTAACGTTGTTCATAAAATTCGACAATATAATATACGAATTAATCATAAATACGGTATATAGATAAGCATTATACTTTTGGCGATGTAATTTAATCACTGTGTATTGCGATAGTAAGAAATTTATCAAATTCTAGCAAATATCTGCCGTCAGATTCTCCAAAATTCCGTAAGGCAGAAAAAGCCATACAGCTGCATCTAAACGGTTGACATCGAACAAAAAGTGTCAAGACAAAGTTTTCTTTTAGAAGATGTTTAGCGAAGATAAGAAAGATAATTTGATATAAAGATGATCCAATAGGTATTTACCAGCTTAGTAAATGAGAACTTCTAGGCAGGCAGAGTATTAGGATTGATATCAAGAAGGTTAAAATGAAATAATAATTCTAATCGCTACTCTGTTGTGAGAAATTTGAAGCTAACTCACAAAGTTATTGAAAACACTAATCATACTATTAGCCTCAAAAGTCATACCTAGAGCTAACTAATAAAAAACGCTATCTATATTCTCAAAAATGTATATATCTTCTCAAATTCCAATTCTTTTGAATTATAGCCATGAAATTCGAATAGTACAATAAGGCGGTATCAGGGGTGTCATTTTTGAGTAAGTTTAACTCTGAATTACATTGTTTGACGCGCATTTCGATAACCAAGTGATTGTCTTCAGAGACTGAAGGTAAACTAAACCTATCAACCTGACTTACCTGTTTTATACTAAATTTTCTCACCAATAAACCTTTTCCCGCTAAAATTAATTCTTGTGGGAAAAAAGTCCTTGACGGAAATATTCATAATCATTCTTTGACTACTAAACTATAGAGTGTGCTGTAAGGAATTGGCCCTTTGTCCCTATTTAAGGTTTTCTTACATTTAGCAATTTCTATGCGCTCAAATACGTCCAACAACTTATAATTGGATAGACTTTTTAACAATTTTACATTATTAATATTTATGTCATGATTATGACTTGCAGCGTGTTCGGCAATACCTGATTTCCCGATCAGTCCATATTTTAAATGAGCTATGTGCTCTTATTTCATATCTACCGCTCTTTTCCCAATTTGTTATTTTATTTTTAAGATTGTCCAATTGTTTTAATGTATTGTTGGATTTATAAACCAATTTGAAACCCACTCTGCTTAATATTTCTTCCAATCCTTTTGTATGAACAGGATTGGAAGGTATCAGAACAAATTTTTCTTGTTTTCCACTTTGGGTTTAGAAAAACGTGATTCCACATAGAGATTTCTTAAACCTATTGAATAACCTATTTACAATTCTTTTATCATAACCGTTGAGGACAGCTACATCCTCAATGAAGGACTTTTCCTTATTGTATCTCTCGATGGTAAGTGGAAAGTGGATTAACCGATGTACCAGGAGACTGGTCATCTTATATTGGATACAATGGAAACAATCAGTCGGAATGTACCTGCATGTACATCAAATTCTAACCTATGACTATTCCTAATTACTAGAGTATATAAACATGGTAGCTGTCCAATAGTTTCCATTTCATAGGTGAACTTTATAGATGGATATTTTGAGCTGAGCTCCAAAATGAATTAGTCTACGTTTGCCTTCTTCGAATTAAATATGGAGAAAATATCGTCCACATACCTGTACCATATACTGGGAAAATACTGAAACTCTTGACTGATTTGCTTTTCAAAATGACTCATGATCAGTTCAGCCATGAACGGTGATAGGCAGTTTCCCATTGCTCTTCCTTCGTCTTGCTTGTAGGCTTCGTTGTTGTAAAGGAAATAGTTTTGTTCCATACATTTTTTTGTTAACTGTAAATATTCTTCCTTTACATCAGCTCCCAAATTATTAGTTCTCAAGGTACTCCAAGGTCTGCTGGATCGACACGCTGGGAAATAATGAACTTACATCACAGGAGATTAAAATTTCCCTATCTTCAATTTCCATAGTCTTCACTTTGTTGATAAACTCTAACGAATTCTTCACTGAAAAATTCTCAGGTTTGAGGGGTAGCTTTTCAAACTTCTTCGTTAACCACCTGGAAATATTATAACTAAGTGTAGGTACAAAGTTCACCTATGAAATGAAAAATAATGGACAGTTATCATTTTTTAGGTACTTCAGTAATTAGGAATAGTAATAGGTTAGAATTTGATGTATTTAAGAAAAACACCACTACGTGCAGGTACATCATGGCTGATTCTACCATGGAGAAATACAATAAGGAAGAGTCTTTCATTGAGAATGTACCTGTATTCAACGGTAATGATAAAAGAATTGTAAATAGGTTAATCAATCGTCAAAGGTTTGAGAAATTTCTATGTGAAACCACTTTTTTCCAAACCCAAAGTGAAAAACAAGAAAAATTTGCTCTGATGTCTTCCAATCCTCTTTATACTAAAGGGTTGGAAGGAATATTGAGTTGGTATAGTGGCGGTGTAAACAGTGTGTTCATTATAAATATCGTCAACGGTTCCAGAAATTCCAACTTAACTCTGAATGGAATCACAAGTACAAAAATTATATCACACAATAGTCGATACAGTGAGAAAACTCAGTGATAAAATAAGAGCTACTTGCGGGGGGAGTCTTTGTATAATAAATCTGATAAAAACACGTTAAATTATTTTTTATAGCAACATGTATTTAAACAAGTTCATTTTTTCTCCCTTATATTTATAAAATAAAATATTTAGCACGCCCCTGTATACCTCAATCCTTTTCGCACCACATACCCGCCGATCCTCGTTCGATTAATGTATGGTATGTGTGTGTATGTTAATACCTTCCTTGTCTTCTTCTTCGATAAATGTCCGTTTGTTGTTTAATCGCTTTTGGCACTACCGAGCCTCGCGCTATATACCCACCGTCGGAGAAACTGCGTAAGATAATTATAGGATTTTGCACAGGGCTTAGAAGCGAACGATTTAACTTAGATTTAGGTCTTATTAATGGAATGAGATATGAAGGTGAATCGGCATTTGGTCAGCAGATCATACTTTCATTTTTAGAATCCCA
Source organism: Diorhabda carinulata (assembly GCF_026250575.1). Classification (NCBI taxonomy): domain Eukaryota; kingdom Metazoa; phylum Arthropoda; class Insecta; order Coleoptera; family Chrysomelidae; genus Diorhabda; species Diorhabda carinulata. The sequence goes on from NC_079463.1 coordinate 23,621,031, forward strand.
AATTTCAATAGTCGAATTACAAGGAAAGGAGAAAATACAAACAGTGAAGATATCTACAGTAATTGTGTTCTTGGGAAACTAGTTTAAAATTGAGATAATCTATTTTCAACAGATATGTAGAAATTTTTAAGTTAGATACTGAACCTATTTTTTAGGTTGAATTCTGATGAACCAATTTTTTATGTTAAATTCTGCTGAACCAATTTTTTAGGTTAAATTCTGATGAACCAATTTTTTAGGTTAAATTCTGATGAACCAATAACACTCTGAAGCTGGAAGTTGTACCATATACTTCAAAAATGAATTAGATTAACTCACGACAAAACTTATTAATTGTACTTTTTTGTAGGAAGTGAATAAACTCATTATTTTTTAAACATGACGTCCTCGGTTTCAAGCAATTTTTATACATATTCAAATTAGCTAGAAACGATCTGAAATGATTACAAATAGATAAAGTGAGAGCTAAAACTGAGTAGAAACTATAACAAATAATATTGAGCACCCCACGTTATCACGTGTCATTAATTTTATCGTTAGTTATTTTTATTTAAATCCATCATCATTTGTTACTTTTTAGCTTGATGTAATATAACAGCACGTTTTTTGAATGTTTTCAACTATGATTTAGTTTGTATTACTAGAATATTAGATCCTCTTATGATTTTTTCCGTCATCAAATCATTTCATCTAATTCTTCTCCGTTACGTTTGTGTCCGTTAATTTCAAGCGATCAAATTTTGTTACTCATATACCGCCGATGAATCATACGAGGGTTAAATGCTACTACGTAAGCTTGATCACTATTATACAGTCGTGAACTTACTCAAACGACAGCCTCGCATCTTGTGGACGGTTGACATCTAAATGTATTTATGAATTCAATGCCTTCATCCGAACCTCGCTGGTATAGTGGATTCTTTTTCTCAGTCCGAAATGGATTTTGCTGATAATCATGCTCGTCATTATCGAATCTATGGATTTACTGCATCGTCATCGATCGTTGGCAAATGTGAAACAGTTTGAATTTATTTATTATATAGGTTACAGTTTAAAAATTCATTTACAGATATTCTGGTGATCACTGTTTTCAATTAATGTTTGAAATTTCGAATTATTTCGTCGATCATCAATGAGTGTCCGTACGTCTAGAAGTATTCAAAAATCGATCTATTTCATGCACAAATAGAGAAGCTGATAGAAGGGAGTTGAAAAAGTGCCCATTCAATGTGAGAATATCAGTGAAGTAGGTATTACACCCAAAAGTAGTAGAACGCCAGAGATTCTTCCATAAAATGAAATACTAGCATGGAATTTGATCCAATTTTATCCATTGAGATTTTTTGATATTATCGTAGGCCCAGCTTTCATCTTCAGTAATGAAAAATGAGCTTCCAATCAAATGCGAATTGACACTCTATTTTATCTATTCAATTCATTTAATTTCACTACCATCTGCTTTCCGAGGATCTGTACTGTGTAGATCAGTCAATAACCTCTTTGAATGTACACTTTTGACACATTCTAATCTGTTTTCGAGTGAAAAAACGACTCATTTGCACTTTTGAATCTTTTCTATGATGGCTATTGACAGATTGTTCCATTAACATCTCTGGAATTGGAACAAAACTTAATATGCGTTGTACAATATTAATGTTTCACGACAGACAATGTAAACATGAACTCACTAAAATAGTTGTAGTATCCAGAACGGGTTCAAACTTATATTTGCTTATCTAAGCACATGAGGAAACTGTTTGACATAGTTGTAGCATAAGTGAGTTCTATTATGAAAATATACACTACAAAAAGTAAGTATTTTTATTTTGGGTTTTATAATATTTTTTTTTCACTGCACCTCACACAATCTAATCTCACTTTGTGACTTGGATCTTCTTTCTTTATTTGACAATAAGATTTTGGTTTTGGCGTATCTTGATCAGCATTATCCAACAGTTTATTTTTGTATAATTTCTCTGATACACTAATTTGAGAACCAGTGATTGCTATTGCTATTTGATCTGACAGATCTATAGAAGATTTTTAGTATATTTATATAACTCACTGTAATATTATTATTATATCTTTTTCGTTTTCTTTGCACGTAATTTTATGTTTCTTCGGCTTTTTTTGTACAACGTTTATGGGTAGTATTTTCCAATTTTTTCTCAATGTCTTCAATCAATGGATTTGCTTTACTAACGGGGTTTCTACTTACTTCAAATTTGAATAATTGTCTCCCTTGGTCGAGAAGATTCTTCGTCAATTGTCTTTCTTTCCCAGCACAGATTTTATTATTTCTTATGTATCCCACTCCACAGCGAAGTTTGAATACTTTCATACCGTATTTGTTTGTTGTGTTTGGAATGTATTGACGGATCTGCAGTCTACCACGGAAAGGAGTCATAATCTTCCCAACCACTTCTCCGGGCACACACATTTGTTAGTAGTTGCTCACAAGCTTTTTCTTCATGTTAGGCATATTTTAACACAAAAAAATGCAGATAAATAAATATACCTGACCCAAAAACATTATTTTTGATCTCATATAATATTTTTCGAAACACATTTTTGTATACTTTACATACGAGTAAAAGCATAAAACATCGATGATAGGATGAAAAATAGAGAATAAAATTTTGTTTCTGTTTCTCCTTACTACACGTAGAAATGTAATAAAATTTTTTAAAAATGATGTTCTTCGTGTACGGCCCATAGGATCGCTCTGGGCACAGGGAAAAGTTTTAGCGATAAACTTTCCCAAGTAGCCCAAAGAAAGCTAGGAACCGGACTCAAAAAACATCACTTTCTCCCACTTTTTATATCAAAACATTTTTTTCTTGGATCCACACCCTATGTGGAATGTAAGAACACAAAAAAATTTTTTCGTAAAGTTCACAATTTTGGTTAGAGCTCAACGTGTTAAACTAGTTAGCCCATGCCCATTAAACACTTCTCATATACGTGGTTTTGGCATTAGTACGTCGCAATAGAAATATTTTTATACCAGTTGCGATTCTATATTCATTTCCCCTGTTAGGTACCCTAAGAAAAAGTCTTTCACTGTAATTAGCCTTTCTGAATATGGTATTCACCGAAATATTTAACTTACACTAACTTTAGTGGTGATAGTAACATAGTAGTCTTGATGTATCCAATAAGACTAGGGGCAGTTACTAATATTATTGAATAAGGTTGTCAAAATCAATGCTTCTTACCCTTTGCCATTAACTGCCTCTAGATTGTGACTAAGTACACCAACACTCACAATTACACTGTATGACGCGCGTTTCGTTAACCAAGTTATCGTCTTCAGACACTGAAGGTGAAACTCTCTGAAGATGATAACTTGGTTATCGAAACGCGCGTCATACAGTGTAATTATGAGTGTTGATGTAGTGGTGGTCTAAACAGTGTATTTATTACATGGAACTTCATAAATTGTCTCCAAATAGATGAATCATATTCTCATTACTTAGTAGGAGCTTATTAACATTGGGGTTAATGTTTTCGTTTAATTATCTCACCGTAGTAACTCATTTTGACGCCTACAATTCATAATTATCGCTTGGGCAAACATACTGGTGGGTCCATACGTTACAGACTTTTTTTCGTACAGATATCTGTACAGACTATGAAGTCGTAGTAAAAAATTTCACCTAAAATTTGGATAGAATGTCTGTACAGACTTTTCATTGATTTTCGTTCGAAAATACAATTTAAATTTCTTAGCTACGATAAATACGCAGACTTACATGCGTACTCCGACTTTTGGATCTCACTGATATTTGTCTGTACTGTCTAGTTTGCACAGATAAAATTCTATAAAATTTTATTGAAGTCTGTGTCGTGTGGACCCACCATACAAGTTTTTGGACCATTTGTAAGCGAGGTAATAGTATGTGAAAGCTTTGATGATTCCACTAAAGGCACTGTTAAAAAATGTTGATATGACAGAAATAGTCTTACTGAAGACACTGTTTACGGCTCCCATACTAACATTAATAATAATTATTACAATTTAAAACGCGCATCTTTATAACCTAGTTAGGTGAAAGTAAACTTTGGTCTTTGAAGACGGTTATCGAAACTCAAATCAGTTAATGTAATTTTAAAATTATGAGCGTTGATGTGATGGTAGTAAACAGCGTGTTGTTATAAATATTATCATCGATTCCAGTTATATCTAACTTATATATTATCGGGACAGTTTTTTTTGGGTAATTATATAAAACATTCACGTATGAACCATTTCTAATAATCTGTTATCTTCGGCTGTTTGGGTATAGAGGAACCTCTCGTAATGAAGCAGATTCCTTAATAGCGATTATTAATTTCGGTCAAGAGGGAGAGTGGAAAGCGACGAAAATTTACATACGCCATATGAGTTGAAATGTGGAAGCATCTTTCCCCTACGTGACAAGCAATTGTATAAAGAAAATCAATGAAATTTGTTAAACACTGTTTTATTAAACATTAATTTATTATTTTTATTCACAATTTTACACGTTTTACTGTAGACGCCATAGAATTTAACTATAAAATCGATATTATTCAAACAATATGATGGATCAATTCATAAAATTTCTTGAGGATAAAATATCTTTCAATATTATGCAAATTATATTACATGAAACTGTATTGAAAAAAAAAACAAGAGAGTGGAGTGGAAAAAACTAATTTATCACTTATTTTGAGGACATTCTCAATGATATCTTTAAGGTATTTGTTTTCTTACTCATGTTAGTTGGAATCTATATCTCTAATAAATACAAACAGCTCAACCTTCAGCTTAAGCAACTGCAGGAATCTTATATTAAATTCAATAGTTACATGTTATTGATTAATTTCAAGCCTTCGGCGTCCCATTGTTTCGAACATTTTATTGTATTTGGTTGAAAACTATTGATTTATTCGAAAGCTTATAAGAAGTATATTCAGAATAATTGATGTAGTAATTATAACTAATAACTGTAGTTAATTGGGTCACGGCAGAAAAATGAATATCTAATTCAAATCATATTTTGAAAATACTGGTAACAGTGATAAAACGATATCATTAAATTTTTTCCTAAAATCTGAAATGACATCAAAATAACTTATATGTAAAGAACCCTGGGACATATCGATTCTTTTTCGTCGTAGATATTAGGAGAAATCTCTTTACTAGTGGATGTGAATGTAATTCAAGAGAACTAATTCCAAACTTCGAAACAAGAATTGTAAAAATAATGGAAAATTTTTTATGAAATAATACTATAAAGCGAAAAACACAATAACAACAAAATTGTTATATAAAAAGATGACTACTATTTATCAATCAAAGAGCAACATTTTATGAGCCTATTCCAAAAACTTCATCATACACTTCAAGATATTACCTTTAAACGTATTCCTTTAAAAGGATTCCAGTATACACAGCAGAACAGAAAAAATCATCATCATATTGAGCTTGATGTTTAGTTCATATACACATCGTTGCCAGGCGTCCAGATAGACATAGGTAGGCTTTTTCATTGCTTGTCCGGACAAAAAAACGTTGTCAGTCTTTTGTTAGGCTTTTTACATTTCGCAACGACGTGACTCGGTCACTCACCCAGGCTCAATTTGCTACATCTTGCATGCTACATTGAACATTCATTTTAAACAAATACAAAGACGCGCTGGTTCCCAAACGAAAAGATACATACAACAATTTTTTTCGAAAAGACCTTAACAAAGGCTATCATTGTGCTGTTCATTCTTTTATGGCCATTTATCAAAACTACATCGAAGATACAGATGAGGCTGATGTTTCTGTATATGGGGTTTTGGAAAACTCTAAGATAACGAATAACATGAATGAAAGAATTGAACAAGACATTTGCCCTCTGGAAGTGATTTCTATTTTAGGAAATTTAAAGGAAACAATACACAATACAACGTCAAAATTGACGATAGCATTATTTAGACCAACTGCCAAATCTAAAAGTTTTCTGAACACTAACAAAGAAAACGTTGATTTTAAGAAGCTATGATATTGATAACTTATTTCAAATCGATGATAATTCAAGATTGCTTTTCAGAATTTCTAACTTTTCGTCGGTATTACTTTTCTCTCCCAATACAAAACGCCAACGTTGAAAGAGTTTCTTTCTTGTTAGGTCAGCAATGGAAGAAAGAACGCAGCAGATTACATGTTAACACTGTTGCCAAAATGTTGGTTGTAGAATTAAATTCTAAAAATTTGACTTGTAAGGATTCTTACAAATACATTTTGGAAAAAACTAAACTCTTAAATTAATTAATTATATATATATTATGTGCTCAAAGAGAAGTTCTTTTTGTTTTATTGTTTAACTTAAAGAGAAATTTTTGATTATTTCTTTCAGTTAAAGAAGTTTTATATCTGCTTTTCATAAGAAGAATTTAAGTTTTATTGAATGCTTAAGTATCTAGAATTTAAGTTTGACTGATGACTATTTGATTATTATTAATAAAGTACCTACCTAAAACTGATTTGGAATTCGATATTATTATTTCACTAGAATTTGACAAGATTTATGAAAATAATCAAAAAAGCTTCATTTTACATACAATTTTTTTGTCGTACCTATTAATAATGAGACAAAATCCTCAATAATATAGGATTTCTGGCCTTTCTACCCAAATGTCCCGCCAAAACTGACTGATCTGTCCGGCTATTAGATTTGGCAACCTGACAATCCTATATCCACACATAATATTCATACTTGAATTATTGATTGAATCCACTATCATCCCTAATGATACTATTTCATCTTTTTATGACCACAAATATTGTTAAATTCGGATTTTTACTTTGATGAATATAAATTTGTAAAAATTTCATTTATAATAATCCTGTACATTACATACAAGTGGGAATATATAAAGGATGAGTACAAATTTAGCCATTGTTTGAGGTGTAATGTAGATTATTGATTCAAATTGGTATCTAGCAGATGTCGGTTTTGTGTTTAGTGCGTATGTGCTTGCGCTATTAGTGGCCAGCATCGCTGATTCTCCTTTTATCCCCCACAAGGCCCAATAAACCCCGTCCCTTAAACTTCCTGTTTAATGTTAATTCTACCAAAATATATGTAAAAGTACATTTAAATATAAATTTCTTTAGTTTCTTATTTCCTAGACCGTTTTATATGTTTTTGTTTCTAGATTGTGTTGATTTAGGTCTGTACTGATTAGAAATTAGTTTTTAGAACTGGTAAAAAATAGATGTTCCGATCTATTTTGGTCTTGATCGAATATTTTTTCATCTTAAAATGACACGTGCTTCATCTATTCTCAATTGAAGGATAATAAAAAGATTTCCATGACCACAAAACGGATACTTGAGTTTTGCTACGAAGAAAAACGAATATTTATAATTGGATAAGCCCTTTTTGTTTTCCAAAATACTCTCTACTAAGATCAAAACACTTTTGAATGCGTTTGAACCATTTTTCGAAATATTTTATCAGTCGCTTCTTTAGGTGCGGAAAAGCGTTGAGCTCGCAATTTAATTTGGTCTTTGGAAATAAAAAAGAAATTATAGGGTTCCTAACAAAGACTGTAAGGCGGATTACCCATCAATTCGATGTTCTAACTATTCAAAAACGTTTTTGTTTGACTGATGTGTAAGAGCTCGCGCATTGTCGTCTTCTGCGAATGATTTTATTAGTTTCTCTCAAAGGGAAAGCAGCCATTTTGTATATTCTGTAGATTGTTGTTAAGTTTTGAGTTGATATTTATAGATCCATGCATTTCTTTGCACCAATATTCACGAGCTTTTTTTAAGATTATCAAATTATGCGGTATCCAACGCGAACAAATCTTTTGGTCACCACATGACGATCTTGCAGCGAACCACCAAAAGTCGAAGCGAGTTAATCGACAAACTGCTGTTGGTTTAATCCACGTCGGAACACGAAAATTTTTGACCAAGACGAAAAATTCAAGTATCTGTAAATAACTCAAATAACACTCGTATAACACTTCAGTCAGTAAGTTCACTATAATAATGTCAAACTATGATGACCACGTTAGATTTGACATATTCGCACGAAAAAAAGTCATTTTTACGTACGTTGAAAGTTCGAATGTAGAGATAAGTCGAAGTATTATTTTAACTATTCTTCAGACGCGAATATAAAGATCTGTCATGAAATGTTAGTTTCAATTAATATTAAACAACCAACTAATTCCATATTCTACCATCTATCGCGTTGTACAAATGCGAAATTTTATATATCATAAACTTAAACGATAGGAAGTTAACCAAAAACCAATCAAAGATGTTATTCGACGGATAGTCGATGACTTGTGCTAGCTTTGGACATAATTCACAACAAACTGCGTGCGTAATATAGTTTTGTATTGCTTTTGGTCTGTAAATACATGTCCCCATCCTTATTGGTTATTGCTAGAAACACATGACATTGAACATTGAACATTGAACAATATTTCTAATACCTAATTTCTAATCTTTTATAAAGATGAGATGATAAAATTGAAATATCCTTATCTCTAGAACAATACCACCTAACCTAACCTAACCTAATCTAACCTAACCTAATCTAACCTAACCTAATCTAACCTAACCTAACCTAGCCACAGAAGAAAAAGGTTATAATTTGAAAAACGAGTATATTATTGCAAAGTTCATGAACATTCCCTATTAAGACTGCTTCCGTATTATTGTATGTTCCATTTAAAGAAATGGCTTGGAGTACATTGAAAGAAAACCCACGCAAATTAAGTTATATCGAAGATATGGAAAATGAATTAAGATTAAGGAAATTGATATTCAGATCGATGTTTTTCCAATATTTTGTGGGGATTCATATAATATAATATCATAAAAAAGAAATTATACATACCAAACTAAAGCGTAATGGGCTAATGAAAGGCTGTGAGGTAGATTTGAAAGAATGGAGTGATAATCTATAATTGTTTTATTTATTCTATACGACTCATTGGAATTCTCTATTTCCTTACAAACGTTTTTGATAGCGAGAATACAATATATTTAAATACAAATTCTAGCCAGTTATCCTACAAAACTCATTTCATCTTATTATTAACAAAGAACATACGTTGTAAGCATTTTTTTTTATTTTTAAAGTAACTTTGGAGAAGCTTTAGTACCTTGAGTGCTTTACCGAGAGCTCAAGATTTGAGTTGGGCACCATGTCATAATATAACATGATTATGACGTTACAGATTATTATTATCAAAATTTTAATTGGTAAATTCCGTCCTATTTTCGGTGGAAATGATGTGTGTAATTCATCTACTGTGAAAAGAATAATCTATATATTCGAAAGTATTGGATCTATGCATATGAACCCGAAACTAAACAACAATCGACTGTAGAGGTCTTTCAAGACGAACCAAATCCAACAAAAGTTGTTTGCGCACTTCATAGCAAATGGTCGTATGTTTCTTCGGGACTGGACGTGTCTTCACCGTTCCACCAGAACAACGAAAAATGGTACATCAGTAATTGTGCGCTCTCACACAGTTCAAACATCAGTTCTTGTTTGACACCGAATAACTTTTTCTGATTCTGATTCTCAATCTAAAGGGACATTTCGTTCAAACGCATCCAAAAGTATATTGATCTTAAAGAAGGATATTTTGACAAATAAAAAATTCATGTCCAATTATTAATATTAGTCTTTATTTGTCCTTCTCAAAACTTCAACAGCATTCCTTGAACACTCGTAACTAACGGACGACATTTTTTTTACTGTTTAATGCTTCATTTGCTCTGGTCAATATATTATTGAATGTTAAAAAATTTTAAGGTACAGGGTAGCGGAATAGAACATGTATTTATTAAGTAGAGGCTGAAAAAAAAGTAAAATATTGTTGAAATAAAAGAAATGATGATTAGGTAATTAAATGAAGTTTATTTTTTTCAAATAATATCATCTAAATGACGGCCTTCTCGAAGATGGCACTCTGGGGTGATTGCTGCCATTTTCTGGCGGATATTTTCCTTTAGCTGACTGATGTCCCTTGAATTGTTCATGTAGACTTTATGTTTTATTCTTATCATATATTCTTATTCTTTTGGAAATTGGTCTTGCAGGAAACATCTGTTTTACAGCCGCCATAGAGTCATTTGAGGTGTGACAGGCCGTTCCGTTTAGTTGGAACCAAGTTCTCGTATTCGTTATTCTTGAACTCGCAAGTTCTGGAGTGAAAAAACACTCTAACATCGCAACATAGCGGTTGATGTTTCGGCCTCGTGAATCTTCAAAGAAGAAAGGGCCAATAATGTCTTTGCTTGTGATTGCAGCCCATACCATGACTTTCGGACTATGCAGTGGTTCTTGATGTTTAATTTTTGAATTTTTTTCGGTCCAATAACGACAATTTTGTCAATTTATGAACCCATTCAAATGAAAATGAGCCTTATCTGAAAAAAGGAAGTTGTGAAAAGTGGAAAATCGACTAAGCATTTCTTCAGCAAATGCCAAACACACTCCAAAGTCAGTATCTTATAATTCTTGTGTTAACTGGAGCTTATGAGGATGTAGTTTAAGATATAACTTAAATTGAAATTCGCTGTAAACTTTGTCGCGACAAGTTTAAAGCCGCCGATTCCGAGTAGACATATACGGATTTTTTCGTACTGACTCCTTCACCCTATCAATATTGTCTGTGGTCCTAGACGTTCTTGGACGACCTTTTGCTGATGGTTTGAGCGTGGAATTGGTCTCTCAAGAACGGTTAATCCATATTTTAATTAAATTGCACACGTAGCTTCATTAATGTGTCTTCATACATATTCTGAACTATACAGTCGCCTTGTCAAGACGTTCATAAAACGTGCGAACACAAAAAGCGTGACACTTTCTGTCGAAGTGACTCATGTCTACTAAAACTCCACGAGGGAACTATCTAACCACGCTAGGCTCCCCCGCCCACGCATATTTTACCTCGCTAAAAACGATGATGCAATATGCACGTTCTATTGCGCCACCCTGTATTTGGTATAATGGAAGAAGAAATGTTCAATAATTTCCATATATCAAGTTTGTTCAAAAAATATCTTTCATTCTGAAATGATATATTCTTCTCATTATGGCCGATCATCTAATAAATTGATATAAACTAATATAGTTTCTGATCGAGTTAATTTTAATGTAGAATTATAGATATGTCCATATTTCTATTTTATTTGAATCTTCATTCAACTTTATCAAAACGTCGTTAAGCTATAAATCACGCTCGTGTGTCTCTGTTGATCACCCCTTCAGAAACTATGATACACAATTTTCCTTCCCCTTTTCAATTCATTCGATTCAATCGATTACAGCTATCATATGAGTATTGAAAGACAATTTATCAAAAAAACATAAGGTCAAATAAGCTCCCAATCATCCTATCACCGATACTCGACATGATTTATTTCAATATAAAAAGGTGTAAATTGACAGTTTATATATGATAATGGTGATATAAGAGGGTGTGGTTATAGATAACAGGGACGTATAGAGAGTTTTTTACGATGAAATGTGAAAAACTTAAATTATCATTCAATTAATATGAAAAAATGGGAGAATTCAAAATGTTTAAATGAGCATAAAATTCTACGAAGGGTATATAATGCACTGAATAAATATTTTGAAAATTTCATATGAAAAATTGATTTATGAAGCTCATTGTAACGTTTGTGAAACTGTTTTCAAAAGACGAACACATTGTTTCAGCAATATATGAAGTTTCCTATAAGGAAAAAAAGAAAAATGAGAATAACTAATATTATTTGGCAAATACAATCAATTCTTACAATTGAGAATAAGTAGTTTATAGTACAAAATCTACAGTAACGAGAAAAAAATTGAGATCACCTTAAAATTTTCATGTTCTTTGAAATTTTACGTTTTTAGATAGTATTCGTTCTATGGGATTCATATCTGGGCTGCGGGCTGGCCAGTCAAACCGCCTAATTTCTACCTTATCCAGACACTCCCTGACAATTCTGGCTGTATGTGGTCTCGCATAATCTACATTCCCATTCCCATAGTCACCATGAAAGGCAAAACATGGTCTTCTAACATCTCCGTAATGTACCTTTGGGAGGCTAGGGAGCCATTTTCTATGAAGTTCAACTCTGTACTAGCTTGTGCAGTGATTCCCACCCAAACCATAACTGTCACACCGCCAAATTGAAGACGCTCGTCAATGCAAACTTCAGCATATCTTTCCCCAGATCTTCTCCACACTCGTTGACGTCCATCTGACCCAGTGAGGTAAAATATGCGATTCATCTGAGAACAATACCCAGCCTTAATCATCATCATTTCAGCGAACGTGATCTCTGGCAAATGTCAATCTTGCAGTCCGATGCAACGGAGGACCTGTAGCTATTCTTCTGCATGACAGTCCAGTAGCATGAAGTCTTCTTTTAACGGTCCATTTACCAACGTTGACGTTTCTCCCTTCTTCCAACTGATTTTGCAGTGAATCTGCAGTAGCTGTCCTATTCCGCAAAGTTGTGGACACCAAAAAACGGTCATCTCGTTGAGTGGTAACTCTCTTTCGCCCAGACCTTGGTCTTCTAGTGATCAGGCTAGTCTCCAGAAAGTGCTGGTACACCCTTTGCACACCACAAAGACTAGCACCAACAATTATTGCAGCTTCACGTTGCCCCCGACCATCTTGTAACAGCGCAACAATTCTTGCCACAAAAATCGGATCTAAACGCATTATTGGCCTGTAAATAACTACACTTTACAATCGTTAGGTTTTACACGAAGAATGAACAGTAAACTGGAAAACAGGCAAAAGGAATGTGAATGGGAATGAATGTTTGTATCAATACGTTCTAGATTTTCCTTTCCTTATTAAGATTTAACTTTGTTTAATTACCGCTGGATAGTTGGTGCATATTCTATCATAGCTAATTTGACAGGTTTATTGTAGTCACCCCTATCAAATCTTTAAATAGTATCCAAGCCCTCCACTCCAACTAGACTTCATCGTTTTGACTTTAGCAACTCCATATAACATTCCGGTTTGGACTTTTCTTATCTAACGTTCTAAATATGATCCGACATAATACTTCACAGCATATGGCCATTTTTTTCACTTTCCAGTATAGCTATTTCTCGTTATTCCGTCCATTCTATCAGGTGCTGTGACTAATCGAGACATCGAGCTGGTTTCGATAGATATCATGGGTGGACGTTGTTTTCCACCTAACATGTTATCATTGGTCATATCTTAGTGGAGTCATAGATTCATTCTTGATCCCAGCGCTTCTTATGTCAATATTTACATGATGATCACTCCTTAATACTTGATTCAATTGGAGAAAGAGATTTTCGCCGTTTTAACCGTAGGTCGTCTGATTTCTTCCTTCCTTCCTTCTTGACGAAGGGACCAATGGCTGTTTTCTGCATATTAACAAACAGATTATACTGTCGTCTTCTCAACCTAGGCAGTAAAATGTATCCATCCATGCGAGAAGCCCCCAATTTTGTCTCAATTTTATCCTCACCTACACAACTATGTTTATGTATCTACTCCGGATTCAACTACAGTTTAAAAAAACTGTTGAGTCAGCTTACAAATTGAATACTAGCTAAAAGTTAGAATATACAAAGATAAGATTATCTAAAGTACAATAAATAATTATTATATTATTATATTATATAGCCCCCTGTTCTTTTTTGACCATCCTATTCTTTACTTCCAAAGATTCCTTAAGCTTTCATCTTTCACTAACTATTTCCAGCACCGGCAGCAATTTATATTCACTGTCTCTCACTTACTTATTCGGATTTATTTACATACTTAAACTAAACACTATAATAATCAACTTATATAATTAAATATTCGCTACGTTTATAATTAATATAAATTCACTGGTAACTTTTCACTATTTCGTTCTGTTCACTATGACTGAAGTATGTACTGACTTCTCACTGCTAAAAAAGCTCGTATTTATACCAGAAATGAATTTGTCGAATAATCCTAGAACGTAAACAAATAAACGCATAAATAAAAAGGCCTTCCTACAAATCGTTTCTTAAAAACACTATAAACAAAGTCTTCGTTATGATAAAAACAAGTCAAAAAACAATACCAAAGACCCCACTAAATTTTAGATTCTTCCATCACAACCGAACAGGACCGGCTTCATGGTCCATGTCGTGTCGTAACAACAATTTTCAGATAGTAATAAAATTGATGTCACAATATTGACAATTTCGTGTCATAAGAATTACATAAGATTTGAAAGGGGACTAATTCCAGAAACATTTGTTCTCGAATTACTTATGTCTGGACAATTTCCCGCGATTTTGTACTTCTTTTTACTTTGACCTACAAGTCTAGAGACGCTAGAGCTAACAGCACTGCATTGTTGTATACCACCACCTTCCTTAAGTAAAAAACTTGGTAGTTGAGTCATCGCGCTAACCACGGAGCAAATTATAATTCATACGAATTGCCATTCGAAACATGATTGCCATTCGAAGCTATGATTTCAATGTTGGTTTAACTGAATACAAAGTCTTCAACAGCTGCAGCTCGTATTTGGTGAGTCTTCTACTAGTAGCTTTGTTTTACTGGTATAGCGACTTTAGAAGAGGACGGATCTCGCTTGGTGATAAGGTATGGTAGGTCTTCTTATCTACTGTTGGAAACTTTAAGAGAATGAGAAGTATGATCCACAAAATGCACGTGTCAAGCGATTGAAGGAATTCTTGGTGTCAATGATTTCATCTAAGTCCATATAAGCCTTCCGGAATTGAATCCAAATGTCTGAATTCTGTGCTTCATCAAGTTTTATTGCACTCTCTTGATATCATTGGAAAATCTCTTTGGTGAACGTCTCCAGCTACGGAGAGCGTCTTGATGAGGTCTCTACTTCTTTTACCTGTTTAGTACCTTATACCTTAACGATTTCTAAAAGGCAGAGTTGGTTAGAATCAAGCGGGAAACGTTGAATAAATGTGGAGATGGTTTTTCTTGATTTAAAATAGTGACGAAATAGCAAAGATCTGTTCTTGATGCACCCAATATTCGTGAGTTAATTTTGCATCAAGAAAATTCATCTCTTGGGAGAATTACAAAAAATGACTGGTTTCAAGCTGCCAAAACTTTAAAATTGCGATGATGTGGGTGGTGATTACTTGATACAGTGATGACTGTTTGTTACGAATATCGTTATAAAACTTATGAGCACCAACTTTTGAGAAACACTGTATATATATATATATATATATATATATATATATATATATATATATATATATATATATATATATATATGTATTTCGAGAATCGTGAATAAAATTTAATGGAAAGTAACAGGACCCAAGATATCCTTTAAATCAATAAAGGGCTGGAATTTGTTGAAAAATCAAAATTATTCCCAACAATGTATTTTTTTCTATTATATACTTTCATCGAAAAACATAACATCTTTTTCTATGATACAGTCATAGCAGTATCGAGGACTAACTCTAAAATTTTCAAGACAATCCCATAACTAAAAGGCAAATACCGATTTCGTGTTTCAGTGAAGGCATGATCACATGGTCTGCGTTCCTGGTGAGGTCACGTACTGGTCCAGAACGTGACTGATCCCGCTCCATATTAGATTACACATCACAGATCTATTCCATCGGACTGTCGACACTCTAATTGCCATTAGTATTCCTTTATTATTCCTCGCAAATATTATATTCACATACAAACATACAAGAACAACAATCTACAAAGGATTTTCTAGGTTATGTTTCTGTTTTTCGTAATAGCACGAATCGGGTTTGTAATAATCGTACTCTCTAAAGGTTAGTTCGTAGTTATCGACGCTTTTGATGAGTATGAACAGATATATTGTATTGATAAGAAACGTGGAATATACGGGGAGCGTAATATACGTTGATCAATTAATTCATTTTCCTAAACTTCAATTATGAATGAACTCAAAGAATGGTCGTTCAAAAATATTTGAAAATCAATATCTTCCGAATATTAATACCAGGATGTATTGATATCTAGTTAGCCTAGACCAGTTCCATGCATAAAAATAAATTGCGTTGCCATAGCAACGAACAATAACATATTAGAAGTGTCAGTGTAAAGTTTGTCGTCAAAAAAGTAAACCAGATCTGCGCAATGAATTAAAAGAAAAAAGATTATCAAGTATCTGTATTTAA
Source organism: Diorhabda carinulata (assembly GCF_026250575.1). Taxonomy (NCBI): domain Eukaryota; kingdom Metazoa; phylum Arthropoda; class Insecta; order Coleoptera; family Chrysomelidae; genus Diorhabda; species Diorhabda carinulata. The sequence continues at coordinate 23,637,215 of NC_079463.1, forward strand.
AAGAGTTAAGAGGTAATCAGATTTATGAGGATATGCTTAATACCTTTGGTGATCAATGTCCTTCGTATGCGACCGTGAAAAATTGGACTGCAAGCTTCAAAAGAGGTCAATTTTCCATTGAAGATGATGACCGATTGGGAAGGCCAGTTTCTGTGTCAGTTCCCGAAAATATCGATGCAGTTCATGACATGATTTTATCAGACCGTCATTTTGGGTTAAAACGGATATCTGAAGCAATGAATATTTCATACGAATGCGTTCATCATTTAGTTCACGTCAATTTGGACATGAGAAAAATTGCTGCAAAATGGATTCCCAAATGTTTGAATGTTGACCAAAAGCGTGCAATGGTAGAAGCATCGCGTTCGATCTGTACTCAATTTGACAACGATGTAGACTTCTTAAACCGAATTGTTACTATGGATGAGACTTGGGTACATTTCTACGATCCAGAAATAAAGCAACAATCGATGGAATAGCGACACTCTGATTTTCCAAGATCTAAGAAGTTTCGTGTCCAAAAATCTACTGGAAAAATTCTTGCTTCAATTTTTTGGGATTGCCATGGAGTAATCATGATTTATTTTTTTGGATAAGGGTAGAATAATAACTGGAGATTACTATTCGACATTACTGACCACTCTACGGGAAAAAATTAGAGAGAAAAGACGCGGAAAGCTATCTAAAGATGTTTTGTTCTTGCAGGACAACGCCCCTGCACACAAATCTCATGTTGCCACGCAAAAAATTCGTGATTTAAGGTTTGAATTTCTAGAACATCCCCCTTTTTCACCAGATTTGGTTCCGTCTGACTATCATCACTTTCGTCAACATAAACAATGTTTAAAAAGTCGTAAATTTTCTTCTAACGAGAAGGTAATAAAAGCTGTGGAGGTCTGGTTTGGAAAGCAAGAAGAAACATTATTTTAAAGGTCTAGAAATGTAACCAATTAAGAGGAGAACATATTGAGTGATAAAATATTTTGACATTGAAATTTTGTTTGGTTCTACAGTAGTCAAAGAATTTTTCAATATATCCTCGTAGATAGTGAAAATGGTACCAATGAATAGTGCAGGGCAAGTAAATATTATCCAGGAAGGGTGTAGATATGAATCTAAAATTTTAGATAGGTTAATTATCCTTAAATGTACTTCATCCAGTCCTTTGGATGTTCGCGATAACTATAACTAAAGCTTTTGCTTGTTTTGGCGTTCAATCACGTATATTAAGGAGAAATGATTGTTGTCGCTTCTCTCCCCCTCTTCGACCTCTAATTTAGCCATCTATCTATTATATACACTATATCTATTATATCAGACTGTATTTTTTTATATGGATCTGTATATGGACCACCTATAAGATATTTTGTTCTTGCAACCCTTAGAGGGAGGGTTCTCACATCTGCTGACTAGAGCTTATTCAAATATCTAGTAAGAAAACAGATTGAATAATGAGGGTAGCAATGTGCAACCTTGAAGTACATCTACATCTCGCTCTCAACGTCTTCGACTTCATAGTAGGGATGTTCTTTCCATTCACTGTGACAGTGTGGAATTAATGCGAAAAAAGAACTTATAATTACGTGGAAACTTGTTTTATTTAGTTTGAGTGAAATTTTCAACTTTATGAGTTTCTTGAAGAATAAATTAGGATGTTCAATATTTGACATTTGCATTTGTATTCAATGTGTTACTAAATAGTCAAGAAACATAAATAATTTTAATCCAATATTCAACCAGACTTCGTGATTATCTATTTAAAACTTTCCAATATCCAAAAACCAGATAAAGTTAAGAAAAGTAACACACAGTTGATACAACTATAATAAAAAACGACACTCACTTGTAAGAAGCAGGAAGATTTATGAATTCTGTGGGCCTGGAAAACGAATTCTGTTCCTCCACGAGGGTTGTTAGAGCAGTTGACTGTTAACAATATTGTTCAGAAGAAACAATGTAGGACAATTGAAGATTCATTTTTAACCAGGGAAACCTATTATTCTTTCTTTCGTCACACCCTTCTCTTTTTGTGAAATTTTTAAAACACCATCGAAGATTTTCATCTTCAAATTCAGTGTTTTAGCATCAAAATCAGAATTGTCTCTACCAGAATTGGGCAGGTCTAATTTCATTGCATTGTAGATTACAGGGAAATAAAAATAGGAGAATTTCGTTTTTGGTATTAACCTTTAGTAACCCAAAAGCATTTCTAAAACTAAGCTGCGAGATCTCGTTCACTTTACCATTGAATAATAATAATTTATTCTCAAGTATTGAGCATATAGGCTCTCAGACTGATTAGTACAGCTTCTAGGCTGTGCATTTTCCTATACTGCCAAGAATGTGGATTTCACTTCTTCGGCATTTCATCTGTGTTAAATATTGTATTGAATGGATTGAGTATCGTGTTTATAGGGCTTCATAACCTCCATTGGTAATTGTGCTTACCCGATAGCTTTTCTATTTTTCCTATTCTCAAGTAAAAGGATATAAGTGATGTAAGATATTCATATGTCTATTCATAGCTGTAGGCTTCAAAATATAGAATTCATAAGCTATTACTAGTTCTTATAATTCATTTAGGGGTTTTTATACATCAGATGATTCACCTGTTTTTTCTATTTTCCTATGTATATTAGTAATATCATGTTTGCAATTTCCTAGCATTTTTTCCATCCATTATTGTTATTTTATGCGGCTAATAGTTATCAGGATTCTGTATTTTCTTGTTCTTCCTTCATCTTTAATACATGATCTGTTATTATTTTTTAATACCAGTTTTGAGAAGTCGAAGAAGCATCGACTATTTACCACAATTTCTACATAGCCAGAAATTTCTCATAAGCTTCTTATAAGCTCATAACATCCTCTCCTCCTGCGTTTTGATTTTTTTCAGTTTATTTTCACGAATTGGTGGTAATGTCTATGTTTCGACAGCTTCGAATTTCAGTTCCAACTTTGCCACAAGACGAACATAGTCTTCATCAATATCAGCTCTTAGTTTTGTTAATTTCTCTATATTCTCCATTTTATCCGTATTTGAGTTTATGGTTACTCTGATATATAGTTGTTCAAATGTACAGGCAGATCGAACAAGTTGGTGTCAATCGTCAATTCCAAATCTATACAAAACTCACCTTATTATTGAATAGCAATCCGAACTTACCCACAATATCTACCCGCTAACCCATTGGTTATAGAATCCACATAAACGGTACGATGTCTGGCTATTTCTGGCGGTTTGAAACGAATGTGTTTTTTTCTCGTGCCGAAAATCATTTGTGATGAAAAACAGGAGCAGCGTATCAATTTCAAATTTCTAGTTAAATTGAAAAAAACTCCGACAGTGATATAAATTGTTGCAAGAGACTATTCTCTATCTCGTACGGGTGATCATAGTTTTTTTTCGACATTAACGGTATCGTGATAACTGAATGAGTTCTAGAAGGTTAGACTTACTATTTGTCAGTTTTGACAACACTGCGAGAACGAGCTCGTGAAAAACTGCCCGAGTTGTAAGAACAACTAGTGGATTTTGCACCAGGACAACACATCTGCCCATAATGTACTATTTGTTAAGCATTATTTGGCCAGTAAGCGCACTCCAGTGCTCGAACACTCACCGTACTCACCAGATTTGGCACCATGCGACTTTTTTTGTTTCCAAAGATAAATTCTGCTTTGAAAGGGACCCGATTTGACTCGATGGAAGCGGTAAAGCGAAAAACTCACCAAAGAAGACTTCCAGCACTGCTTCGATCCAATGGAAAAAACGTATAGTAAGGTGAGATGCGAGGGAAGGGAAGTATATTGAAGGGTAGCATTCGAATGTAGAATAATTTTCATAATAAAACCCTTTTTTGTAACGAGTCTCGTCATTTAAAAGCCAGACCTCGTATATTCTCCATATAGTGAAATCCAGAAAGAAGACACCGTGTTTATCACATGACTATCCATCCCAGTCTTCATTTAGCTATGCGAGTGAAAAGTTTGACGCATAAACTACTCATTGACACACATTACTGTAAGCAATCCATCAATATTTTTTGTATTTTCCCTCTAATAACTTCTTAGAGTCGTTTATATTATAAAACAATGTCTTGTACATTTTTGTGAGATTCGTTCTGATACTCCTATTCCACTGACTCTCTACATCTATAGTTCACTGTTGTATTATATATATTTTCAACTAGATATTTCGATATCAAGATTTCAACAAGTTGTTCATAACACAATGATAATCAAAATTTGTTGTTGTTTTGATTTTAATAATTTTTTTTATGCAGGAAGTACATAAAGTGGGTTCACATTATGAACTAATATCATGTGTTGGGAGTAAAATAAATTAATTTCCGGAAAACATTACGAATTCTCAAATTCTTGTGATGTCGCGATAAAATCTCAAATTTCCGTTGCATGTGAAGTTTCCCAACATATATTGAGCCCCAACCTGACTTGCTGGAATAAAATCTAAACATTAACATTTTTACATATTGGCATGCTTAAAAATTATTTACGCGAAGACAGAAATTTTGAGATGAAACAAAATCTTGAAATTAGAATAATAAGTGAAGGATTTTTTGAGGACATTTCCAATCTTACGCAGACTATTAGTTAGGAGATTTTCGCTCCAACCAGATCTGTCATTCCATCCACTTACATAAACATATAGTCGTACTTAGGACTACCAGATCTGATATGTGAGATGACGAATCCGTTAGTTAATGGAAAAATCTGGATTTCTAGAGGTCTGGATAGTTGATAGTATATTTAATAGTTGTCCAAAATCGTGACGAAAGTCGAAGGATAGATCGTATCGACAATGGTGTGAAAATCTTGAAAATGAGAAGAAAAAAAGAGGTTTGGATATGGTAGAAATACTGGAGTGAAAAAAAAGAAATATAGAACAAAATGAGTGAAAAAATTGGTACTTGAAGATTTGATTCTCAAATAATCTAAAATGTCATTATACGTTTGTGACTCAAGATTCTTATTTTGGTATGTTTGATCCTTTATTTTGTACAGATAATGCTTTTCTCAATACAGTTCAATTATGTTGTTTATTATTTACTCAGTTCGTTCCATACTGATCTGATCCTCTACGAATCGTACACCATAAAATAAAAACAACTTAGTACCTAACCAAACACGTGGTTACTCATAAATAGAACCATACCTCGAGATCAGATCTGTGCGAGATCACATAAATTGTTCTAAGCTTATTGCATTTTCTTCTTTCAGTTATATCGACAAACTTTCCAATGTTCTTTTCCTTTGTGGTGTTGTCATTATCATGAACTTCGATTTATCTTCGTTGACTCGTAGATTTCCTATTTCTGCAGGCTCAAACCGATTTCACGTACTATAAATTCTAATACTATGTTGAACAGCGTAGTGAATAAAGGATCTCCCTGTTTTAGTCCTGTGTTTGCCTGGAAACATTTTGATATTCTTTGATTTACCTTTACCTTCGTTTTTGTATGTTCGAGTGTCATTTTCGTAAGACTTATGAGCTTTTTTGGAATACTAAGATCTTCCATTATGCTGTACAAATGGTTTCTGTTCACAGATTTTTGGAAATATATTTAGAAAGACTGAGTAAATTGGCAGATCGTATTTATACCCCATTCTTTGCGTCTTCAGAGTGAAAATGTTATGTGTGACTGATCTTCCAGATGTAAACCTGCATTGGTATTCTCCAAACAAGTTTTCTCCATATACTCTCAAACTTTTATCTATGGCGTTAGTCAAAATTTATTCCTGTATAGTTCCTGTATTCATTTCTTTCCCTTTTTTGTGTATTGGTACCAATCTTGGGTTGTAAGCTCCTCCCATTGTCCATGTTTCTTTGAAATGCTATTCCCATTTTTGGATCATATCGGTCTCATCAATTATTATTTCCCCTTTCTTATTTTTAATATAAATAGTGATTTGTTCAGCTTGCCCTCTATTGCATTTTATCTCTTTATAGAAATTCTTCATTCCTTTGTTTAGAAAGCTTTCTTCGATGCCATGAATTCTGCTCTCCATTCCTTTGCTTTTCTTCGCTCTACACATTTTCTTTGTCGTTCTTCTTTGCTCTTCCTACAGTTTTTTCTTTATCTGTTCCGGTCTGTAGCTTAGATCTATATATATTTGTTTATTACCGTCTATTTCTGTGCAGTTTAATGGGTTCTCTGAGAAATTAATTCCATTTAATATCGTTCTGTTTGTCGATTTTTCCTATTTTTGTCAATTTCAATTTGTTTTTTTTGTCTGTCTGTTTTTCATTTGTTTTTATTTATTTTTATCTATCATACATCTCAATTTAGCACTTCTCTCCATACATCTAGTTGAATTAAAACGTTTTTCCACACATTAGTAAAACATGACAAAATTAATCAAAGCAGTTCTGGAAGTCTTGTTTGATAAGTGCCTTTAGGAGCTCTGCCATTTTCTGCTTTACCACTTCCATCGACTCAAAATGGGTCCCTTTTGAAGAAGACTTCATCTACGGAACTAAAAAAAGTTGCATGGTGCCAAATCTAGTGAATACGGCGGATGTTTGAGTACTGGAGTGCGCTTACTGGCCAATTAATACTTTGCTGATAGCGCGTTATGGGCAGGTGTGTTGTCCTGGTGCAAAATCGGGCCACTTTTCACAAACTCGTTCTCGCAGTGATGCCAAAAATGACAAATAGTAAGTCTGGTTGACAATCTGAACCTCCGGAACCCATTAATACCGTTTATGTCGAAAAAAATAGAGAGATAAAGAATTGTCCCCATAGGCTTCTTGCAGTTTCTTTCTTGAGTTTTTTTCAATTTAACGAGAAATTTGAGATTGATACGCTGCTTGTTGATCGTGTCAACGCTGATAAATATTTTCATGGCTTGAGTAGATATAGGGCGTTAAAAGTCGGCGTTGAATCGTCAACAGAAATTTTTCGTATTAAACGTATGGAAAGAATGAGAACATTTGAGTTCAAATATTGAATTTGGAATTTTTTGATTCAGACAGATTCAACTTAATTGTCAAAAATAAACTGATCTGTTTGTAATGATGTTACAAACTAATTTCGAAATGCTTTTTTCAAGCTTTCTTTATATTTGTCACGATTTATACACATTTGAAAAAGATAAGCATTCATCTGTGTTTGTCGGGCGGTATATCGAGATTCTTCACAATAGTATAACTTTTACAATTGAACAATATACTGTTTCAACTAATCTTCATATGAATTTCTGTTACTCGAAAATGAGCAGTGGAAAACAAAGGAAGCGCAGTTCATAAACATGAGGGAAAAATGTATCACCGTAGTAGCTTTTTAGAGGAACGGGAGGCAATTAACGGATTGAAACTGTTAAAATCTTTCTTTCACCATTTCGAAGTGATAAGTCTCTGCTACATTTAAGTTTTGCCCATTTGGGAAATGTTTCCATTCATCCAAGAAATGAAATGAAACAAGCACAAGTAATGCATGATAGGGTACCGGAAATAATATAATCAAATTATTAATTTCAGTTCAGATATCTGAAAATTTACAATCAAAACTGGTAATGTTGTTATGGAAAGTTTTACGAAAAATCTCAGGCTGACGTGGTAAAAATTTGTATCTCATAGAGGGCGGTAGTTACACGATTTATACCAAGTTATTATAAATATAACTCTCTTTAAGTTGAATCTTTGATCAAAATTTTAATTACCTCAAAGCCCATCCTCAACAATTTAGAAGGGAGATTAAGAGAAAAAAACTAACACTAACTGAGTGGATACTCTTCTCTTTTGACAGTATTTGTCATATTAAATGATTAGCGAAGCTTTTTAGATGAATTATATTTTTTTATTAATAATAATTATGGCAAAGCAAGAAATTTGAAGTGACCCAGTAATATTATATGGGTTCCTTAGAACTGTAGCAATCTTTTAGAAAGGTTAGTAATCTCGTATTAGAAATTAAAATTGTTTGTCTAAGATAACTTACTAGTGTATACACTACCGGTCAAAAGTTTTTGTCCACACCATAATTAATTCATTATACAAAGTGAGTTTTATGTATTTATGTATGGAACGCCTTGATTCAGAAACGATTTTTATAAATTTTTGTGCGGGGTCTTGTGATATGACAGATATTATGGTGGTACATGGTTTTCAGTTTTTTCCTTTTTCCGGAAAAATGATGCTGATGTGTTTATTATAATAATAAACACATCGGCTTGATTTTTCCGTCTTTAGGCAAAGCCTTCACAAACTGTATCATGAGGCCTAACTTAATATGTAGTAGTGGTAGGAGCACGTTTGTTGTATCTACAAGGTTTTTGCGTAGAATGTTCTTTTCGCCAGGTTTGCTGACCTACTTTCAAATCACCGCATAACATCCAACCATGTGCAGAATAATATATTTTATTTAACATTATTTTTAGATTTTCGTAGCTCTCTTTCATATGTACAGAATGACCGACAGTTACAGAAGCATACATGTTACCGTTGTGTAATAAGACAGCATTCAAAGTATTTTTGAATGAATCAATAAACAGCCTACAGTCTTCTTTTTTGTACTCAATTTCAAACTCACTCATTAGACCAGGAATGTCTGAGCAGTATACCTAAACACCCTCTTCTTCAAAATACTTTGAACATTGGTGTTCTATCTTCCTATACACATGAACGCTAGTTCCAGCCTCCAACAAGTTCTTTTCTTTTAGCCCAGTGCCAAGCAGTTCAGCTTTTTCTTTCGTTAAGCCCAGATCCTTAACTAAGTCGTTAATCTCGACTTGAGTAAACAATTTAGGCTCTACATTTTCTGTAACACATTGAAATCCTTCGTGTTCGTCTAACTCCGACTGTACATCAGAAAATTCTTCTGTTACAATAGAATTTAAGTGCTCTGGTGGTTCAGGGACCGGCAAATCTATACCGTGCCCTACTGGTCGGATAGCGGACGAAAGGTTATGGTAGCTTATTACCTTCTTGTTCTTAGAGTTATGACCAGTAATATCAACACTGCAAAAGTAACAGTCATCGGAATGATTTCTTGGTTCCCTCCATATCATAGAAACAGCAAATTTTATGCGGCGCCCAAGATTTATCCCGATCTCCAAGTTTAGTTCCAAAGTATGCTAGATAAACCTTTTTTACAAAGTTGGTAATGTTTCTTTGGTGTTTTTCAATAACAAACTCACCACAAATATAACAAAAACTGTCAGCAGAGTTTTTACAACCGCGATTAGGCATTGCACTGAGCACATGTACATACAGGAAAAGGAAACATGAAACTGAGGTTAGGTTGAAACTAAACTAAACATTAGCTGTTTAGCATGTGTTTTAGCGGTACTACCAACATCATCTTCGTTCATTAAATACCCCTAGATAAGGACTCGGTCTTGGTTCATTAGACCTCTTTTTTAAATTTTATTGTAAATATAAATAAGCTATTAAATTTTGAAAATGTTGCTTGATTTCATAATTGTAACCATAAAATGTGAATAAATGGTGGGTGATACTGCTTTTTAAGCCTCATATTTGGATTCAGCAACGTCAAAAACACAAGAATATGGTATTTCCAGTAAAATTTTTTTTTTATAATTTTTTTTGATCGTTGGATTGTTCTTCAACTGTGAATTATTTCTTCATTGTGTTTAGTCCCAGTTATTCCCGTGACATGCAAAAACATTCTATGATTCATACTTTTTGTGAAGTTCGTATTCGAATTGTTTACATTCTCGCAAATTCAGTCAGTACTAAAATGAGTAAATCCTAAAATCTAATGGATGACACTCGTGTAGTTTTAAAAGACTAGTCAAAAGTAAACGTACCATTGCCGCCAAATTAATTTTTAATAATTATCAAATACACTTTTAACCACTTTTCTGGTTCCATGTTATTCTGGTTATCTATACGATAAAATGGAACGAATACACAGAGTATTTTTTTTCTCAGCAAAACTATAATACGATGTATCTATGGTAAAAAGAAAATTCAAAGACTTAAATGTGTTGTGTTATGTGCTAAACGTGATGCTAACATAAGCATCTCTTACTTGACATAGTTCTACGGTGCTTGTTTTACGTGAAGTGGTATACACACCTCTAGATATATATTATGATAGACGAAATACAAATTCATTTCATACTCAAATAAAGGTAAATAATGTAAGTTTCTACTTTTATATTTTTTCCGTAAGCTGGATGTAAAAGGGACATTTACCTTTAATACCATCCTCTTTTAACGACCACGACTTCAAAGGTATCTTTGGTAGCCTAAGGGTGTCAATGGGTGCAGTTAGACGTGCACTGAACGCTGGACCGGCATTCACAATGATGAGTGGGTGAATCGCGTACTCGATAAAATAAAGCAAAATAAAGATACATATATATTTTGTGATGGGCAATGCTTATTGAAGACCATACTCACTTTCTTACAAGAATTGACTTTTGTGGTACAGGGTATTGTGATTCATATTTTCAAAACATGTTTTGAAAAATAATAAAATTACGTGGGCTATTCACAAAGTAAATCATGTTTTCTTGTGATATTTTTTGACTCCGTAAGTAAGAAGGAGTCTATGACAAAGGAGCTTCAACGCTTGTCCAGTGGTATGCTCAATGCATCAGTTTATTTTCTGACTATGTAGACAGGTAAAAAAAATATTAGTTGCTTTCTTAGATGTAGATAAAATGTTTTCTTGTTCCTCGTTTTAATTTAATCCCAAATGTCCCTACTTTATGAATAGACCTCGTATAGATGTTACTGATTTTGAATTAGACATATCAACTATTGCATATACGAGGACCGTTTTTTTTTCAACTTCCGATAGGTTATAAATAAAAGACAAGTTCATAAAAAACAATAATTTTATTAGATTGAGATATTTGTCATATCTGTGGACAAGCTTTCCAATACCCTCTTCAAAGAAAGTTGCTGCCAATTTACAGTCCTAGAAACTCCTGAAAGCTCCGTAGACAAAGCAGTAATGGTGAATCTGCGGTTCTTTAACTGCCAACTCGTTTAATCAGGTCATCTGAAACGACAGATTTGCGTCCTTGTCCACCTCATCACGTATATCAATAACGGCCATTTTTTAAATTTCGATACAATTCACACATTCTCCGATGGATTCCTGCAGCACTATGGCCCCCAACCTGTAGAAAAGGAATCTCACTTTACACTTAGCGGGAGCTTCAATAATGGCGGACATGTTTACGTGGCTGTAGCACAACGCCGACTGACGCCTGAACGTCAATCATGGTGGAGTGTGTATTGCGAAAACGTGAAGAAATAAAGTTAATGAATAAATTCAATTGAAATTTTTGAAAATATGTTTTATTAACCCTGGAGTAGTCGCGCCCTAGTTTTTGCCAAGTATGGTCGATCGTATCATATTAACCCAATAGTTTTTTTGAGTAATTTTGAGCAGAAACTGATTTCGAAGGGTATTGGTGAATCAAAAAACATTTTTCTGCTATACATCTATAGATAATATGAAATATATACAGAAGAAAACGATAAAACAAAACAAATTCAACTTAGAAAACAGAAAAAACATTAAAAACCAAAGAAAATCAAGAAACAATCTAAAGAATCGTCGTTTTTCTAATCATATTCATCTGAATCCACCTCTTCAAAACAGTTTTTACATAAAGTATAAATATGAACCATAGATAATCATAACAATTTTCACAGTTTTTTTTTATCTGAACAAATACTTCCTTAACGTCGCTTCCATTTTCCAACTACGGGGGGTCTTTGTTCTTTAATGTTCTTCACGAATACCGAGAACACTTTCTCACTTCACGTGGCAAATTTCTTAATGCTACTAATGAACTCACGTGCTAACTACTGTAGAACTAATATGCGCAAAGAATATAATACTACCATGAGCTGCTTTCCTATCTACCTCATCAATTCCAGATTTGATATTTACGATAGAAGGTTTGGCTTTCTCTTTTGTAGCTGAATCTATTTCGTCATCATGGTGCATACTAGAAATATATATCACATTTTTAATTTTTCTTTGTACATAATAGACCAGAGTCTTTTGTTTTTGAAGTCAAACATAGATGAGTTTAAGGATTATAACTTTATAAGCTCTAGAAGTAATTCCCGCTTTTTTGCCTATGATCTCGAGACCAAGCATCCACTAATTCGTAGTTGATAAACCAGTTATCAGTCGTAATATTCCTCCCCATTCCAGAAATCGGGTGAATCTACGACCTCTAAATATAAATTGTTCTGGTTCAAGTACACCCGGCGAGACTACTCCATGGTTTATATCCATTATGATTCCAGAATAGTAAATTCATCCGTCACGAAATCAAATGAATTAATTTATTAATTACCTTTTTGTATTATTATTTTCTTCTTCAACCGCTTTGGTAAGTTCTTGCTAAGTGATAGATGGATCAGTTCTTCCAAATATTTCTCGACAAACCATATCGCAGAATTAACATTCGGTAACTTTTGGATTCAACTAATCTTTAGTAACCTACTTTTCCAATACATTCCACAGCATTCTCGCACGTCTGTGGTATATGTTTGTGCAACAGGTGATACTTCATCAAAATCTTGATCCATTACAGGAATAGAAGAACTTCTCTAGTAAGAATTATTCCATCTACTAAATAATTCTACGTTAAAAAGCCGGGATTTATAAAAAAAAACGATGAACGAGCGAGTACTAGATGGTTTAACATGAATTTCTGAATCAAAATGAATATTCTTCACCAATCTAGCTTAAACATAAGAAAAAATTGATGCTTGTTACTTTGAAATGTTGAGATGATTACAAATTTTCGCTAAAACTACAAAAAAATCCAATTACCCAATGATTATATCTATCAAATAATGCTGGTAATTTTGTATTGCGCTTTGCGAGTTTTGGGGAAGCTTTGCTGGTGTGTATATTTCAAAACTTGTAATGAAATGTCAATTCTTTCCATACTTTGAGATATACAGAAATTTCAAAATTCGGTCCTCTACGAAGCGCAACTAAAACCTATTGCTAAGTAAAAACTATTTTTCACACCAAACTGAAGAGTTTAATTCTTGTAGTTTTGACGTATTTTCCACTAATACCAACAATTATTGACTAGAGGCTTTACATGAAACATAGATCTTGAGAAACGAATTGACATTAAATTGTGTTTCACGATGTAAGTGGAGAAGAAGTTCATTCAAAAAATTTTTACAATTGATATGAGCTATTTAAAATAGGAAATATGTCATTTGAGAAAGAAGACGTCTTTTGATTCAGAAAAGGATCAAAATATACGAGAAATTGATTAGATGATTGGGATATTCTAACATTTGTGATATGGCAGATGAAAGAGAGAATGCAAATTGGCCGATGGCTTTTTTCTTTCAATGCCACAAGTCACCTCAAGTTGAATAGAAATAATCACGTTGCACAGAATGAATTTGCGATTTTTCGTTTTAAAATACACAGTACATTTTGCATTACCGAGTTTTTGCTTGAATGAAAAATTATCGTCAAGTTCACTCTGCTCTGGAATTATCAAGCAGCAACGTTTAATTATAAGTGTAGCTTCAGTTACTTAAACAATTACAGTTAGATATGAATCAGCAAAGCTAATATTCAGTTCATAATCAGAGATAAAATCATCCCACAAGATCTATGGACTGCGTTCGTAAGTGAAAATAAGCAGAATACATGTTGAGATATTTTTCAAAAAAAATACTCGAGTTGAGTGGGTGCCTGCGTTACAATGAAAAATTTACTCCCAAGATTGTCATGTAGAATATGCCGGAGTATACGAGGGAAAATATTCAATAGAAAAAAGACTAATGGAAAAAATGACAATTACTTTCTATATATTATTTATTGATTAGAATTAAGAGTGTTGAAGAAACTTCCAAATTTATATCTTCTTTTTTGGCAATTTTGAGCCTTTTTTATATGAGTTTGTATGTTCGGGAGCATCCACAAAGGTACCGGAATATTTTGAAATATTCAATCTTCTTTGTGTTCCATGAGTTCCATGAGTTCCTTGGGTAAAGGCTAGACAACATGATATTTCGTGGATTTGAACAACAGTATCTTAGTGGAATGGAGTAAATGAATAGAAACGATGAAAAGCTCATTTTCCAAAAAAAAAAAAGATTTGATCTTTTATGGAGTTCCCAAACATAGATGGGAAGAGGATCTTCTACTCTGGAGCATAATCAAAACCAAACAAACAAAGAGGACAGCTTAGTAACAGAACAGTTGAAAGCAAGAAGGACGTTTACGTTTCTATCAAAGGAGAATGGGCATTGTGAGAAGCAGGGAAGCCGAATATCAACGTCAATCAAGAATTGTGACAATTTTGTTCATAACAGGTTACACATTACCTTTAGAAATATCACTGTGGTTTCTCTTGGAGCAACCTTGATGTAACAGAACTTCATTGGACCATACCTAATCACTCTTAAATCATGGTGCGACTCTAATTTATTTTTTTGCGAAAGATTCAAAATATTTACTATTTCTTCAGTGCATAGCCATCCACTTAGGAACGCGAAGTACGACCTTTACCTATCTACTTCACGTTCAAAATTAGTTAAGGGCTCAATATTTTACAATGCAAAAAATGCATAATCAATTGCCAATTGAAATCAAACCGATATCATCTTTTCTTGCATGTCGCAAGAATTCGAGGGAATATTTACTGGAAAGTGTTTACGCTGTAAACGACGCTATAGCTAGTACTCAAGATTTTTAAACTGGTGACTTGACAATGTTATATAGTTAACAGGTTAGATAGAGTTCAAACGTATCAAGGACCAAACCAGTGCCCCACAATCTCATTAAATTTGACTCTAATAACTGAGGATTCAGTTGAGGACTGCAACTTATGAATTAAAAGAAGAATTAAAATGAAGGAAACGAAAACACAAATGGAAATTGCTCAAAAAGGACGAGTAGGTAGAACAAAAAGAGCTGATCCTCTAACCTTTGAAAAAACTGAAGTTACTGAACCTAACAGGAATCTGTTTTATTCTATGCGGTCTGTTAAATAAATAGAAAATAAGAATTTACAAGAAAAATACAAAATTTGCTTGAAGCGAAAGAAAATTAATAAAGATATATATATAAAAAGGAAAGTTTAAAAGATATTTGAAAAGCTTAGAAGTGATTATAAAATATGAATTTCACTAAACTTACCTATATTTTTTGTAGAATCTAGACAGATAGAGGACGATTTAGAATTAATACAGAGATTTTATTGAATTCTTCGAATGGAGTATAATTTTTACAACAAACTAATTTCTTCAAAAACTATAATGTAATATCGTTATTCAGTTTTGTTTTTGTGTGTATAGTCTTCTTCTTCCTGCTGTGTATAGGCATCATTGCCTGTTTTTCTTCACATCATTGCCTCTGCTCAGTCACCTGGGAGGTTGTCACTCCATCATTTCCTTGGTCTTCCAAGGCTTCTTTGTCCTGCTGGTGATTTGTCCCTTGATATTTTCACAATTCGTTCTTCCGTCATGCGGTCAATGTGCTTATTCCATTTTATCTTTCTATCCAGTACCCAGTCATTGATGTTATCTATCCCGCATGTTCGTCTTATGTTTTCACTACTTTCTCTATCCATTAGTGTTCTTCCCGCTATTCTTCGAACTATTTTCATTTCTGTAGTCTCCAATATTCGTTTCGTTTTAGAGGTCTCAGGTCGGGTCTCTGCTGCATAGGATAATATAGGTCTGATTGCGGTCTTGTATATGCGGGCTTTTGCTTCAGTTCGAATGTATTTATTTCGCCAGATTGTGTCATTGTGCTCTTGAGGCTCTTGTAGCTTGGTTTCTTACTTCCGTCTCCACGTCCCCGTGTCCAGATATTTCGATTCCCAGATATTTAAATTTCATTTCCTGGTGTATTATTTTGTTATCCACCACAAGCTTACATCTGATCGGTGTTTTGGAAGTAACCATTGATTTTGTCTTTGCCGCTGATATTATCATATTGAACTTTCTTGCTGTTTAATTGGTACAGTAGCCTTTGCAGATCGTCCTCGTTCTCTGCCAACAGTATAGTCTATATTTAGATTTAATTTATTTCTGTAGTTATTTGTCTGTTTGTTTTTTAGTTCTTTTCTAAAAATTGTAAACAATTTTTTGATAATAAAGCATTCTCTTTCTCAGCCTCCCCACTAAGTGATAGCACCAAAGTTAACAACAGGAAAAAAACAACAAATAATATAGGTACCTATATTTTTTGTCGCAATATAAGCATAGATATAATGAAAATGTTTCCACTATGTAAGCAATAAGAAACGAGCTGACTTTAATAACGCAAAATAAAATCACGACTGAGAGTTTTATAGTTATGTCATAGGCGTCCACTGATTCAATACTATGTATTATACATCAATTTCATGAAATTGGGAAAAAAATGTATTCAACATCTGACATTCAAAATTCTGTACCCAATTCTCATACAATATCAATTTGATAACCTCTTACTTTTTTCTATTGAATAATGATAAAAATACAGATATTATATAAATTTCAATCACTAGGGAGATATTTTCGGAGAATCCTTACTAATTAAATATATCTTTATATATATAATTCTTCTGTACGTGTGTTTACAGTGAACTCCTCCTAAACGGCTGGATGTTCAATTGGACTGGAAAATGGTGTGGATTCACAAATAAGCCCGGCAGATGACGCTGCAGTCCGTATCTAAGTTATCCGATTTGAATAAATTTTTTTGTGTGCGTTCAATTGGATTCGAGAATGGTTTAGATTCACAAATAATCCCGGCAGATGACGCTGCCCTAGGTCTCTAGGTTATCCAATTTGATTGAATTCTTAATGTGTGTTCAGTTTTATCCGAGGATGGTTTAGATTCACAAATAAGCCCGGCAGATGACACTGCAGTCCGTTACTAAATTATCCGATTTGAATGAATTTTTTTGTGTGCATTCAATTTTATTGAGGATGGTTTAGATTCTCAAATAAGCCCGGCAGATGACGCTGCAGGCCGTAACTAAATTATCCGATTTGAATGCATTTTTTTGTGTGTGTTCAATTTTATCCGAGGATGGTTTAGATTCACAAATAAGCCCGGCAGATGACGCTGCAGGCCGTTACTAAATTATCCGATTTGAATGCATTTTTTTGTGTGTGTTCAATTTTATCCGAGGATGGTTTAGATTCTCAAATAAGCCCGGCAGATGACGCTGCAGGCCGTTACTAAATTATCCGATTTGAATGCATTTTTTTGTGTGTGTTCAATTTTATCCGAGGATGGTTTAGATTCTCAAATAAGCCCGGCAGATGACGCTGCAGGCCGTAACTAAATTATCCGATTTGAATGAATTTTTTTGTGTGCATTCAATTTTATTGAGGATGGTTTGGATTCTCAAATAAGCCCGGCAGATGACGCTGCAGGCCGTAACTAAATTATCCGATTTGAATGCATTTTTTTGTGTGTGTTCAATTTTATCCGAGGATGGTTTAGATTCACAAATAAGCCCGGCAGATGACGCTGCAGGTCGTTACTAAATTATCCGATTTGAATGCATTTTTTTGTGTGTGTTCAATTTTATCCGAGGATGGTTTAGATTCTCAAATAAGCCCGGCAGATGACGCTGCAGGCCGTAACTAAATTATCCGATTTGAATGAATTTTTTTGTGTGCATTCAATTTTATTGAGGATGGTTTGGATTCTCAAATAAGCCCGGCAGATGACGCTGCAGGCCGTAACTAAATTATCCGATTTGAATGCATTTTTTTGTGTGTGTTCAATTTTATCCGAGGATGGTTTAGATTCACAAATAAGCCCGGCAGATGACGCTGCAGGCCGTTACTAAATTATCCGATTTGAATGAATTTTTTTGTGTGCATTCAATTTTATTGAGGATGGTTTAGATTCTCAAATAAGCCCGGCAGATGACGCTGCAGGCCGTAACTAAATTATCCGATTTGAATGCATTTTTTTGTGTGTGTTCAATTTTATCCGAGGATGGTTTAGATTCACAAATAAGCCCGGCAGATGACGCTGCAGGCCGTTACTAAATTATCCGATTTGAATGCATTTTTTTGTGTGTGTTCAATTTTATCCGAGGATGGTTTAGATTCACAAATAAGCCCGGCAGATGACGCTGCAGGCCGTAACTAAATTATCCGATTTGAATGCATTTTTTTGTGTGTGTTCAATTTTATCCGAGGATGGTTTAGATTCACAAATAAGCCCGGCAGATGACGCTGCAGGCCGTTACTAAATTATCCGATTTGAATGCATTTTTTTGTGTGTGTTCAATTTTATCCGAGGATGGTTTAGATTCTCAAATAAGCCCGGCAGATGACGCTGCAGGCCGTAACTAAATTATCCGATTTGAATGCATTTTTTTGTGTGCATTCAATTTTATTGAGGATGGTTTGGATTCTCAAATAAGCCCGGCAGATGACGCTGCATGCCGTAACTAAATTATCCGATTTGAATGCATTTTTTTGTGTGTGTTCAATTTTATCCGAGGATGGTTTAGATTCACAAATAAGCCCGGCAGATGACGCTGCAGGCCGTTACTAAATTATCCGATTTGAATGAATTTTTTTGTGTGCATTCAATTTTATTGAGGATGGTTTAGATTCTCAAATAAGCCCGGCAGATGACGCTGCAGGCCGTAACTAAATTATCCGATTTGAATGCATTTTTTTGTGTGTGTTCAATTTTATCCGAGGATGGTTTAGATTCTCAAATAAGCCCGGCAGATGACGCTGCAGGCCGTAACTAAATTATCCGATTTGAATGCATTTTTTTGTGTGTGTTCAATTTTATCCGAGGATGGTTTAGATACACAAATAAGCCCGGCAGATGACGCTGCAGGCCGTAACTAAATTATCCGATTTGAATGAATTTTTTTGTGTGCATTCAATTTTATTGAGGATGGTTTGGATTCTCAAATAAGCCCGGCAGATGACGCTGCAGGCCGTAACTAAATTATCCGATTTGAATGCATTTTTTTGTGTGTGTTCAATTTTATCCGAGGATGGTTTAGATTCACAAATAAGCCCGGCAGATGACGCTGCAGGCCGTAACTAAATTATCCGATTTGAATGCATTTTTTTGTGTGTGTTCAATTTTATCCGAGGATGGTTTAGATTCTCAAATAAGCCCGGCAGATGACGCTGCAGGCCGTAACTAAATTATCCGATTTGAATGCATTTTTTTGTGTGTGTTCAATTTTATCCGAGGATGGTTTAGATACACAAATAAGCCCGGCAGATGACGCTGCAGGCCGTAACTAAATTATCCGATTTGAATGAATTTTTTTGTGTGCATTCAATTTTATTGAGGATGGTTTGGATTCTCAAATAAGCCCGGCAGATGACGCTGCAGGCCGTAACTAAATTATCCGATTTGAATGCATTTTTTTGTGTGTGTTCAATTTTATCCGAGGATGGTTTAGATACACAAATAAGCCCGGCAGATGACGCTGCAGGCCGTAACTAAATTATCCGATTTGAATGCATTTTTTTGTGTGTGTTCAATTTTATCCGAGGATGGTTTAGATTCACAAATAAGCCCGGCAGATGACGCTGCAGGCCGTTACTAAATTATCCGATTTGAATGCATTTTTTTGTGTGTGTTCAATTTTATCCGAGGATGGTTTAGATTCTCAAATAAGCCCGGCAGATGACGCTGCAGGCCGTAACTAAATTATCCGATTTGAATGAATTTTTTTGTGTGCATTCAATTTTATTGAGGATGGTTTGGATTCTCAAATAAGCCCGGCAGATGACGCTGCAGGCCGTAACTAAATTATCCGATTTGAATGCATTTTTTTGTGTGTGTTCAATTTTATCCGAGGATGGTTTAGATTCTCAAATAAGCCCGGCAGATGACGCTGCAGTAGGTATCTAGGTTATTTATCTATACTACAAGAAAACTGCTGAATCGACTTGAATGAATTTTTGTCTATGCATTTATACATTCATTTTATTTTGTGTATGTATTCATTTAATGCATTCAAGTTTTTGGTACGCTGTGTTATTCAATTCTCTTGTCATTTGCCAAGACTTTTAATAAGTCACAAGGTCAAACAATGTGGACTTGTGTGATAGATTAGGTCTTTTCAATCAAAATAAAATTAAACAAACATTATTGATTATAAAGAATTGTTTTTACAAAAATTGATGTTTTATCAAAATAAATAATAATAAAATTATTATATTACTTATCTTTCATTTCCTACTTTGTTTAATATCCTAAACGCTTGGTGTATCATGCAGGACAACGTCTGTCGGGTCCGCTAATATGGTCTAAGATATGTCCTGAGCTGACAGTCTGTAAAAGGACTTCCCCTGCGTAAAGTATTTTGTTTTCTATTACTTCCACTCTAATTCTTATTGTGTCTATTTTCTTTCCTTTTCATTAGAAATTCTCTACTTGCATTCCTCTTTACTGTATCTTTCTTGTCATAATTCCGTATAAGTTCTAAATACTAGAACTAGTTCTTCTTGGAACAATTTTTTTTTCAAATGTAACTTCTATGTACGGCTATGGTTAATTTATTTTATGGTTTCTTCGCATCTTATTTCTACCGTGTGTTTATTACAAACGAAGTCGACTATGGCTTATGGCTTGTGATAGATATGGGCTGTAATAAATAACGACGTGTGAGAGACAGGTAAATCTCGTAGTCGGCAATTAGCCCAAAATCAACAAACCGTGGTAATGGTCATGCATGCTTAAGATCGTCCATCGACCACGATGTTGGACGAGATGAGAATATGATGAAAATGCAAAGTTTTATAGTGAATTTGAATGAAATCACGTGCTTTGGTTCTCACCGGTTGACGTCTATTTTTTTAAGAAGAAATCAAGCTTACAGGATGAGTTTTAAGAGTTTTATTATTTATACTCAACCGCATTAACAAATGGGGATATTTGCGGTGACACATCGAATTTGATGAAGTGAAAAAATTCGATTCCAATCATTTATTCAATAAAACTTGATAATATCAACACAACTACGTATAAATTGTACCGGTCTATAAAATTTCAATGATCCTATGATCTTATTTGCTAGAAGTAAGACCAAGAACTAATTTTGCATTGGAATATACATTGGAAGAAAAAAGTGCAGCGTCAAAATGGAGTTACTAAGAAAAATTACAAAAGGGATCTTGATCAATTCATTTACAGCAACGTTTCTTAACGGTGAAGCATGTCAAGCTGTCCGCGAAGAATGTTAAATTCTTATTCAAATGCAGTTGAGAGGTTGGTTGTGAATTCACAATAACAATTTATATGATAATCACTTTGTTTCCTTTAACTTTTTGGCATTGCAAACTCCATTGCTCTTTTTTACCTCAATATAACCAAAAATAAAACTTAGCAATCAACCTAAGAAATGAAAAATAGGAAAAGTGTTTGTCTTGATTTGTTGCAGGTTACTTGAAGTTAGCTTAATGAACTTACTAAATATTCAAACGTGCTTTTTGATTATATGTTTCCTTGTTCTTCAATGAAAATGTAGTAAAACCGGTTAGTGTGTACCAACCTTTATGTACTTCTGTGAGTACAATATTATAGAATAGATACTTTGTATAGAACATGCGATTTGTCAACAAAGGAAGGAATTCTACATCCGTATACAAAATAATGTGTTATTCTTGCTGTAACTCTCAAAAATAGAAGTTTCCAATTGAATATATAATATGCTTGAGATAATTGAGATTAACAAGAACTCATCTTCGTCATATTTAGAATAACTTTTTCTGTCATAGGTGTATAGGTAATATTCTATGATTTGCTTCCTGTTTAGCCCGTCTTCAGTCCAGTCCTCTATCTACCAACGTACATGGAAACGACAGTTTCCTTTCTATCTTTGGCGGCATATTTCAAATTCAAATTTGTCGTCTAGTTATTTTTCGAAACAATTCAATGGAGTTGCATCAACCAAAACGATTGTGGATGTTGATGCAACTCCATTGAATTGTTACGAAAAATAACTGGACTGGATGACAGTTGGTTTTGAACATGATACCTTCTTTCAATTTCGATTATGGGGAGAATGAGACTTGCGAATATACACTCCTTTTAGAAAGTTCAGGATGTGGGATGGCTATACCTGCCAGAGATCTTCGTCTTCTATTTCATACGCTCCCAGGTGTAGTACACTGGAAATCCGTAGTGTCTCTTTTTTTTTTAGAGAATGTGGATAGAGGTTTCGTTCCCTGTACAACAGAATCTTCAGACTGCATTATCCGCAAATCTAATGTCTTCAGATCTAAACTCACGACGATTTATCATGAAAAAAATATATAAAAGTCCAAGAAGTGAAAAGTTGATTAAAGAAAAAATATTTATGTACAATGCTGAATTTTGGACTTTTATTAGTCCCACTGAAAGATCTGGTATTTCATCGACCACTTAAGAAGTTGATGGCTAAGGTACAAGTGTAATTTCTGTTAGACAATATAAGAAAAATGCAGTATGCTCTTCACATAGCAGTTACACATGTGGAAATTTGAATGTTTACATTAAACTTACCGGAATCTTTGTATAGTTGTCTTCTTAATCCCTATACTCCAATAGTTGTACCTTCAACGCAGTAAGGGTAGAAGGGGTCAATAGAACACCCACAATTACATCTACAAATATTTTTGAAGATAGTTATTTAGACCCTTATACTTATATAGACCCTTGACCCTTATCCTTATATCCACCTTCAATTTTTTCTTGTGTTTGAACGTTTGGTGGAGTGGTATTGTCGTGGAGTCTCCAACAACTACATAGTCTATAATGGAGGGATGGTACCGCATCTTTACTAACCCCAAATTCGACATCTTGTTTTAAACACAAAGAGTTCAGCCTCTGATTGAGCTAAGACAGTGCGCTAGGGGAAAAAGTTTACTGCACCACTTCCTTGTTCAAACCATCCAAACTGCTGTTCGATTTATTGCTCTTAACCTAACCTATAATTTGTGTCTAATTTCGTACGTTGTTATTTTCTGCTCCAATTTGTCTATATTTTCTAAATGATCCTTACTACTCAAATTACCACTAAAGATTAATTTTCAATTTGATTCACGTCACTATGAACCGCATTATTCATTATAATATGTACACTGCCACATACCTTAGTGTCTTTAGCGTGTTTGTCAGCATCTTCATTTCTCTTGTATTCTTTGATGAGAGGGCACCCACAACAATCTTACATCTAAGTTGTTGTTTAGTATTAGATGCAATGGATTTGTTGTTCAAGGGGGTTGTTTGTATAGTCTGTTATGATTACAGTTTTTTGTAGGTTTGATGATTGAATTTCGACCAAAGCTTGTAGGATAGGATATATTGTTACAGTTCATACAGTAATATCAGGTAATTAATATTTCGAGGCAGGTTTATGAGTGTCATAATAGCAGCTACAACTCCATTTGGGGTTTTTGAATGCATCAGTGTAAATTAGGTAATGTCTTTCTTTAGCTTTTGACAACCTTACTAGTTCTACTTGTAGGCTTTCGATGGGAGATGTTCTGTAAGCTCCAATAATTGATTGTTTTCTCATGAGATGCATATAGATTGAGAGTGAAGTCTGTTGGTCAGATCCCCACTCTCTGTTGGAGAGAACTTTCAATAGATCCAGACATCTGAAGACATCTTAATGTGTTCATTCTAATTTAATTGCGATTCTAAGATTATTCCTAGATATGTGATTTTTGATACATACCATTAAGTTTGTGTAGTGGTTTTTTGCCTTCTTCTCTTTTTACTCTAGTCTCATTCTAGATTTATTGAATATGATTTTTCCTCACTCCAATTTCTCTCAAGTGCGTAGTAGATTATTTCGGTTCTTGGTTTCTTAATTTTTTTTTTATTTCTTTTCCATTCAAAAAAAATTTTTTATTAATATTTAAAGAGAGTCTGTTCGACATGTCAACATTAACATTTAATTTTGGGATTAGTGAAAATTTATGAATTTATTCTTGTGTCATCAGTTCTCAATTAGTATGCGAAATTCCAAATTTATCTCATCCATTGCAAAGATTCCGTTGAAATGAAATTATTGCATTGTCATTAGTTCTTAATCGAAAATCGAGTTCGAACCTTTCCCTTACATACGTACAAATACACATACATCTAAGGAATTTGCAATTGCATTCACAATTACGTTCAGATTCATGTTATCATTCAGATATTCCTAACAACTCAAATTACATAATCATAAAATATGGAAATGAGTATATGAAATACATTGAGTGTAAAATATGGAAAGCTTAATATCTAGTCTCAAAGGTATATTTATTTGTGCAAACTAATTCATTGTAATTTTGATTTTTATTAGAGACAGAGAGAAATGCTTTATTGTCACAAATTTATTGCAATTTGTCGACAAAAGCTTGCAAAAACTAAAAAACAAACATAAGTAATAGGTAATAGTGATAGGTAATAATTAATATATAAGTCCATAGCAAAATTTAAACCAGTATGCAGCATATCCGGAATTAAATATTATTATTAGAATAGGAGTTGCTTACAGAGTAGAAGGCACTTTCCAGTAAATATTGCGGAATGCGGGAAAAGATGATATCGATTTGATTTTAATTAGCAAGTGATTGTGCATTTTTTGCATTGTAAAATATCGAGCCCTTAACTAATACGTGGAGTAGGTAGGTAAAGGTCGTGCTCCACGTTCCAGATTCAGAATTTTTAATCTTTTAAAGAAGTCCCTGCAGTGAGCCCAGCTGTTTAGTCCGAGTAAATATCTAACAGCTTTCTTTTGTAGTTAAATTGAGACGCACCACACGTACCCTAGAAAGGAAGGGCATAAACGAAATGCAACTCAATGAGGGCAAATTGAACTATTAAGGAGGTAGATAAGTTCAGTTCTGAACTCAGCGCAAAACAGGAGGAACTTATATTTTTTAGATAATGCTGCAATATGTAACTCTCATTTCAAGGAATTGTCCACATAAAGAAGAAAATGTGTAAGTTAGCATTAGCATCAGGGAGATATGAAAGCGGATCATGAGAAGGAGTTATAGAATTTGATAAATTCTTGGCTACATTCACAAAGTAATTATTGATATATAGAGATTATGCTAGATGAAGAATCCTAATTTCTTAGATCATCAAAATCGAGTCCAAATTGTGGATTACTCAGAAAAACACGAAACGAAAAAACAGCAAACTGAAGGAAATATTGTAATTAAGATTCTCAATTACTATAGAAGGTAACTATTCAAATTCAATCGAAATATCAACGATTTAACTTCTTTAAAAAAAAGATAAAGATAAAAAGCAACATCACGTTGCGTCTCCTCGTCCGAAATCGAATATGACGAGAATGTTAAAATGACATGAAATTGAATCAAAGAAAACAACACAAGGTGTTATATATTTTAATAAACCAGTGAAGTAGATTCAAATAAAAACGATCATCAGGATGTAGATATTTAGCTACGGTCTACGGAATAATTCGTTGATATACCGAACGGACTGTCAATACCAATACAAAAAGATCTATTAAAATTTATATGGATAGAATGATGCGTGAAATTTATTTAGTAAATTCTTCTTCTACCTCAAAAAAATTAATATGTTGTGAATGAGAATTCTCTAGTTGAATGATACCTTTGTTCCGAAC
Source organism: Diorhabda carinulata (assembly GCF_026250575.1). Lineage (NCBI taxonomy): Eukaryota > Metazoa > Arthropoda > Insecta > Coleoptera > Chrysomelidae > Diorhabda > Diorhabda carinulata. The sequence continues at coordinate 23,662,793 of NC_079463.1, forward strand.
ATTCATGAGTTTCGACTGGAAAGAATCGAACTTGAGGTTTTTCATTCATCTTTTAAGGTATACTAACTGCCGTATTCGTTTTTTGCCTCTTTTCATCGCCAATATTGTGCGACGGTACTGGATTTGAATAACGGTAACTATCAATCGATTTCAATACATTTTTCCATGTTTTTTTATGTTATATTCAATTAAATTATTTTCAATACATTAGAATCAGGAATTAATTGAATATACAGGAGGAGTTATAAGTGTAGAGATAGATAAGATTTAGTGCCTCCTTTGTCCTTTGAGATATCAATTTCAAAGTTCGAGGAATTATAGCTATTAGTAGTCTTTATATCGAAGTTCTATACCTTGTACAATGTAAAAGAAATTCAACAATGAATGTTTCTTGCGGCCAATGCATTCGAATAGTAGTAATAATTCAGGAGAATTATTTATTTCGTTAATAATCATTGAATCTAATTAACGGTAAATCAAAATACTAATACATTATATTTTGGTTTTTTATTCAAAAGAATTACCTTTTATTTTATGTAAGTATCGAAAAGTACTACCAACCCACTTTTTTCATTTCCTATATATAAAATTATTAGTTCTTGAGATATTTTGATTCTTCTGGCTACGAAGACTGGTTACGAAGAAAGGTTTTATTATAAAAATTTTTCATTCGAATTTTCCCCTTCAATATACTCCCCTTCCCTCGACACACACCATACGTTTTTCCCATTGATCGAAGCAGTGCTGGAAGTCTTCTTTGGTGAAAGCCTTTAGGATCTCTGCCGTTTTTTGCTTTACCGCTTCCATCTACTCAACTTGGGTTTCTTTCAAAGCAGATTTTTTTTACTTTTTCCAACTTTTCAAAGAAATCTGGGCAGACCCGTTGACGCAAGAGCTTTTGGTCAAGAGTCAGGTTTTTTGGCACCAACTAGCTATAAATAAATACATTTTTACATAATTTTAAGACTAATACATAGATTTTGGTGTTGATTATTATACGATTATTATAATTTTCGATAACTATGTACTATGATTGAATGAAACATAATATATTATATGGAATATGATCTGGATATTGGGAGAATGCATTAAAAACGCCTCACTATAAGCTAGAGAGAGTTTGAACTGGCTCATTCGCACGGGTTCATTTAATTATGAAGCATAAACGATTTCCAGCAAAAGCTGTTCAATGAAAACTTAACAAAAACAAAATGCACCCTTAAGAAGTTTAAAATGGAAAGTTAATCAACAGAGAGACTTTTCAATTATGTTTTATTTGTATATATAGCCACGTTTAATAAAAATGGCAAAACTTTCACTATTATCCATTAACTAATCCATATTACATAGTGACACACAGTCAAAATAGATAACCGTTGAATGTGTGGGAAAATATTGTTGGTGAATATGTAGTGGGACTATATTTTTCAAAAAAATGTAAATGCTAAAATGTATTAAGATTTTCTAGTACACCAATAACCTATTTTATTGGGAGGTGTCCCACTTCGTAGACGCTAAAGTATGTGGTTTTTACATGATAATGCGCCTGCTCACGGTAATCTATCAAGTATTGGTAAGTAGAATGAATTATTCTCTGAAAGATGGTCCAGTACAATGGCCACCAAAAAAACCAGATTTCGATAAAACGGACTCATTTTTCTGGGGTCACATGGATTGATATCAAATACCTCCAACAACAAGGGATGACATGATAGCGAAAATAAGGAATGAGCTTCGGAGTTTTTCCTATAGAAATGGTTTGTAAAATGAGTTACTTCTTGAATTATCGCTTTCAAGCTTTCATATAGATAACTTTGGAGGTCATTTCAAATACCTGTTGTGATAATCAAGACGTGTACGTATACTGCAGTAACTAGGATAGTTTTTTATTATTTCATTCTTTTAATTTATTTGTCATATACGTTTTTTCTCAGTATTTACAATTCAACCTCTACTGTACCAAACAACAATGATAAAATATCTTAAGAACTAATAACTAAGTTATATGGAACTATGAAAAAAGAATTGTTTGTAATAATTTTTGATACTCACATTCAAATGAAAAAACCTAGAAAATAATGTATCAGTATTTTGATGTACATTTAAAGGTATAAGAGGTCTGGTTATTAAATAACAAGACTGCGCGACTAGAGGGTGCCCTAGGCGGATAGGAACAACTCGTTAATTTTGCACCAAGACGCGATATCAGTACCTGAACACCCGCCGTACTCACCAGATTTGGCATAGTGCGATTTTTTTTGTTTCCGAAGATAAAATATGCTTTGAAAGAGATCCGATTTGAGCTGATGGAAGCGGTAAATCAAAAAACAGCAGAGCTCCTAAGGCCCTCACCAAAGAAGACTTGCAGTACTGCTTCGATCAATGGAAAAAACATATGGAAAGGTATGTGGTGACGGGAAGGGAGTAACCAGTGTTGTTATTCAATAACCAGACCTCAAATCACCAATTCAGAAAGCAACGGTAACATGAAGAATGAGGTACTGGCAGTTTGGCAAAACGATCTTTAAAAATATTTTTCATATTTTGTGTGTATCACAATTGAAGGCACTTCACTACATTACTGATTAATAAGAGTTTTTATTCCTCTTCTTTCACAAAGTCATTATGGAGTTGCAAAAATTTTTCTTTTATACTTTTAGTAGAGGTACCAAAATTTGGGTACTTTTATCTATAATTATTATTTCCGAAACGGATAAATTCTTGAGGAATATTTTTTTTGTATAAAAATATAATATAAGCTGTGTTTGCTCAAGAAGAAATCTTACACTCCTCGGTAGAGAACTTAATATTAACAGCCCAAACTTCCAGGTAATTTTTTTGAGTACTAGCAACAGAAAATATAGTTAAAAAAAGCACCCTACTGTCCACATAAGTCAAACTGTTGTTTTTAAGCTGCTCAGAAATTTCAATCGATATAAACCAATTATTGGCTGTCACGTTTCGGGTTATTCTGAATATAGGTTATGGCAGCCTAATAATTGCTTGTGCAGGTTCACTGAATCCTTGAAAGTGTTCTGTCAAGCTAATTTTGTTTGTATTACAGTGAAAATTTATTTTTTCTACGACCGTGCGTATTTTAGTTTTGAAAGAGTCACTTTCCCGCACTAGTGCGGGAAAGTAAAATTATGCACATTTTGACCATATTAGATAGTTTTTCACTTCTGAGATTATAACTATTGTTACTACAGGTAAATAAATATTTACGAAATAGTCCATCAAACAAAATTTAAACCTTTTCTAGCTTTTTGTAGCATTTTTAATTTTTTGAAAATATAAAATAATACAGACATTTTTTATATAACCATGTAATTGTTACTAAAACGTCAAAGTTGTTCAAAACGTCTTGGAAGTGACCGAATAAGTGCAATCTTCTTCTAAATTAAACTACATTAAACCGAATCCAATACAATAATATTAATTCATCATCAACCGAGGAAGAACTTTCCGAAGCTATTTGGCTGCAAATGAAACTAATTCCTGCCAACTGACTTAAAACCGTTGCCGTCACCGTCATTGTCATCGTCATCTTTATGCGACCTGCAACCGATGCCATCCATCCTCATCGACGTCATCTACCCTCCAGTTGAAACCAAATAACTCCTCTGGATCGGCAATTCTTACCAGTCTACAGAATGCAACAAATTGTGTTTTCAATATTAATATTTATAATAATTAGTAGTTTTTAGTTACAGTTTTTTATATTGTTATGTTTGTTGGAATAAAATAATTTATGAAAAATGGGTTGGTATACTTTTTTGTATATACGGTCGTAGAAAAAATAATGTTCCTAACACATGCGTAAAGTGTCTTTCCCGCACTTGACCGCTTGCCCGAACTACGCTCCGCGTCGTTCGGGACAACTGCAGTCGCGTGCGGGAAAGTATCAATTTCCGCACTTGTTAGGAAAATAACTATATCTTTGAAAGGTACTAATATTGACACCCTACGTTCAGGCCGCCTGAGTATTTTGATTAAACTGGTTAGAAATAGTACACAAAGGATTACTTGATTTGTTTTAACGGAATATTTTGAAATAAAAATTTTGGTTGGGCCACTGGGTACCAACATAACCGAAAACGTATCTCCTGATATAACCATCAAGTTCAAAACCGTGTAATTATCACGTTAAGCATCTAATAGGGTACCATTTCACTAGTCTAGAATATCTTCGGGGTACTCTAATAACGTTATTCCTCCAATTTGTGTATAGCTAGATTATTATTTAGATATCCAATTAAACACGAAGAAATTAATTGATTAAAGTTGTTATCTATACTGCCAACCTTCTTCACGAATATATATTAGACGTGAGCTTTGATCTCAAAGAAAATTCATCCAACGTTTCTTGACATAGTACTTGAATAGACGTGTACCTCAATTTCCATATTTATACACCGTTCAGTTCTGATATTAGTGTCCATGAAACTGTTCAAGAAACTAACTTTTGAGATTGTCTACTCGACGTATACGGCAAGCATTGTTGTGAACAAAAAATTATCTATCAAGCTTCATGAAATAGTTCATGGTACGATTATAAAAATAGGTGATGAGCATGGTTCCGATGCGTAAATTCGCTGCTTTTGTGATAAGGTGATGCCGGGGAATGTTTTGCAAATTATACTATACGCACTAAACAAGAACCTTTCAACTCTCACATGAAACACAAACGAAGCTGAGCCAAACAATGACTTTGGTCAATTCTGCACGATGCAACTCTTTCCGTTCTGACTTCAACATTCATTTAGAAATTATAAATATCTCATTAATTCATATGTTTATACGAGGTTTCAGCATTTATGTCTGAAAAAAATATTCCTATTCCTATCAGCGATCGTAAAAAAGGCCCAATAAACAAATAATTGTTTACTGTTATTAAAGGTCTAAAGTTAGAGGAAATTTATCATATTGATAAACTGTGCTGAAAATGTTATCAAAGAAGATGAGTATGTGATATTAACCTCTTTACAACCCTTCATAATTCAATCAAATTATGACTCTAGTTCCGACGATTCTGACTACCATGATTATTTATAAAGATGCTCTGTTATTGAAATGGTTTTTTCTGTTTTATTTGCAAAGAGCTTATTTCCCTTTCTTGCTTTGAAATTTAGTTTTCCAGAGAAAAAATGATTTGAGTACAAAAAGGGATCAGTTCGCGTCTGGTACCCTGTTTAAACCAAACTCCCTTACAAACACGTACATCTAACTCGTCTATTTACGTTTTATAACTTAATATTTATCAAACAAAATTGTCAGAAAGGGTATTCATAATCTGTAATTGATATTGGAAGAACTATAACCCTTTCGCTAATTGGATCTTCTCCCATGATATTAGCCCTTTATAAACACACTCATCAATACTCACAATTACATGTGTGTCGCGCGTTTTGATGAAAAAGTTATCGTCTTCAGAGTCTGAAAGTAAAATTAAAATTATTTACTTGACAAACAATGAACCATGAACTTTTTTCCACCAAAAACATGTAGGAAAAACTGATTGGCGAGAAATTTCGCATTAATTTCTCAAATAATAAACTACTTTTATCTTCAACAATTTCATGTGCAATCAACGTATTACATTATTTATATTTATTCAATAATTATGACTGATAACTGATGAACGGGATCTGTGATCCGGACATTGAAAGAACTCTAATTTTGACCAACATACTTTTGTGACAATCATAACATCTGGTTTAATATACTTGGGATTACCCAGCAATTGTTTCAATGTATTGCTGAATTTATAGACCAATTTAAAACCCATTCTTTTAAAATTGCCTCTCAATCTATTTTTAAAAACAGTACCAGAACAAGTTTCTTTTGTTTTTCATTATTATGAGCAAAGGTGATTTCACAGAGGGATTTATTGAACCTAAGACGGTTAATTAACCTAACTACAATTCTCTTATTGTAATCCACTACAACTACATCCCCAATAAAATATTTTTTCTTCTTGTATTACTCGAAATTAAGTGAAAAATGAATCAACCGATGCACCAGGAAATAGCGATATCTTACGTGGGATGCAATGGAAAGAATCAGCCGGAATGTACCTGCACGTAGCGGTGTTTTACCTAAATACATCAAATTCTAGTCTATTACTATTTCTAATTACTAAAGTATCTAAAAATGACAACTGTCCATTACTCTCCATTCTATCAGAAAACTTTATGGTATTGAGTTTTGGGATAGCCTTCAACAATTACCTTTTTCTAATCAAATATAGTGATAGGCAATGCGCTCACCTGTTCCTACGTGTTGTTTGTGAAATTCGTTTTTATCCTTTCCTATCCTGTTGTGGTCCATACATATGTTATTTAATTGTAGATTTTCATCTATTCAATTAATTCCAAAATTATTAGAGTTCAGTAAGTCCTCAAGATACCTCAAGGTTTGCGAAATGGTCAGGCTGGAAAGTAATGAGTTGACATCAAAGGAGATTACAGTTTCCTTACCTACAATTTCTGTTTTCTTCACTTTAATGATAGATTCTAAAGAATTCTTTACTGGAAAAATGTCTGGTTTGATGAATTGGTATTCAAACTGCTTTTATAATCATCTGAAAATATTATACAGTTGAGTTCGGCTGATCTGAACTAATTGAGACCAAAAACTATTCGGATTAGCCTAAATAATTGAAATATTAATAATAATGGAATTTAACGTGTCCTTAGTGTTATAATATGAACAACTAATACATAAAAACCAGTTTCAATAGTCTATTCACTAATACCAAATTAAAGTTTGAAATATTAGAGTTTTGAAGTGTGAAAGGAAAGTGAAATGTCTACTAAACGTATACCTTAACTCTTAAAGACAAACTGGAAACATTAAAACGTTTGGATAGCGTGGAAAGTGTCACAAAACTAGCAAACGTTAAACGTTGGCAAAACCACAATATGTGACTGAAAAAAAAATCGTGCGAAGCTTCAGCAATATTGAACAACGTTTTGAAAATCGGCAATCAGCGCCCCATTCAGACATTGAAGATTACTTGCTTCCAGATGAAGGCAGCCTTTTTACCACCAAATGTGACACCTTTATTGCAGCCAATGGACCAGGGATATTTGCAGATGCTAGAATTGAATCCCTGTTACTGTTACAGTTTAAGCAATAGGAAAATCTTGGAATAAACTATGGAATCTTTGGAATTTGAAGAAAAGTCTACAAAGAATGACACCGTTAATCCAATTCCACTGATACAGCACATTCTAGGTTGTGAGGATGCGGTCGAAGCAGACGCGAATGTTTGGATGGCGGTAGATAACGCTAAGACTTTGATAGATGATGATATCACCGCTGCTGTGACGCATGATCAGGTTCAGTGCAACGAGGAGGAGGAGAATGGCGATAAGCAACGGGGCACGAAGGCAGAGGAGAAAGTCTCGTACCATGAGGCAGCAGCTGCGCTTGACCTCTTTGCTACTTGGAGCAAGTCTACTGCCACACATGAGGGATTTTATGTTCAAAAACCTTAGTTTATTCTTTTGTTCAGTACAATCTTTTTTACTGCGTATTCCATGTAGGAGCCCCCAGACTTGAACGACGGGGCTTAGCTTGGGCTAACGCTGGTAAATACGGTGCTGGTAAACCAATAATGGCCCAAGCCTGACTGAAGTCTGGGTAACTTAGCCCCGGCTATTCTATAGCCAACCAAGCCTGGCTGAATTCTATGTAACCTCACCTCGGCCATCCCAACCCATTATAAGCAATCAGCCTGGTCTACGGCTGCAGTCTTGGGTTCATCCAGGTGATCAGTACTGGTCCAGGTTTGCAAACCAAGTGAGTCCTACCAAGTCTGGGCCAATGATGGCTTCCAAGCGTCTTTTGTTTATTGTTTGCGTTGTGTCAATTTAGTCTGTAATTATTAAACAAACCATTTGTACTTTATTTTCGTTTCTTATCAATATAATTCATCTTCCTTTGTCTACTTTCAATTTTTTGAAATACATTTTCACATTAGTCCCAATTATGTACTGTATGTACAAACAATTTCTGGAAGGTGTTCGAATTGAACGGGCGTTCGGGACTCAACTGTAATAAGGTATAAAAATTGTTGAAATAATAGATGTTATTGCTTTCCCAGGTTTGTATATGCTAGGTTAACCTTTCACATTGTTAGGTTACTTACAGATAACTCATACTTAAAGTGATAGAAGGGAGAAAGTGATAACAATTTTTAAGTATTTCTTTCGTCAAACAGTGTAATTGTGAGTGTTGATATAGTGATAGTGTAAGCAGTGTGTTCAGTACTAGTTTTTTCATGTTATTAAAGTGAATAACATCTGAGCGTTTTGAACATGGTTGAAAAACTCTAATGTCGATGAAACATTGTTTGAGATCGGTGAAATTAACGTGAGACTAAAAAATTATTTTCGTAACTCTTCACCATAAAAAGCAAACATAATTGACTGATATGCTGTTTAAATGTGGTCGTACAAGCAGCGATGATCGTTCACAATCAGTACGTATAAAAGAGGCGCTTACATCTGAAAATATATTGAGATTACTTGGAATCTTGATGAAAAATAATAAAGTTGAGATATATGGAAGGGTTCAAACTAGTCGATAGAAACGATGGTCGAATTCAATAAATTAAACTACCCCACACCCCAGAGACAGACTGTTATAAGAGCTAAGAGATAGAATAGGAAGTATGAAAAAACATTAGATAGATTCTAAAGGTTTATATCTTGATAAATTAACAAAAAATTGCTGAAAACCTTCACAAGACTTCATGAAGATGCTTCTTTAGAATAAACTTTAGTTTGTTTGTCTTCAACTTGTTATATATATGTAATAATATGAGATGCCACTGTGCCTAGCTACGCATCCATCGATCAAAACATTCCGTTATCGAGATGATCAGATATACATTTTCTGATTCGTCGTCTTCACTAATTGAGAAATTCATCAATGATCAACGGGGCTACAATCTTATAGAACACATATTAGTTACAAACATATCAATATTTGATCACCTAATTATTATTTCCTTGAAATAGCCTGTGATTGTTATCTACAGTTTTTGAGCGAAAATTATATAATTAAATATATAATCACGATAATAAAACCATCGGCAGACCAAATTCGAGACGAATAAGATATTTGATTCGACATGTTCGTTAGTAACTAACAAGAGTAACAAATTGATGAAAAAATAACTAGTGGGACCATATCGTGAGCTTTTTGTTTTTCTCATGGTTGGATACAGATCAGATCGAAAGAAGTATCTAATATTAATGAGTAATGATGCACGACTGAATCCACCATACACAATCATTAGTAACAAATAGCAATAATAATAGGTACAATGATATATGTCGATCGCTGATCGTAATCGTATCGTGCAGAGGAGGAAACTTCACCCCACTTATATGATTTCTTGATTCTTTTATTCTTTGTCGTCAGTAGCGGCACTCAGGAGCGCACGCTAATTTTTTTATTGAGAAAATTCGATCTTCTTATTTTGCTCGTGCATAATTTATCACTATATAGAGTGAGTTATTGTTATTTTGAATTGATCAATATTTCATTATAGGTTATAGGCGTAGAAGTCAACAAGAAACGTGTAATATCTTTAATAATTTATATCCTAACCGAAATCAGTCAGTAAATTAGTAAAAAAGTTCAACGAAACTGGTTCTACTTCCAACATGACACAAACACTTAAAGATTTGTCTTCAGTTGTTGTAGGTTTCCGCGCCATGATTTGGATTAATAATTTACTGCACCATCAGTTTCGTTGAACTTTTTACTAACTCACAACAACTTTAGAGACAAAAATTCATAAACATCGTCGGAGATGTTAGAAAAAGCAATTGAAACCTAATTTTTTCATATTCTGGAAGATAAACTAAAAGAGTTTAGTAACTCAACTCAACTCAAAACTTTTGAAAACGGTGTGATAAACTGTTCGCTTTATTGAGAATAACTTAACACCTTATTCATTCTCAAAAACTTAAAATACATATACTTATAATAATTTAAAAAATTGTCATGTGGTTCACAGTGTTTGTGGTCGCAGTGTCGTCGTGGAAGTCTCGTCGAGAGTGAATATACAAGTCTTATCAGCAAAAGACGTTATACAAATTGTCAATAAATACTTCTATATTAGCACAATGTTTTTTCGACCAGTGTTATTATAACTATTATCACTAGAAATACATATTGATCTAAAAAGGATTGAATATCCCTATTTTTAGTCTTTTCTATTAACACGTTGAGCACCGGTGCGGTCCATAGGCCCCCAACTGAAATTTCCCCACAGCCCAGAGCGGTCCTATAGGCCGCACGACGTATTTTATTCCAAACCTTCTCCACAGCCCAAGGGACCGTATTTCAATGTGTTTTATAGTTTGGGTAGATCGTCCTGGATCCTTGGAACATTATCCTACACTTGGTCTACTTGATTTTTTTTCATGATATCCAATTTCATTTTCAAACAAAAAACCTTTTTTCATATTTTTTTGTTTTCTTCAATATAATTCAAAAAAATAGTTTTCCGCAAAACACGGAATACAATAATGTGGTTTTTCCAAATAAATACGGCCAGAAGTAATCACTTTTTTCACTTTGGATTTTACAATTTTTTTTTATTTTTTTCACTCCACCCTACTCAATTTGTTTTCACCTAGTAATTTAGACTTTCTTGAAAAGGCAATGGGTTTTTGGATTTTGGCGTCTCTTCTTCAGCATTATTCGTAGTTCCTTCCTTCGGTAATTCCTCTGCTACACTGTTTTGGAAAACAGTAATTGGTACATTATTTTTGTTATTCTTTGTAGTGTTAGAACTTGCCATGTAATCAGATAGATGTAGAAGATTTGTCTTTGTTATAGTCGACTAGTTTTGAGGCTTCACAACCATTCATTATCGTCTTCCAATGCTTTCTTTCTCATCAGCATGCTATGTAGAAAGCATCCAAGCGTCACGCATGGGGCCTGGGAAAAATTTTAACTCGGGCTCAGAGCGAGCCTATAAACGCAACAAGAAACATAATTTTTTTGCACTTTTTATTCCAAATAATTTTTTTCTCCTTGGATCTACAAAACCTTATATGAGGTGTAGAAACACAAAAAAAAAATTTGGGCCCAGGGGAAAGTTTATCTATTTTGGTTGGGGCTCAACGTGTTAATTCATGGATCTCCAAGTTATATAAGTATAAGGTCTGGAAAAGCTGAATCATGGAACTTGTGCCAGAGACATTATTTGTACCTCAAAATATTTGACTGTACTGAAACCGTGAGTATTTTTTTGAGGTTTATATTTCAATAGACAACAGGAATGAAATTACTAATTCTCATTTATATTAGTATCACTATAGCGAGTAACGTAGAATGGTGTCTATAAATTATGAAAAATTATTTCATTGTACATTCGATTCGATCATTTAAACATTTCTAATTATAAATATTCAAAATTCAGTATACGGAAAAGCGATTATGATTTTAATTTATTCATACTTTTTGGAATCGTGTCAACAAAGTATACTGAATTTTATTTTTTTTGTATGGTAATTAGTTAATGTTTTAAGTTTTTAAAATTGTTTTTTGCAATGTCATTGTTTGTTAATCTCAATCTTTGCCCTATCTATCTATCATCAATTGTCCTAAACAGCATCAGAATTAACATAAAAACCTTGATATTACTTTCTCGATTTGTTGTTGTTTAAAATTTTATTCTAGGTGTTTCAATGTTTTGATCTTGTATTATTTCCTTAGTAGATTATTTTTATTCTTGATTCTTAAAAATACTTCTATAAAATCATTCGAAGTATAAATACTTTATTACACTTTAGATATATGAATGGTTGTATTACTGCTGTATCAAAAAAAATAGATTGAGTATATATGCAATAAATATTCAATCTAATCATTTTAATTAAATTATATCTAATATACTGAACGCACTGCTTTCATCATCACCGATGCGCGTTTCGACAAACAAGTTATCGTCTGTATGTATTCTATCATTGGATGGTGTGTATAAACATAAAATGAAATCTATGAATAAGGAAAAAATTTGAAAATTCTGACCGAAAATATTCTTATTACTGAGATATGTCCATGTTTAATATTGATGATTCTTTGACTTGTTCACACGTAAACCAATAAATATTCCACTTTCCGCATATCCGATGAGGCAGACTTTTTGAGTTTCACCTAATTAAGATCTGGTAACTTTGTTTTCGCTGATGAATATCCAACAGGCAGACCAACATCAATAAAAATAGATATTCTAATAAAATCATTCTTAGCCATTTCGTAAGCTATCTTTTTAAAAACTTTTGTAGTACCATAAAACGTGTACGCACATCGAACCTCGTAATCAATTAAGGATGCTTCTCTTCAGAAGTAATATTTCAATTCACTTTATAATTTGGTATTGATTCCACTGCAACTCCAGGTCTTTGTGGCTTCAAAAAATAGCGTGTTGGATAAGCAAGACCCGTTCGTTTTATTGCTTTCCTCAAACTAAGACCATGACGTGTTGGATCAAACGCCTGTCTCATTTGTTCTTAGGAATGTTTGCCCATTTCATGATTACCAGTACACAGTAAACCAATTAACCAGTTCAGTGTGTACTGGTTCACTTCCAACCAAGTAACTAACTGCAATAAAGAAACTCACAAAACTAACTAGCCACGTGCTAGCAAAATTCCAATCAAACAAATTGTCATTTTCCATAAGGTCATATTCAACATTATTCAATCAGCGTTCAAAAGAAAACAGAGAATTATCTCATTTTATCGATTTTTATATACAAATTTGAACAAAGAAGAAAACAGCTTTTTTATGAGGAGTTACAAAAAAAATTACATTAATTTCGATAGAATATTTTGTGAGTTATAAAACCTCAAACATGTTGCAGAAATACTCATAAATTTCATAAGAAATGGAAAGAGAATGCTAAACTAAAACAGCTAGTTTCAAATAAAACATCAAAAAATATATAAAACTCATTCTTCATATTCTAATATCTTTCTGTATGAATGTATGGGATTTCATAATGAAATTCAATTATCAAAATATCACTAATCATTCAACCGGTATGGCTTGGATTGATAGAGGTGATTTCAGCACAAACCTCGGAGACAGATGCATATCTATATAAACATAATGACTTTCAACATCAGATCACGTATGAGATAAAATTTGCGTCTGCACAGATCATTATTATTACTATTATGATTGTTATGACGGAATGTATGTGCACGCAGAAAATTATATGCATGAAATTATCTTCGAGATCGGTGAAGTATGCCTTTGTCCCACACGAACATTTTTTCTTCTTCTTCTGTATATTTATAATCACGTCCCATGCATACGCAGAATATATTATGAGACAATTCAAAACAGACTACAAGGGCCTCACTAAATTATACTTACTAGACACTAGTAAGTATAATGGTTTGGTTTGATGATATGAAACTACTACCAGTATCACTGAAATGTATTTAAATACGAAATTAGTTCTTTGGATATTTCCTTCGTCATCAAAGTATATGTTGACGATCTTAACTTCTAGCTTCGCTACCCTCTTAAAAATTGATTTTTATGGAAAAAGTCTAATTAATAGCTCCTGGGAGTTAATGTAATTTAGTTAAATACCAGCCTAAAAGCTATCCCGATTCAAAATAAGTGTAACGTGGGTTTGTATACTCTTCATTTCCATATATGGGCCGAAATTCTCAATTTTTTTGGTGAAAAAACTAAAATTATGTTATCTGAAGATGGTTACTTATATTCCTGCTTTTGATTGGCTCTAATCGATCGATGATCAATCGTTGTAGTTTAGCAAAGTTAATTTAAGTCTAAATTAAGATTAAGTCAACAAAGTCGAATACAAAATATCCATGAAGAATCCGTTGTCTCGCATGTTTTGGTTTGTTTTAGATACTAGCTTAAGATTTTTTTCACAATGTTATTGTATACCTAGAGCTTCGTATTTTTTCATTTGAGACAATGCTTATGAATAAGTTAAACGATTGAAAATTAATTCTGTTCAATTGCGAGTTCAACGTTTCTCTACACCTGAAGAAGCGGATGATTCGTTCAAATCACATTTTTTGAAGTTACCTCAATCGGAATGGAAAAAATGCTTCCACAAATAGTTCAAACTCATACAAAAGTGTGTTTATCTTGATAAAGCTTCTTCTGAAAAACAATAAATCCAAATGTAATAAATATTTCTTTTTATTTTTCTATCTCAAAACTTAAGTAGCAACCCTCGTATCTATTATCACTACATAACAAGTTTAAGACCCATAGAAAAATGACTAATTACTGGAAGACGATATATATTTGAAATTTCATTGTCTGCCTACCTGAAATATTTAAGAAATGGAGGTATCCGTGATTTCAACAACAACAATTGGGTTTTATAATCAACCATTAATTAATATGAGATAGGTTAACCCAAACACTTCTCATTTGCATAATTTTAATAGTACCAAAGAATCATTTATTCTCAGTATACGCTCAACCTTTCCATCATATCATTATCAAATTACTTTACAATGACACACGATCTTTTGAACACCTCATCTCCTCCTCCAATACAATTAACAAAGCAAGAAATTTGTTCATCTGATTAGAGGTACGAGATGTGGTGGCAATAAAAAAGTGAGAGAAGAAAGGACCTGTTGCAACATACATGCATGTTTATTGTGTTTTATAATTGAATTTCTAAATAGTTAAATGATTAGCCAGAGCTTTTCATATCGCAAGTCATTTAGGTTTAATTAAATTTATATGATATACTTAGTGGACAAACAAAATCATTCTCATATTTATATATAATTTATAAAATGAATTTTCCGTTTTTTTGCGAAGAATGAATTTTTTCAATCACACAGTACAATAATTCCATGGGAAATTAATATGAATTAGGATTTATCATTATTCAAAATACAATAAGGTAAAAAAATCCAAAAATTACTGGCAAAACTACTGGTTTCTTGTAAAAATACTTTCCTTTGGTTTTTGTCTTTGTGAAATAATTCAGACATAAAATTGTGGGGAAGAATATAATAGAAAAACATACGTTTCTATATAAGAGTAAATTCAGTTTGTAATTTCTCAAATGGTAGAGATGCAAAGAATAATTAATCAAATTAGACTTGGACGTCACACATTTTGACAATATTTTGAAACACAAACATAAGGAGGGAATTTTGGTTAGTAAAAACGTAAAACGGCAATTGATAATAGAGGAATCCAAAATCAAATTGAGTAACCTGACATCACAAATAACATAAGATCAAAGAGAAATTTGACACAAGATACAATTTTATAATATGTTCTGTCACTAAGAAGTGGACAGACAAAGTAAAAAACATGAAGCTTCTGCGGTGAAAGGAGTTGTTATTTACAAAATATTTTATCTGAAAATAACCCGATTTGTGATATTTCAACGACAACAATTGAAGAAGACTTGAAAAATGTGATTAATTCCATTCAATCCGACATTGCTGGCAAAGCAGAAATCGAGCAATCGTATCGATTGGAGATAGAAATTGTTATAGAAGCAGAAGAGGTCATAAAAGAGCAGCTGGAAGGAGTATTAGCGGAAAATCATGATAAGGGTCAAGAAATTTCATGTGAATGAAGAAGGTTTCGATGTTGGAAACCCATGTTTGGAAAATATTTGCAGTTTTTGCACTAGAAACAGAAACATAGCAATGGCAAGAAAAGCTGCTCATGATGGATTACAGCAACAGGCAAAACGAATAAAAGTAATATCAGATAGGACCCATCCAAAACCGAAAATTGGATCAACTGTAAGAATTCCCGTTCCAGACGTCGATCGAGGCAGTTTTAGCTGTAGTACGGGAGGCCACAGAAGATGGGTTTTACCGCTTGGGAACAAAACAAGGAGTGATTTCAAAATACTATAGCCGTTCAGAATTTAGTACGTGCCCTGTTAGCATTTTGAAAATTGAAGAAGTTTCCAAAGACTGGGAAATCCCTCTTAGATCGGTGGCTACTGATCAATCGACAGGACATAGGCAAGGTGGTAAAAAATGTAATTGTGAGGGTAAATGTCAATCAACGAAATGTGCTTGTCAAAAATGTAATGTATCACGTAATTCTAAATGCTATAATAGCTTAAGTTGTACAAACAAATAAAAAAAAATGGAATGTCCTGATTTATAATCTTCACGTACGTATTTTTATGTAGAACTCATTTCTATAATAAATAAATGAAAAAAAAAATGTGTTCTAATATCTTAGAAATAGACTAGACCTTTGACAAACGGACTAGACAGTTCGTTAAAAGACAAGCTTTTCACACATATAGACTAATATCCTCAGCCCTTTTCTATATGGACTAGTCCTTTCATAATATATGGTCTATTTTTATAATTCAGTCGAGGTGAAATCAATGTAGCAGAAAAAAAATTCAGAAATAACGACACGGATTTTTAAACTAAATTCCAAGATAGAATATTCATATCGATCAATGATGCAAAGTGGATTTGCACAAATGAAAAGTCTTGACAATGGAACACAAAAATTGATATCATAATCCTGATAGGGTGCATTTCCAGAGATAGTAAATTGGGGAAAACAAACAGCTCATAATCAGAGCAAAAAGAATGAGATATTAGAGCCAACTTCAGTTAAAAGTTGGAAAGCTACCACGAAGGAATAAAATAATATATTCCATTCAATTTCAACAAATTGAAAGTAAATTGAGAAAAATGTCAACCTCTCATATAGATATGATGCAGCTGTTGGTTTAAGCAATGATGTGTTAGCAGATATTTATTTCGTAATTATTCAAATTGAAAGAAATGAAAAAACTAGAGAAATATCTGAAGGCTAGTTATGAACAGATTAAAATGGACCCATAGGGGGAGGTATCGCATCTGCATTGTACTAATCGAATCTTATTTTGTCTGGAACATTCTAAAAACTTCTGAAATCTATCTGGGAGAATTGGATTATCTTAAAATAAGTCTCTTCTATCATTTCAGCTACCCAACTGATATTTACAACCATCAAATATCAATTTTCTAAAAATTAAACTGATCAAGAAAGACGTGTTTCCAAAAGAGAATTTCTATTGTCTTGGGTTTTGAAACAGAACTTTTTACGGCCTTCCGGTATGCAGAAATATAAGCTTGTGGTGGTATTTTCCAATGCGATCTAATACATACCACACCTTCTTTATTGCCTATCAACACTGGTACTCTTTTTTTATTAATTTCAACTTTTAATATGTACACTTGTATATAATTGAACATCATCTGGTAGTGTCGGAATCGGACAATAGCTCACAGGAGGGAACACCTTGTTAGATCTTGTCTTCTTGTTATTATGTTCATTGTTTTTTTAATTATGTCCTTAATAAATTCTATTATAGTGATTGTGAATGTTCAAGCTTGCTTAACAATATTTACATATACAAACTAAGTTTGTTTGAAAAATGGACAAGTAGGTAACATATTTTAAAAAAGTAGTATAAAATCAAAGTTCTCGAATATTTGGTTGAATAAGCGTCAATACATGGACAAATTGAGAGACCGATGATGGGATAGAACCTATAAAAGCATCCATCTGAACAAACCTCCTTATATCTTTGCAGTCATAAAAATTTTAATAACCATATACCAATAACCAATAAATTTTGTAAGTAAACATACTTATTTTCAGCTGCTGATTCGTTGAATTCAGATCCATGTCACGATGGTCTGCAAAAGACCTAGTTCTTCTAAGCGCCGTTGTCTCCTGTACTCATAAAAACAGGCGCGATATTTTCGGCAAATTAGCAACCGAGCACCTCTTTAATGGACTGATGATGACTTTCTTGGATATCAGTTTGATTAGTAATGTCCTAAATTCATCCAATTTAATTGTAAACGTGATTATTCATCAATAAATCGGCCACAGTTTTCAATGGTCGATTAATTTCAGTACCTGCTCTTCAGAATTTAGTACTGGTGCAAGTCTAGTTCACAATAAAACATCAGCTCCAGATAAAAATAACGATGAAAATATAAAAAGTTATCAATAATGTCAAAAGTACTAGAAAGACTGCTTCTGCGTAAAATACAACCAGTTGTTCCTATAAACGAGCTCGTACCACAGCACCAATTCGGTTAGTTAACAATATTAAAACAATCTTAGAAGAAAAAAAGGTAGGTGCTGGAGTATTTCTTGACATATAACAAGCGTTCGACAGAGTCTGGCATGATGGTCTCCTCTACAAACTGAAACTATATTTAACGGAATAACATTATTTCAAGATCTTATATCACCGACGGCTACTTTCAAGTCAAACTTGAAGATTCCTACGCAAATTACTATTCGATAGAATCTGGAGTACCTTCATAGCAAACTTTGAAGACGACACGGAAATCATGGCAACTGTAGCTGCATAAAAAGTACAAATTTTCATCAATAAAATTCCCATTCCAATAAAATCAGTTACAGCTACATTTGGATGGAAAACTTACATGGAAAAACAGTTAGCTTTGAAACTAAAAAATATGCACTGGCTACTCAACAAAAGGTCCCAACTAAGACTCGAGAATAAATTGCTAATCTACTGTTTCATATCAATCTGGTTGTATGGAATAGAACTGCAGTAAACCTTCAAATACGAAGATACTCCAAACATTCCAATCCAAAACACTCCGTATGTTGAGTAGAGCCCGCTGGGACGCTACTTACAATTCATAACGATCTGAACATCCCAATAATCAAAGATGTGATATTCAACAAGATACAAAATTTGATCCAATGACCACAACATTGAATTACTAAATATTCTATTCAACCACTAGCAAAAATAAGATCGCAGAAAATATGGCAAGAAGATCTACCTCAATAAATACTCTCAGAGTACTGTCAATGGATGGTTCGTGACTCACTTTAGTGACTTATAGACGATTTACTTATTACTCTACTTATAGAGTAGATGAAAACTTTGCTATGATCTGCGAGACACCAAGTTCTTGTGATCAAGATGTAATCAGCTGCTTGGGATTCTCTTGCACACTCTCACGATATTTTGCGCAATCTTGCATGGAAACCTCTAATGAAACGATCTAATGATTTATAATAAAAAAAAAGAAATCTTTGATAGTCGTGACGCGACCCAAAGCCGGTCGTTGGTTCCTTCCTTCATCAGTTGTAGTTGAAGTATTATACATTTTCTTGAGGAAAGCTTAAGCTTCGGCCTATTTCATTTTTGCTAAACTTAGTTGTGGGTGATTTATAACCTCATTATGTTCTTGGCAAAATGTTTGGCGCACTTTCTATGAAAACTGCTACTGTATTTAACCTTTTCTTTGTTTTGTCATATTCGATCACTTATAATCAATTATTGGATCATACACAATAACCACGATTACTGATTAAACATTAAAAAAAATCGGAACACAATTATTGAACATCTGAACCTCAAAAATATAGTACCGCCCCCTTCCATGAAAAAGGCTATTGTAGGCCTATAAGATTTTTGGAAATTCTCCAGTTTTTATAGGAGCTTTCGAATATTTATTAGGTGCTTTAAGATTTATGAAGGTTTTAGAAATAAGTTGGAAAATCCCAGAAGTAAAAGTTTTGTAACAAGGTTTCTAAAAACTCTATAGGACCTATAGGATAAATGAGGTAATAGAAATGTTTTGGATGCAATGTTATTAAACTTTCAGTATATTGGTATTTCCCGAAGTCTCAAAAAACAACACGTGGTCCCTTATAAAACTCTAAATAAAACTCTAAAAACTATTAAAAAAGTTAAGTTTCTCTATAAACCTCTTATAGATATACGTTAACGTTTAATAAAACTTTAAGCTCCGAAGAATGTTAGTTGGGATGTTATGGGAAAAAAATAAAAAGGAACCATTAATCTAAGATGGTTGACGAATCACGTCGCTACAAATATCGGAATTCAAGAGAAAAGTTGAAGCTTTTATGAACAGACTCAGGAATTCAAAAGACAAATTATTGTGATAAATCACAAACTTTCCAACCAGTTCAATTAGTACTCGAATCGTATATGGAGTTGACAAGCTTATGAATATAAATATGGATTTCTCATTTTTCAGTAGTACTGTTATTTTGAATATGTCAAAAATAGTTACAGATGTATGTCTGAGCAGTTTTAGTTTGGAAATACATAATTTTAACACTTTGAATTCTACAACAAACTCCACTTGAATTTGGTGACAAAAAAAATCTGACATAACAACTCACATGAACCTCACAATGTTAGATAATCGAATTGCACACGTAGCCACATACGTAAAAATGAGCGTAAAAAAGAAAAAACTCTAGAACAGTGGTTGTGGCGTTTTCTCCCATATCCATCAGTGGTCGCTGCAATGACTGAAATTATTATGATCAAGGTGAAACAGTGCATAAAGTAAATTACTTTATTGATATTCGATTTTTATTTGATTCGCATAGAGAACATTTTCCAAATATAACGGGAGATACCACTCGAATTATTCGAGCGAAAAGGGTTTACTTTCTAAAGCTTATAATTTGAGTTATTTAGATGTATTCAGGGTGCTCATTTATTTCAAAATAACAAAATAACATGTTTTTACATTAGTACACCCTCTTAATAAGTTCAATACAAAACCGCATAATTTTCCATTTAATAGTGATGAATTCGTTTGAAATTGAAGTTATTGAAGTATTGAAGGACGGCTAGAAAAGTTTTTTGTCATTTATTGCTATTAAATGTCATTGTGAAATTTTTTGGAGAAGTGAGTCCAACGAAAAATCGTTCTAAAACTGCGTCATCAAACACTGTAACTAATGATGAAAAATCATTGGATATCATGCCAAGTTTTGAAAAATATTCCTGGTACATAATACATAAATGTTAATGCAGACCCTTATTCCACAGATAAGATTACACTTTTCATAATACAGGCGATAACTTTATTTTTAAAATGGACATACCTGTCCAATAATAGAAAAAATATTCATTAAGCCCTAACACGTACGACTTTTCAATAGCTTAATTATCTCTGTTTACATTACCAGGTAGTAAATTTTATTAAGAGGTGGTTAATATCGGTAAATTTTATGCCACATTTGATTATTCAAAGTGAGTTGAATCATTTAGCACGTGATGTGGGGTTATCAAAACAACTGTCGGAATTTCTTGCTTCCCATATTAAGGAATGGAGCTCGTTAACTAAAGAGACAACATTATTTTTGTCTATATTATACATTTCGTAAATCTTTGCATAAAATTGGTTTCTCTTCGCCTTTGATGTCTTCCGGATCCGTCAAATGTTCGAACATATTTTGGTATTCTTCATTCTGTATTAAAATATTGAATGGTTTGACTTTTCCTTTGCAAACAGAAGCTGCTGTATAATCAGAGCCTATGAAGGTATGGAAGCCCGGAAGAGCTCGAGAAAGTGATAGAACTAATTCTCGTGCAAGATTTTACAACTTATATAATTAATTTCTTTATTATTTGTTATTCATACTTTTTGGTTTTTGAAATTGTGAATATTTCCGAGACAAATGATTAGAATCAGTACCTACAGATTTAATGAGAATTTTTTGGTGTTTTGAACAAGTGGAAGAAAATTCTCGTCGAGACAGTTCTATTCATATTAGTATAAACGAAACATTGTTCTTTAGCTGTTAAGAAAATTTTTCTGTTATTGAGGATGGAGCTGAGTGAATCCTCCGTCTAATGCTTATGTAAAAATTGTACTATCGATTCATTAAATTGATGTTACTTAAATTTTTATTCAAATCAGTTGGTCTACTCTGTAACAACGGTAATTCGACAAAAAGCATTTATTCCAAAATAAATTATTGAACATCGTACATTTTGGAGTAGATGCTGATATAGATCAGGTGGTATGCGGGATTTTTCCGGCAGTTTTTGAGCGCGCATACCAAGATATTTTTGAAAATTATACAAAAATTAATAAAATGGAAAAAAAAATTCTGGAATGATGGAAAAATTTTAGCTCTCATCCCTCACTTCAAATAGGTATGTCCTTCCGGCAAAAAAAGTGGTTTGCAAGAGTCAATAAAATTTACTGTCGAATACATTAAAAAAAATCCGCGATTACGGTGAAACATTTTTTGGGAATTATGTTAGGCGCGCAAAACATTCTTTCACATAGTTTTTAAGGTTTGAATATTGGAAAATTTCTTTCACATAGTTTTTAAGGTTTGAATATTGGAAAATGTACACTATCTTGAATAGTTGATATTTTGTAAATATTTGATGTTAGAGAGGATTAGGGGTGTGAGGGGGTCTGATAAAAACTTAGACTATCTTTTAACATCTACCCCCCGCCCCCAAACCTCTCCAACATTAAATATAATTAGTTACGACTGAAGTAATGACACAAATCGATTTCTAATAATAATTATTTATTTACACGTACAAATAATCATCAATTCCTATTGGATACATTAGTGACATTTCATCAAGAAATGTTACAATTCTATTTGAATATGAATAATGTCTTTAAATAGAAATTTCCCAAAATACCGACGATAATGAGATCTAGTTCTTCCATAACGAGGTATATTATCCGAGGTATATTATCATGAATATCTCGCCAAATCGCTCAATATTTTGAGTATGAGCTTATCCTAGCCTAACCTGATCTTACCTAACCAAACCTAACCTAACCTATCTAAATTTTCAACCTATATATATATATATATATATATATATATATATATATACAGGGTGTCCCAGAAATTGCACGCCAGGCTGACACGGGAGGTAGATCAGCTTTAGATCTATCAAATAAAAGCAACATGACCTCAGTCATGTTTATAATTTATAATTCTTTTTTTTCTGGGCTACCACTAATAGTTGGTTGAGACAACCCAGTATTCATTTTAATAAAAAGTAGCACGACATTAACAAAAAAAAAACAACTCAATCTTACCTTTTGTTTCAAAGCGAAAACCTTAACTAAAGTTTGGTTAGCGACTGTGAAAAAAAAAATGTACCAGACTGAGTCAGAAAATGTTCTCAAAAACTAGCCTACTTAGTGCTCTTTAAAAATGGTATAATATTCATAGAATTATAAATTAGAGGTTTTTTATGCCCATAACAGACAAAAATAGGGCAAAAAGTAGAGATTTTCTGAAAAAACCTAAAAGTGTTAATATCTCGAAAACTAAAAAACTTTTACTGAGGTCATGTTGCTTTTATTTGATAGATCTAAAGCTGATCTACCTCCCGTGTCAGCCTGGCGTGCAATTTCTGGGACACCCTGTATATAAATTAATCAGCACAATTTTCTCCACGACATACTAAAATTTCAAGAAAATCGGGCGTATGCAACCTAAACTAAATAATTACCATGTTTTGTTCACATTGTTTCGGCAAAAGGAGTTCAGGCATACCGAGCTTAATTCATTCCTATACTAATGTTCTATCTATTTAAATGAAAATTTTTTTATTCCGCTTTGACGGGACTTTCAGTATTATCGGCTTCCGCCTATAGTAACTGAGGACAAATTGTTTTTAGTGGTTGATATTCATGTAGAAATGTCCAGTCATATTTTGATAAAGTTTTAGGAATAAATTTTTATTAAAAAAATCCTAAAGTTGAGAAAATTTGATATAAAAAACATACAGAAGGGTCCAAGAAATAAGAAACTGAAGAATTTTTATTTACTTGTATAAAAAAATTTTGAATATCAAATAAATAATGCAGCTTCCATATTACTAACAATATGAAACTTTACGACAACTTCCATATCAATTATATTAATATTTAATAACATTCAAAATTCCGTGAAACACACTGTATAGCATTCAATATTTTCCTTGAAAGTAATTCTCATGTAATCAATTTATTAGTGGTACGAACATTATTTAACTTCCAAGATCGTTGATTAATGTATGGAGATGATAAAAGCAATTACTCAGATCTCTGGTATTGGTATCAGAAAAGACGACCGCCTTATGATTTAAAGAACTTCACGCGTGATCACGTACTTCATCGTTGTTACTTATCTTAGTATACATATTGACGACACCAACCGCTACGGTACTGCCGTGATGTTCGAACAAACGTCATATTAGATATTGACAGGTTTCGATGGTATAAGTTTCGTTTATGAATGTTAAATATGCGTACTCTTCAAGTTATTGATTTTTTGCTAACTAATCGAGTTAAATTATTTCGATATAGCAACATTGAATGGTCTATCTGTAGCTCTCGCAAAATAAGTTTCGTAGAAGGAACTTACGGTTGAAATTCTTGCAAATTACAGGGTAGCGCAATAAATACATAAGATATTGTTGAAATAAAAGTCCTCAAAACACGAACGCAGATTTGTGAAAAGTCTTGTCAATAAATCTGGGGTGA
Organism: Diorhabda carinulata; assembly: GCF_026250575.1. Classification (NCBI taxonomy): domain Eukaryota; kingdom Metazoa; phylum Arthropoda; class Insecta; order Coleoptera; family Chrysomelidae; genus Diorhabda; species Diorhabda carinulata. Next base: position 23,687,152 of record NC_079463.1, read on the forward strand.
TGGCTGCCATTTCCTGGCGGATATTTTCCTTTAGCTGACTGATGTCCCTTGTATTGTTCATGTAGACTTTATGTTTGAGGTGTTCTCAAAAACAGGTCAGGTCAAGGTTACGTGGGAGCCATGGGATATCACCTCTCTGGAAATTAGTCTCACAGCCGCCATAGAGTCATTTGATGTGTGATAGGTCGCTCCGTCTTTTTGGCACCAAGATTTTGTATTCACTATTCTTGATATCGCAAGTTCTGGAGTCAAATATCCCCCTAACATCGCAATATAGCGGTTGATGTTTCGTCCTCGTGAATCTTGAAACAAAAAGAGCCAATAATTCCTTTGCTTCATATTATTGCCCATACAGTTACTTTCGGACTATGTAGTGGTTTTCGAGATTTCATTTTTAGATTTTTTCAGTCCAATAACGACAATTTTGTCGGTTTACGAACACATTTAAATGAAAATGAGCCTTATCTGAAAACAGGGAGTTGTCCAAAGTCGGTATCTTTTAATTTCTGTGTTATCTGAAGCTTATAAGTATGCAGCTCAAGATCCAACTTCTTCGCGACAAGTTTAAAGCTGCCCATCGCTTCCGAGTGGACACATGCGGATTTTCTCGTAATGACTTCTTCACCCTATGAATATTGTCTGTAGTTCTAAACGTTCTTGGATGGCTTTTTGCTGGTGGTTCAAACGTGGAATTGGTCTCTTCGAAACGCTCAACCCATATTTCAATTAAATTGCACTAGGAGCTTCATTAATGTGTATTACACAGTCGCCTTGTCAAGACGAATGAACGACCGTTCTCGTGCAAACACAAAAAGCGCGACGCTTTCTGTCGAAGTGACTCATGGCTACTAAAACTCTAGGAGTGCAATTACCCAACTCCTCAAGCTCAAATCCAGCGTGAGAAAGTTCAAATTGTTATATAGACGGGTACTTTCGATTTATTAGGAACAATCATTGCTTCAATCAAAATATGGTTCAATTGATGGTGATAGTCAGGCGTGTTTATTATTATTGAAATTATTTTGATAATTCATTTTGACATTCACAACGAGATTTAGTAATACCTAGTTTGAATACTGCAATTTTCTAATAATGAAATTCCACCCCACCCTTTATTCCAAATAATATCAGTTTTTTTTTATTTCAGATTGTCCTATTGCTCTTCGTAGGATATTCACAAACTACCAATATTTTCGATATATTTGGAAACAAACGTATTGCTATCATGGGTCATGAACTTGATATGGGAAGTGGTTTCAAAATTGACGAAGGTTTTCTGGATGGTTCTCCGGGAGTAGAACGACACTTGACTAGTGATAAACATGAGGGTGGTCAACAAGAAAGTGGTCAACAAGGAAGTGGTCAGCAAGAAAGTGGTCAACAAGGAAATGGTCAACAAGAAAGTGGTCAACAAGGAAGTGGTCAAGAGGGAAGTGGTCCACAAGGAAGTGGTCAACAAGGAAGTGGTCAACAGGGAAGTAGTCAACAAGGAAGTGGTCAACAAAGAAGTGGTCAACAAGTCGGTGAAGGAAGTGATGAACAAGGAGGTAGTGAACACGCTCATCAACATGGAGGTGGTCAACATAGAGGTGGTCAACATGGAGGTATTCAACATAAAGGTGGTAAACATGGAAGTGGACAACATGGAAGGGGTCGACATGGGAGTGGTCAACATGGAGGTAGTCAACATGGAAGTGGTAAAAGAGGAAGTAGTCAACAGAACAATAGTCAATGTAATCAGAAAACGAATGGTAGGCAAGAAGGTGATCAACAAGGAAGCGGCCACCAAGGAGGTAATGGTAAACAAGAAGGTGGTAGATTAGAAGGTGGTCAACAAAGTGGTCAACAAAGTGGTCAACAAAGTGGTCAACAAAGTGGTCAACAAAGTGGTCAACAAAGTGGTCAACAAAGTGGTCAACAAAGTGGTCAACAAAGTGGTCAACAAAGTGGTCAACAAAGTGGTCAACAAAGTGGTCAACAAAGTGGTCAACAAAGTGGTCAACAAAGTGGTCAACAAAGTGGTCAACAAAGTGGTCAACAAAGTGGTCAACAAAGTGGTCAACAAAGTGGTCAACAAAGTGGTCAACAAAGTGGTCAACAAAGTGGTCAACAAAGTGGTCAACAAAGTGGACAACAAAGTGGTTCTCAACAGGAAAGTGGCCAAAAAGGAGGTAGTCAACAACAAGATGGAGAAAAAGGAGGTTCTCAACAGGAAAGTGGCCAGAAAGGAGGCAGTCAACAACAAGATGGAGAAAAAGGAGGTTCTCAACAGGAAAGTGGCCAGAAAGGAGGCAGTCAACAACAAGATGGAGAAAAAGGAGATTCTCAACAGGAAAGTGGCCAGAAAGGAGGTAGTCAACAACAAGATGGAGAAAAAGGAGATTCTCAACAGGAAAGTGGCCAGAAAGGAGGTAGTCAACAACAAGATGGAGAAAAAGGAGGTTCTCAACAGGAAAGTGGCCAGAAAGGAGGTAGTCAACAACAAGATGGAGAAAAAGGAGGTTCTCAACAGGAAAGTGGCCAGAAAGGAGGTAGTCAACAACAAGATGGAGAAAAAGGAGGTTCTCAACAGGAAAGTGGCCAGAAAGGAGGTAGTCAACAACAAGATGGAGAAAAAGGAGGTTCTCAACAGGAAAGTGGCCAGAAAGGAGGTAGTCAACAACAAGATGGAGAAAAAGGAGGTTCTCAACAGGAAAATGACCAGAAAGGAAGTAGTCAACAAAAGGATGGAGGAAAAGGAGGTTCCCAACAGGAAAGTGGCCAGAAAGAAGGTAGTCAACAGAAAGATGGTGAAAAAGGAGGTTCTGAACAGGAAAATGACCAGAAAGGAAGTAGTCAACAAAAGGATGGAGAACAAGGCGGTTCTCAAGAAGAAAGTGACCAAAACGAAGGAAATCAACAAGAGGGTGGTAAAAAAGGAGGATCTCAACAAGAAACTGGTCAACAAAGCGGAAATCAACAAGGAAGTAGTCAACAGGAAAGTAAACAACAAACAACTGGCCAGCAAAATAGTCAACAAGGAAGTGGTGACTCTTCGGAGAATGATGGATTCAAAAGTGACCTTCTCGTCGTACACAACACAGTTGAAAGGTACAGCTAGAGGTTTTTCACACATTCATTGATTCATTTCATTATCTGATTTCAACAAACTCTAATATTTCTATTTGCTCCTCAGCTCTACACTCCATAGTAATTGCGAAGCCAGTGTCAATTTAGAAATTGTCTGATTGAAACGTTGATAGAGAAGGTTTGTGCGAAAATGGGATTAACCCATGACGTCTTACGTGACGATTATTTATTATGATTTTAACAAAGGTCCTACTCAATAACAATTGATAGAATGGCATCTGGCAACTTTTGGTAATGAACCACGATAAAAAAGGCTGTTTACAATTGGTTGCCATTGTCAATGATGAAAGTCGAGAAACTCGGTCAAAATCGGTTGTTATTCCGATAAAAATCGATGCTGTGCGCAACATTATTGACGAAGATCAGCATGAGTTTTTACAAACAGATAAAAGCGTCTTAGAATATCGCAGGCCGCAATAAAATCGATTCTTTGGTCATTGCTTGAGAAAGAGATGTTCCAGAAATGTTCGCATATAGCACGTCAAACCACTGATTATTCAAAAACCGTCATCTTCAGAGTTGCCAAATCATTCCCCGAATCAATTTGAACGTATGCAAAAAGGGCGAATATTTAGAGAAGCATCAAAGCACTTTGTTTCGAACTTGTTAGAGATAATTCACGTATCACATGCCGTTTTTAAAAATATTCCTGAAAGAGAGATCGAAAAATAGATTTCTGTCGAAAGCAAACATGAATGAATATATAGCCTATTTATTTGAAATAATTCTAATAATTATTTTATTTGTTCCAGCAGCAACTGAAACTAAGGACTCCGGACAATAGAAGTAAAATATGCAACAGTATCTGAAATAGAAGCTTATAATATTTATATAGAACAACACTCAATATAAGTTTGGTTGTCAATATAATAATGGAAGGGGTATTATTTTTGTTTTTTTGTTTATATAAATTTGTCAAATTTTTGGGTAATAAAGGAAACTTACTGAATTATTTTTGTGTTTTAATGGAGCTTTAATCATAATTATAGAAAAAAATGAAACCTAAATGAAGTGCAAGAGCAAGTGTTTCTTCGTAGCAAATATCACGCAAATGAAATTCGATTCTTAAGGGGAAAAACGCATCCAATAATGTTCACTATTCGTATGCGTTCAAAGGAAAGATTTCCCGTTCAACCTTCTCAAATCCTACCTGTAGGAGAGACAGTTTCAAGTCAAAATCCAAGAACATCAAAACTTTACATGCAATCATGTCAGGAGTTCTATAGGGGAGTGCACTTGGCTCGATCTTGTATCTTATGTACAAAGCTGATATTCCCACACACAACAACTTAACTACCGCTGAAAGCTTATACTTACAAACAACGAAGAGTTACCAGTTCAACTTTGATGTTGAACTGATAACTTCTGCAGCAAAAAGACAATGCAAGATACCTTGGAATTCATTTGAACCGATGATTTGCCTTGAGCTCACACAAGCGATTGTGTTCAAAACTCAGCAAACTGTACTGGTTAATAGGTCGGAGATCACAACTAACAGTCAACATAGGCTACTAATATATAAAGTCACACTAAACAATCTGTAGCTGTGGTATCCAACTATGAAGCAATGCATCCAACTGAAATATAGCAATTCTAGGAAGAATTTAGTCAAAAGTACTTGGAATTATTGTAAACACTTTTTGGAATGTATCCAACAACCCATCCCAACGCATTGGCTCAACCTCTATTGAGACCTCTCGTCCATCGAAGGCTTAGAAGGCATTTTACGTGTGATCTGCCTGACAGATTTTAGTATCATAGTGATGTGTTGTGTATTTATACCTCAATGAAACTATTTTAATTATGTGAAAGGAAATTGCCACTTATCTTCCTACAAGATAACATATATCACTTTGAACCGTTTGCTCTTTGTAAATTTCAAAGATAACAAAGATTTCTGGTAGAAGTTTCTTAGTACTAGACACTCCAGAAGGTTTTATTATCACGCTATGAAATATGGCAAAATAAATATAGGAAAAGAGTTGAATATTGAAAATACGTGGTGAGTGACATAAAACAATATGGCCGAATGAATTGAAATATCTTTTGGAATGACAGTGTAGTAATTTGTGTGATGAAGATTGAAGACAATATGCAAAATAAACTGGATGAGATCATGTTATCTCAAAATTACACAAATGCAATGTGACTCTTTTTTGGGTGCGAACCGGTTCTAAAAATTATCGATCAATTGTAACTGGATGATTCTGCTGGATTTGTTGTTATCTGTGCTTTCGCAAATTTATCAATTCTTTATTTTCATTAACGGTTTGGATAACGTGTAGAAATTGGATTCAATTTTCATTATCCTTCTTTCTTGGTCTTTTTTCTTATTCCGTTCTGCAGTAACTATTATATATTACATATCACTTGATAAGAGGGACTACTTTATCATTTATATAATGTTTTATTCTTAATTGAAAAATAAACGCGTACATTGATATAACATCACAGATTTTGTGTCAATACAAAGGATTGGTGTGGGTATGACACAACCCAGCGCTTGAAAAATGCAGAAAAAATATTCAAATTTACCACCAACCGCCTCAGCACCTTCAAACTAAGTATTCTTCTACACGTGGTTGTTCAAAGCATAGTTCCAGCATAGACACAGTGTGAATAGGACCGTTTCAAAGTTGCTTGAGGTTTCTCACACCGAGCTTGTATTAGCTCGTGTATTGATGGGAGATTATGAAGAAGAGCAGAGACGTCTTCAAAGACTATGGCAAGATGCAGAAAATGACGAAAACTTTATTGATGAGGATGATTCCGAAGAAGACGACGAAATAGACAATGTCAGCGTGTGTAGTGATTACCCTGACTTAGAACAGGATGCCGAAAAAGAAAACCCAGAAATGCAGGAGGTCGACGGCCAACAAAATGTCACAGACCCAGTCGAAATCCATAATTTTCATGGTAAATATTATTACCCATCTGGCAAGAGAAAATTTTGGGTGAAACTCCGGAGCCACCTACCAAAAAGACAAATCTTCATCAACAGGGAAGATGCTCTGTGTACTCATGTTTACGTGACAGAGAAACTAGATATGTTTGTGAAGCGTGTTTCGTGTTTTTATGCCTCGAGCATACAGTCATCTATTGCAAATATTGAACTAATTGAATAAACAAACGTTTTTGTTACTAACGAGAATTTTATTCGTTTTTTTTTTCGTTTGATAGCCTGTAGTTTTATTTATAACACTCTGTTTCGATTTGTTTAGTATCTTTATTGAAAAATTTTCAGCGAGTGAATAAAAAAAGTATCTCATTTTTTACTCTAAAAGAATTTAGAAAGAAAATATTTTTATACAAATACTAATAGGGCCCAGAAAGCACTAACATTTCTCCAAAATTGATGCCAGGAAGGCATCGCTCACTGAATCAATTTTGGGTTTTCTTCACCTAAGTGTCACAACTCGTAACTATTTTTGACCTGTCTATTACCGGGTTAAGCTGTTACTCCGCCCAGATCTCTTCCAATCTTCCAATTGCAGGATATGTCACTGAAATGCAGGTGAAAAACAAACTTCTCTTGTGCATTAGTTGGCACTCCAGCTTTATATGAAAATTTCACACACAGGAACAATTTTAGATCAGAAGTTAACAAAAGTCTGAACATCAATCCGTCTTAAACCAGATGTCGAGATCACTTAAGCTCACAAAAGCACTTCAGAAAGCTCCCTGGCAAAATACTCCATTTTTCATTCGCTCTGTGAAACACGGAGATTTACCCAACTTGATAAAAAATAAAAAATTTAATAGAAAAATTCGCATGATATGGCAAAATACAAGATCACCCTTAGATAAAACCAAACAGAATAGAACCAACTCAGGAACTCAGGAAATCCTCCTATCCGCAGCTCCGGATGTCATTAGTTAGAAAGCAATAGCGGGTAAGCTGTAGCCTTCGCAACGCAGTTACGAAATTCGCAGAAGTAGAAAAATATGGAACCAATATTATTCAATATTTGACTTTTCGTTATCAACAAGAACCTCCTATCGTAAAAATAACAACAAAACAAGTCCAAGACACTGTAAATCTCCTAAAAATCAGAATGTTCCCGGATCATAAGCTGAAAAAGCCACTACAATGATAATATTCAGTTATAATGCAATACACAGAACTGGTTATTCTCCAATTCAATGAAAATTAGCCGAAATAATACTCATACTCGAACCTGGTAAACCGACTGAAGAAGTTACTTCATTTGGACCAATCAGGGTACTTTCAATAATTGCTAAACTATTAGAGAGGCTATTAAAATTCAGGATAATACCTATTCTGAAACAATACCAAGTTATTTAGAAACATTAATTCAGATTCCGAAAGGAACATGCTACCATCGAGCAAGTACAAGAAATAATAAATAAAATCATGCAAGATCTGGAAGATAAAAAATACGGTTCCGGGATAACCCTCGATGTAAGTGAAACCTTTGATGAAATCTAGCATTGGGGACTAATTTATAAAATCAGAAAATTCCTTCCTCTAAATTACTTTCTATATCTCAAATCCTACATTGAAGATAGGTATTTCATGGTTATTATTCTATTCATGTAATCAATGCAGGTGTTGCCCAAGGTAGCGATTTACCCGCATCAGACAATACACACCGAGAGCCTAAAGCTGCGTCACAAATTATTCATGCAAATCTCGACAGTATACAGTAATGGTTAAGAATATGGCGAATTCAAATTAACGAGTCTAAATCTATTCACGTGACCTTCACAAAAAGACGAGAAAACCTCCACCTCCACCAAGGAAGGAAGTCAAATAATTTGGAATCCATTTGTATAGGAAAATATCTTGAAGGAAATGCCTCTTCACTAAAAGAAAATAGCTTTGGAATCAACTTAGACAACTATATTAGATAATTGGCGATCTATCGATAATAAGTCAATGCTTAAACCTTTTTGGAATCTAGCTAAGGGGCTCAGCTTCCATAACAAATATGAATATTATCGAGATTTTTTAGTCAAAAGTTCTGAGGATGCTAACAAATGCTCTGTGGTATGTGTCCAATAATATCATTGCTATTAATCTACAAGTGCTCTCGCTTGGAGAAGAAATTAAATTGATCACTGATCAATTGTCCAAAAACCTAGTGCTAGAATCTATTATCCGACGTTGACTCGAAACATTCACCCCGTGTGACATCGCTAGTTAAGAAATGTCCTCTACATTTACTAGTATATTTTAGCATATTCAATTTTAAGTGGACTAGGGTTGCTGCCCTCTAGGTTAACTATTATCTTTCAACTAACCTCAAATATTTCGATGGTAGAAACCACAGGGCTCTCACCTCACAAATCATTGTTCTATATTCACCTACGTTTTACTTATCGTTCCTCTTAGAAACAAATGGTAAATAAATTTGGTGAATAAATAAAAAAGTGCTCTCAACAAGTGAAAATATCCTCCAACCTCTTCTCACTAACCCTAACCCTAGGTAGATAGAGTACTTTCAGATCTGAATGAGGTTTTGTCAGAAACTGGTAAATTTGAAAAAGTTATCGTTGCAGTAGGAAAACATTTCATTCTATTGATAGAAACACAAATCTATGTTTATTGTTGAAATATGGAATATGATCAGAAGCGTTGGTAGAAGTTGAGACTCAATGTTTATTGCCTGTTTTAATGTTATCTTTGACTGTTAAGAAAATTAAAAATAGAAAAATTTCGATATGGGTTTGATCAAAAAGTCGATTTGATAATCTTATATCGTTAGCATATAAATAGCATGAGTGGATAAAAAAATATTAATATATATATTTATGTGTGTATCAAAATGAATTTGAAAACTGGTGTAAGTATATTTCCAAAAAATTTAAATATTTGGTACCACTATACTTAATAGTATTGATTCATTTTCTAATTTTCTATAGTTAGATATAGAAAAATGTTAGTCATATAAATTTATTTTATTATTATTTGTTACATAATTTGACACTCACTTTTTAAAAATTTATTATATACATACTTTATGTCACAAACTAGTGATCCTACTGGATTCCCTATCTCTATAAAGAAAACTAATTCTATGTGACGATCTCAATGATAATTATTCCAGTGTGTGTGTGCTGGTCAAGAATGTATTTTCTTTTGGTATGGTCATGCATAAAACAGCACCAACCAGAATAACTAAGACCAGTTCTAGTAGTATGCCGTGTCTCGTATGATTCAGAAACCACAGACTGTACTATCTTTAATTCAGGTCTTACCGATTATGATACAGTATTAACAAAATTTTCGATAAAATCCAATACTAAAAATGCTTCTCGCAAATTATGTCGTATCTTCACGGAAAAAACTTTTCTAAACTTCAAACATCGTTGTCAAACAACTGACTGGTGCATACTTTCTACTGATGTGGACTGGCATCCAATTCGTTTTCCCTGAGTCGTAATAAAAAATTAACCCTGTCTTACTTAATGTCTACTTATATCTGCAAAGAACATGCGATCTTTATTCCACCTAAGGAAATTCTCGGAGTGTCTACTTTAAAAATTATGAGAAAAATTTATCATAAGACTATAGAAGACTCGCCAATTCTCTTGATGTTTCTAAAGAAACGTGGTCCATTGTGAATGATCTAAAAAATAATGCTTCTTCATTGAGCATAATCTTTACTCCACTGGAAAGTTCTATAACTCCTTCTAATGATCTGCTTTCATATGTTCCTGGTGTTAATGCCAACTTACACAGTTTATTCTTTATGCCCGTAGTCAAAAATAAATACTCATCTGAATCTGATGTCATTAAATTTTTAAAATTCTTAGGGCCTGTCTGTTGTGGACAATTCCTTGAAATTGGACTCACGTATATACCTTTTATAAATAATTAAGTTCCTTCTGTTTTGCGCTAAGATCAATTTTAAAAGAACTGAATTCATCCACCTACAACAGTTCATTATGCCCTTATTTAGTCGCATTTCCGATATGCCCTTCTCTTCTGGAGTACGTGAGGTGCGACTCAATTTGAGCGAATCTTTAAACTACAAAAGAGAGCTGTTAGATATTTACTCGGACTAAACAGCAGAGCTCAATGCGAGGACTTCTTCCTTCCTTATTCATCTTTGAGTCCGTTTACCTAATTGGTAAGCACGGAACGCGGAGCAAGATCTTAACCTACCTACTCCACGCTCAGAATTAATTAAGGGCTCAATATTTCACAATGCAAAAAAATGCACAATCACTTGCCCATTGAAATCAAATCAATATCATATTTTCCCGTATTCCGCAATAATATAAGGGCATATTCACTGGAAAGTGCCTTTGACTGTGTAAACGACTCTATTCTAATAATAATATTTTATTTCGGCCATCCTGCATACTGGTTTAATATTGCTATGGTCCTATATACTGATTATTACCTATTACTATTACCTATAATTTTGTTACTCATTGTGGTTTTCATCTGTGTATCAAAATTTTATTTAATATCGTTATCTAGTTATTTTTTATGTTTGTTTTTTATTTTTTGTCTTCAAATTGTGACAATTTTTTCACAACAATGCATTTCTTTCTTTAAAAAAAAACTGCTTCTTATTTTCTTCTTTCCATCGCTTCATATATAGCCTGTCTCCATTAATCAGTCTGTCTTGTCCACTGCTGGACATCATTCTTAACCTAGACCATTTTCGTCGATCTTGGGTATCTTTAATCCAATCCAGATATTCTTTTCGTCGGCTGACGTTCCCTGTTTATGTATGCTTTATCGATGGGACGCCATTTTATTTGGTTTGCTTTTTCCATATTCCATTTCCTTCAGTGTCTGCTTTTTCCCTTATTTTAGTTTCTCTAATCACTTCAATTGTTCCGTCATTCTTATTCTTACTGTATCCAAACTCTCTCTACTGTTTTTTGGCACTGCACTTACTAAGTTTGATTTATCTTCACACCCGCTTTTTCCTCAGTATCTTCATTCCATTCATTGTTATCTTCTGTTTGAAATGTTGATAGTACTTGTAGATTTGTGCGTTCTTTTTGTTCAGTGGAAATTGTCTTGTCTACTGGATAAATTTTCGTCAACTTTTCCATTTCAACACAAAATTTTCTCTAGATACTTCAGTCCGTTCAGGTGTATTGGTCTCAGTTCTTTTGTATTCTAAATATGTTTTATTTTCTTCTTTGTTCATACTGTGCTTTTGCTATTTCGTACATGATGCGAAAATTACGATATTCCCAAGGGAACATTTACAAGGCCGGTATGTAGAAGGTAAGAGATCGAATTCACTGAATGGAAGGTTATTAGCTTTAGCCGCTGAAGTTGAAGAGAAGCTAGTTTTCCACATTCTGAAAGTAGAAGAGCTGCTGGTTGAAAATGCCTAATACAAATTCTGATACGATACTCGCAATCATCAGCACTGTTTCGTAAGCCGGAACAAGTATGTATTCAAATGATGCAGATGTGTCTGGTACTGCTTTGAATAGCAGTTGTTCCATACTGTAGTTTCCTAATGATAAAATTAGTCCATAAAATTAAGCACATGAAATGTTTGAGGGATATAGTATAAGTTATGTCACCATCACCACTCGCTGTCTCACTCACAAATTTGTAGAGAAAAATTATTTGTAATGTCCAGCTTGAAATAAACTAGATAAGCTATCAAAAAAAAAAAACTTTGGTAGTGTTACCTTGACAAAAAATCATATTCCTTATTTTAAAAAAGAGAAAAACTGAGAAGTGGTGAGATATAGGCAACTTTTCCAATAGTTTTCATGCAAGAACCAGGGCTGAAAATTATTTTCAACACATAATATTGCGTCTGTAGAAAACTGCCAGCCTTTTTGATGCTGAAATATCCACACTTGTACTTTTTCTTCCATTTACAATTATGGAAGTTCATTAAACAGAGATGGAGAGGGAAAACTATTGAAGTATTCCGTTGTTTTTCAAAATTCAAAACTATACATTCAACGAGGAAGCATATTCATTAACTGTCTATAACTTCAACGATATTTTCATCAGGTCTCATTAATTCGTATGAAATGCCGAAAGAATTTTCAAAACTGTTGAATGATTTTCAAGTATTGATACTCCAACTATTTGTTTATAACGTGCAAGAAACTGTTATTGCACATTGTCTTAAAACCAGGAGTTATCTACCTATCGAATGTACCATGAGAGTTTTCCAATAAATGTTCACAGTTTTTCTAGCGTAACCGACGGTGCATTCCAAAACGCGATTAATTCGACCAACTCGATCAAATCCAATTCTATCACTAGTGTTTATAGTAATGGGATTCTAGATATTATACGGTGATTTTATATTAACTCATTAATTTGTTTTTTAACAAAAATTTGATTTTTTGTATCTACTCTTTGGGATTATTAGCCCAAGAAAATTTAAATTTGAATCTGTTTTCTTATTCCTAGTTCTTCGAAATACAGGATGTTAGGTAGGTATGCAGGTAATGCTGAACGATTTGACTACCTCCTTATTAATATTATCCAAAAAATACAAATTAGTAATTTTTTATCACATTGTTCTGTTTGACTATAAACAACCTTATCCAGAAGTTCTGTTCATGTACCACATTTGCACCAAAGCGTATCAATTATCCCCTAATAAATTGTTTTCGTCCTAGCATTCAATAGTGATCGCAATTTCCAAGTTTTGTCCGATAAATTAACGATCAAAAAAGTGAAATTTACAAAAAACTATTTCTGCGCAGTTGATAACAAGTTAATTTTTAGGCCACTGTACCCACTGTACCCAGTAAGAATAAGTATGTCTATAAAACACCGTAGAAACTTTTGGATCAGAAGAATTTTTGAACGAGACGTATTCCGATGTCTTGTCAATAAGCATACACGAAACATAATCATCTATATAAAGTTAGAGCAATTTCACAGGAGAAAGTTATATTTTTTGAAGTCCTGACTTGGTTCAAAGTTCAAAGTAGCCTTAACCTCATAGAAAATTGTTTATATTGAATGCGACGGTTTTGTTTATCATTAGTCCTTGTTATAATTGTCCGAAAATCTATGATTCTTTACAATCATTTTTTCCATTCTGAAGTTAAGCACGTAAAACTACAAAGCCATCTCCATCTTCGGCACCTCAATCTTCATCGGTTAGGATGCTGGTAGCCAGTGGTTAAATATATATCAAAACAGCATTCTCGCTGTAAGCAATTTATAGAAATTCTTTAAGAATTAAGCCTATTCTGAATCAAAAACTATTTTTGTTGAAAAAAATAGACATTTCAAACGGCTAGCGTTACCAAATGATAACGGACAGTTTACCTACTACAGTTTTTTGTGATTTTGCTGAGGCCTTAGATTGGTTTGATCATGAAATAATGATTACCAAACTAGAAAATTATGGCATCCGAGGTGTTCCCTCAAAAATGTTTGTATCTTACGTTGAATGTGGAAAAAAATTGGTAGGAGCTAACAGTAAAGTTTCAAGTCAATTGCCAGGAAGCAGTTGTGTACCTCAGGATTCAAATTTGAGTCTAGTTATTTGTTTGCTATTTATTAAAGATTTTTTCGCAGATGACACCCTGGAGTGGTCTAAATATACAAACCTTACATTTTACCATAGGCGAAGATCTCATTACTACTAAGTCTTGGTCTGACACCAACGGTCTCTGTTTAAACACTAATAAAACTTTAGTTTCATCTTATAAAGGAGCTTCACTAGTTCTAAAAATCAACAGTGACGTAACACAATCCTCAAATTAGATCAAACTTCTTGGTCTACATATTGACAGTGCCCTTCAATGGTTTGTAAATGTAGAAAACTTGGCAAACAAATGATCCTCTGCTTGTTTTGCGATTGAATCTGTGTCTGAACTGCTCGAGTCTCATACTGCCCTAACAATTTACAACTCATTGTTCGAATCGCATCTTCGGTTTGGTATGGGAGTCTTGTAGTTTGCACCTCTTCGAATCTGTCTTCAAATTACAATCTCCCCACTCTTTTTATTTTAGAATCTGTTTGTTTGGTTCGCAAACCCTTTCACAATTCAACTGAGATACCCATTCATGCCTACCCTACTAGAACAAAGAATTTGAACATTTATTTACCTACACCCACTTCTGATCTGGTAAAAAATTCCATCATCTTCATCATCATCCATTCCATCAACATCTTTTTATGTTATCTGATATAAAATTGTGTTGCTTCATCTCTCTCTTCCTTTCTCTATCTCCCTCTCTCTCTTCAGTCTCTGAAGACGATTAGGTTACGTTGGTAAAGTTGAGTTTACCTTTAGTCTCTGAAGACGATAACTTGGTTATCGAAACGCGCGTCAGACATTGTAACCGTAAGTGTTGGTGTAAACAGTGTATACACTGAAATAACCATTTTTTTTTCTTATTTATGAATAGAGTTTCATCATTTATCGCTAGGAGTTAGTGGGTTAAGAAGTACTTTGGTTTGAAATTTATAGATGGAAGGTTAAGGCTACTATTACAAAACTTGAGGTCGAAAATTTCCAAATTAAATAACTCAATTAAATATTTATAATAATCATTATTATTTCCAGATTATCATTTTATTATTTGTGGGATATTCCCAAGCTACATTTCGGCTATTTGGCAAAGATAGTATCGCAAGTAAAGCAGCAGATTTTTTGGGCATGAATAACCTTATTAGAGTAGATGGAGATGCCCGTGCCAAAGTTTTTGGTAACGAAGTAGGAGTAGATGCCGCTGTTGGAATAAGTAAAGACGAAGCTGGTGCACACGCAGGCGGTAACGCCGATGTTTTAGGACAAAAACTTAATTTACATGCTGATATCCTCGACGGACATGAAATTAGTCAAAGAATTCATCAAGTATATAGGTAATATGAAAATATTGGTAGAGTTGATGGATTGGATTCATATAAAAAAAAAAATAGAAAAAACGAGATAATTTCACGTGCAGTGTGATGAAATATTGTATATTTCTTGTACGTTGAACAAATCATCGTAGATAAATTCCGTAACCGTGTTTTTGGATGAACATTTTTACCTAGATAGAAAAAATTTGTTTAACAATATTTTTCCGAGATGTATTTGTATAGTTGTTGAAAATAAATATTTGTCATTTTTTAACAAACACAATTTTTGCATAAACCTCCATTGCTGGTTCTTTGAGTTCATTGAGTGATCAGTAATGTCGAATAGTAATCTCCAGTTATTGTTCTACCCTTATCCAAAAAATCAATCATGATTACACCATGGCAATCCCAAAAAACTGGAGCGAAAACTTTTCCAGTAGATTTTTGGACACAAAACTTCTTAGGTTTTGAAGAACTAGAGTGTCGCCATTCCATCGATTGTTGCTTTGTTTCTATATGATGAACGCGTTCGTATGAAATATTCAGTGCTTCAAATATCCGTTTTAGCCCAATTCGACGGTCTGATAAAATCATGTCATGAACTGCATCGATATTTTCAGGGACTGACACAGAAACTGGTCTTCCCGATCGCTCATCTTCTTCAATGGAAAATTTACCTCTTTTGAGGCTTGCAGTACAATTTTTCACGGTGGCATACGAAGGACATTGATCACCAAGGGTATTAAGCATATCTTTGTAAAACTGCTTATCTCTAAACCCTTTTAAGTACAGGTATTTGATGATGACTCTATACTCCAATTTTTCGATTTTCACAATTTCGGTGGACATCTTTTTTCTTTTAAAACCTCGATATCACACGAATGGTGAGTCATGAGAGAAAAAGTAACTAGACTATTTCTTACAGAATTGTATGATCTACAGTTTTTGTAAAAACTATTTTCACGTTAGTATTCACCGTTTTGTAGAAAAATGAAATAAACCCTAGTTTTGAAATTTTGGCCTTGAATGAAATTTCTTGCAGAAGTAGAATCGAAAGGGATTTTTGACATTCCATTTATAATGATGTATTTATATTCATAAAATATTCTAAAAAATGAAGAAAATAGCTGTGCGAAGGTAGTCAACTGGCAAGAGGCACATCCTCAATGAAAGGTTCAAGTCGAAAGCAGACATGAAATAGTTTGACAACAGCGGAAGCTTTTCACCTACCTCAAGAATATCCTGCCTTGTTCACGGATTTATCTTCAGTTTCATGTATTCTTATGTTTATATAGAAATAACTATTCGAAATAATCGTTTTATCATGAAATTATGAAATCAAATTTGAATCAAAATCAATTTTCTTGGTTAACATCATGTACCATCATGGACAATATCATGATCCTCATTAATACGTTTTATTATTCCATAACAGAGACGACAATGGTCGCCAGTACGTCCTTCAACCCGATTATATTGGATCAAAAAAAGTTTATCGAAGAAAATATCTTGACGATGGTGTCTATTTGGACAAAGGAAATGATAATGGTAGTAATGGTGCCACCAATCGAATAGATAAGGTATCAATAAATAGTGACAATCAACCCAAACTCTCTGCTGGTAAAGCATCAGAAGTTTATTTTACTGGAAATAATGGGATTCCTAGCAATCCTGTTGACGATGAATCGGTTGTTATTAGAGGTGAGTTCACTTGCTGCTAATTGACTTGACTGAACATAAACTTAATCCCCACAGATTCCTTTAACATCCCGTATTTCAGTTTTATTTCGATCTGAACGTTCACGCCTTCACTACACTCAAAATGACAATATCAGACACGCGTTTCGTTAACCAAGTCTTCAGAGACTGAAGATAAATTGTTAATCTTCAATCTTTGAAGACTAAAACTTGGTTACCGAAACGTTAAATTTATTGACAAAAAAATAATAATGTATTTGTGTTGCCCTGAATATCTCTACTATCAAGAACATATAGGAGGACGATAATAATGAAAATACTTAGTTTCTGTTAACTTGTTCTCAAGATATGAACCGTAACAACTAACGAACATTCACTTCGTGTTACTTTCAGCTCAATAGAGCTCAAACTTTTCCAAAAACAATGTTAAGCTTGAAAAATTAATTCATGATATTAATATTTGGAAATGATCCCTGCTCTATGGCCACCACGGCTATATTCATGGAGCGTATTTTGGACTTCCAATTTGGGGTGACATTCTTGGACATTTCTAGTCGTATGTTCCTTGTCCTATAGACAGTAATCGAAAGGTGTCAAACCATATGAGCTTGAATGCCAGTACATTCTATGAAATCAACTTATTACTAAATAATTTAAACCCTATGTGCTATGAATGTCATTTCATTCAATTCACATCTAACTTGTACCCATGTCATATTTTTAAACAAAAATATTTTATCGTGTTTATTGACCAAAAAAAGGATTCGAGTATTTAGAGTGTGTTGTCGATTGGTTCCACTCTTAATGTGGACAATATTGTTTATTAATCGACAATTGGAACTGAAAATTAACCTCATTTCTTAACACATTTTTGCGATCAAACATCGGATCTAGAAACTACATATCATTTTTTCCCAGCATTGATTTTTGTGAAAGAATTTATCTCGATTAACTGCGATCGACGACGAATGGATAAACTTGAATCTTAAACACTTTCATATTCTTCTCACATTTCTTCGGATTATACTAAATCTATGAAATTTCACATAAAGGGATGATGTGATCGAGGTCATGATCGATCATGATTCGAAATGTTGGCTTGTCGTTCCTCAAAGGAGAAAACAACTACATTCCTGGCTAATACCACGAAGCGTAGCAGTGCCAGCTGGCTGTGTCTTCAGTTCGGATTAGAGAATCCGAACGAGAGGTCGTTACGCCTCTCCGAAGAGACGCAACAACGTCGAAACTAGTCAGTGGTTACGACCCTCTCCTTGTAATTGCGAGCTATTAGGTATGCCAATTTCGGCGGATTGTCGATGACATCATGTTCTTCAGAGAAGATGTGATTCAATATTATGGTATTAGCCAGGATAATCTTTACAAGAAAGTATTATAATATTATAAAATATTTTTATATCTGTTAAAGCTGTCCAGCAAACTTACATTAAACTAAACGGTCCCATCCTTCATTTTGTTAACCAACAGATGATTTGATGATGGATAATAAAATGCTTCATCTTGCAGTTAATATTTTGTTTGTTTTAGGGGACGATGATACCGAATATTGGGTGAGAGGAAATAATGGTAAACTAATTCGAACCCACGTTAACAATGATGAAGCGATTCCACAACAGAATGGAGAATATTACTATCACTTTGAGTGATTCTTTTATTTGAATAAAGTCATGTTGATAATGTAGTTACTTTTCTTTTCCGAATCGACTATTGACTAAACATTGTAACTCAACGTATGATACTTTAAACATCCATAAACAAAATCAGTTCCAGGACCAGTTCAGGAAAGTGCTTGAGACTTAACTAAGAAATAACAAGGTTTTTCACCTCCAAAGAACATAAATTTCTTTGAGTATTACAAAGTATCTACAAAGTACTATTGGATATAAATAGTATTTCAATTTCTCTCAGTGACATAAGGAAGGACCTTGATTCTTTGGCAACATAATTAACATATTTGAAGCAGTCTATGATAATATTATGTTTCGTCTTTGACCAATTTCACAGAAACTGCTTAGGCGAGTTAAATAGTATGGAAATTTTTAGTTTTTTTTCTTTTGTTTATATTGGGTGCGGCAAGAAGATAAAACAATACTGAGAATACCAACTGGTCAACCGAGGGTACTATCAACAACTGGATTTTCGAGTCTGTTTGTCTATCACTTGTTAAATTACTGTCCTATAATTCGGAGAGGAAAGTATACTTGTTAATATTCCTATATTATATCTTTGCTGGTCGTTAAGTGGATGATGTATGAACCAATTTATTGCTTCACTTATCAGAGCGTCTATAATTTTTTTCCATTGGGAAAACGCCTTTGTAGTACATCGAAATATGGAGCTTTTCCTAGTGTTTACTTTCGCATATATTGACACAAGCAATGTTCGATTTATCAGTATTGTATTACAGCAAATTATTAATGATAACGCAGTAACTCCACAGAAAACAAGAAATATGTGAGAGTTGTGTTCATTCTAAAATACGGAATTAACGACTACAACAACCCCAAGTTGTACCATCCTATTAGCTCCACTTGTTCCTTACGATAGATCGGCATTTGACAGAACATATGTTGGTTGAAAGACCATTACATACAAATTAATATGGACTGGCAAATCGACGGACATGGCTCTACATTATGTGATAAGAGGGGTAGAGACTACATTGAGCAGTGAAAAAGTATTCAACCATATCCTCTTTTCAACGGCGCACCAAGATAAAGGCAAAAGGTATATCAACTATTATTCATATCACCTACGTAACACCAAGATAAATTCAAACAGATGAGAAATGAACTCCTTAAAATATCTGATCCAATATTCCTTAAAAATAACCTCAAAATGCTTTACAAACTTTTTTATGAAAACTCATATCTTTTGAAACGAATTCTGTATAACACATCTGACACTGACTCTGACATCTAACTAATATCATATATATGATATACACCTTTACCATATATAAAATCAGTCAGTTCTAACTTTCTGGATAAACAACACAATATTAAGATTAAGCGTGAAAACAAACTCTTAATAATCAATCTGTAAATCTATAAAACATCAATCAAATAAATTTGCTAACAGTATAAGAAATTCCTTCTTCAAATTGTGACAAGAAGTACATTGGCCAGTTGAAGATGCTCCTTACCAATCGGATAGCCTCTCACAAAATCGATAGCAAATTATATCCTGATAGGTGTTCATTAGCGACACCTGTCTGTTATGAAAGATATAATATGAATTAAGAATCTGCTAAAATTTTGATAACTGAGAAAAACTACAAAAAACCTCTATTTTTAGAAACAACATACATTGGTCCAAATAATCAATATATTAATAAAAAAAATTGATTTGAATAACCTTAGCGTAATCTATTCATATCTTTGAAAGTTTGAAAAATCAAATTCTATAAAAGAAATTCAACGCCAACGTTAACGAATTATCCTCACATAACCTATGAAATTCAACTTCAATCATAACAACATAACCTATAAAATTTAATGTCATTGATAATCGAACCAAGATATTTATTGATTTGATTTTTAACGACATTAAATTTTGTAGGTTGAGTCGTTATAAGTGAAGTTAAATTTCAGGTTAGTTGATTGTCAAAAGCTTTGAATTTTTCATAGAATTATTTTCTCCAAACTCCAAAAGATTGATGCATTGATCATTTTGGGCAATAGATGTTCTTTGTAGTTCATGGTAGACATGTGTCGCTAATGAACACCAGTCAGGACATTATTTGTTATTGCTTATGTGAGAGGTTATCCATTGGTGAGTGACCTCTTCGACTCACCTATTGTAGCATCAATTAACACTCCGATTTAACCTATTATTAATTGGGTAACTGAAATTTTGACCAGAATCTTATGATTATATCAAAGGCTCCTATGAAATCATAGAAACTTTTAATATGATATTCCACAGAATAACACCTCTGTGATCAGGGAGTGATCATCTGTCAAAGTATAATTTGATATAGCTATGTGAGAGGTAATCCAATTGGTAAGTGACCTTTTAGATTGAATAATGTATTGTTTATCACAGTTTAAGTACAAACAATGTTAATCAATTTATAGGTCGGTGTTTATCTTTAACATTATTATTAAGTCAGATCGTGAGATATTGTCTGTACGGTATCCAAAATAAAATGTAAAGGGCTCAATATTGTATCTATTCAAATCAAAATAAAAAATCAGAGATAAAAAATGTTAGTATTCTAAAATTGAAACTGTTGTAAACGGTAATTAGTTATAACTACTTATCAAAAATGATATTATGAATTGATAACACAATGATTTTATTGTAGTTTTAGATTAATATCAATGATTTGAACCCTAACTAAGCTTGTGGTTCAAATTTTCGACAAAAATTTTGATAAAAGCATAAATTTTAATCTATGGAAACATTTATTGCATCTGGTTTATACATTATTTTGAAAATATTGTAATAACCCACTCAAATTATTTTGTCAACATTACACAATGTTTCTGTTTTAGAAGACTGATATGAGTTATCACGTCTACATTTATAAAATTTAAATTCACTGCTAATATCATTCAGTTTATCAACATTAATTATTTTTTATTAAAAATTAAACAGCTTGATTGCACGTTATTTTTATCACAAATATTATTTATGAACAAATTAACAGAATTATCATTAGATAACCACAGATCTATGTTAACAGAATTTTTGAGAAAAAACGAAACGTTGATGGAAATTCCTGGTTTTGGATACATATATATCTAACAAATGAAAAGTTTTTAATGATAAGTGGATCATCAAATTTTCCTAATGAATGAATTCATTCTAGAAGCAAATTGCCACCTTAAATCTTTATCTTTGCCGAGCAACGAATTGAACGAGGCCTGCTACCATTGATACTCCCACCAATTATAATTTGTTTTGGTAAATCTGAAGGATGCAGCGTGGTTGAAGTCGAAGAACGACGATAGAAATTTATCAAATGTTTAACAAACGTTATGGGCCAAAAAAAAAAAACGTTCTTGGCATATATGACATTGGCGATGGCATAACTTGTTGAATATCTAACGTGATCAGTACTCCATACTTTGGACCAGAGCTCTACTGTGACCTCATGAGATGCCACATCAATAATAAATTGAGTGGGTTGCTATTGAATCAGAAGTTGTCACTTCAGCTTAGAAGTCTCTAGAAATTTTCGTGATAACCCGAAACGACATTCAGCTGGTGGTTGATCTTCTGACAGATCACTGCACACCTTAAGGCCATATACAAGTTAGCGAATGACAGCTTTGAGAATGTTTTCAAAAGTACCTCGAAGGAGTTGTACTAGCGCTTGGCGACGTGGGATCAATAAACACCACAAAAATGGACTTCTTTGAAAGGAGTCTCCATATTTTATTAGCTGACTAATCAGGTGAGGTGGCTAAATATCTACTAGGTATAGGCACAGAGGTAGACGTCAATACTACTCGCCAAAAAATCTACAATCTACTATAGATCAAGAGCGAATCTTCCAATATGATCAAAAATATCAAAATTGAAAAGGCTTAGTCCACGATGTGAAGAAAAAGGAAGATTGTGTCAGAAATTCCACTAAATTGGAATTTCTGACACCATCGGTAATATTCATACTGAACATACTAGTAGTGCCATCACTACACCAACACTGTTTACCTTCAGTCTCTGAAAACGATAACCACAGAACATATCAAAAAGTAAGTCAACTTGTATGTAAATCTGGGTAACACAAATTTAGTTCTGCTATCTACCAATCGTGATGGTAGTGTAATAAAAATTTGTCATTGCTATCAATGTCAATATGTCATTCGTCATCAAATTCTGGATTTAATTCAGATTTCGGTACACAGGTAGTTGATATTATCAGAAATGTAATTTATGTTTCTTGAAATCGGTTTGAATCAGATTGTAATTTTATATTAATGAGAATTTGTTTTAGAGCCCGGTAGGGAGCATAGCCGTAGACGACGAAGGATCTTATTGCAAATAACTGAAAAATTAACAACTAAGTACTCTTTTCATATTTCAGGATGGACTTGAAAGTAATTGATAAAGTGAAGTATAGATGTAAATTTCAAGGTTGCAATTGTAAATATAAGAAAGGAAAGATTAATAAACATTTTTTTCTATTTCTAGAAGCTTTCCTGGTTTATGTTCAATGCTCAATATCAAATTATAGCTGTAGTAAAAATCATTTTCTGGAAAGTATTTGAAGTATGAAGCTATCCCATATATTCTTACCTCTCATCTGCTTCATTGTCTACTCCCATTTATGAAGATCACAGTTATGCCAAAGTTTATGACTGGATACTGAACCAAGAACATTCATATGCTGTAAATACAGGTATATTAGACACTTATATAATTGTCGAGGAGCATCAAGCTGATAGGTCGAGTGTACATACCATAACATTTAGCTAAAGACGAGCTATTGGAGTTTTCAAAAAGAAGATTGTATAACTTTCTTGAAGAGAGTCGACTTTGTACCAAGTTAGAAAAATTTTTCTTTGAGTGATTTAAGACAAAGAGAGAGATTCGTTGGTTAAGTTTGGTAGGATAAGGAGGATTTTTGTGAGGAATGTAGTTTGTTTGAGTAGGCCCTGATATAGGAATAAATCCTCTGAAGGCTGGGGTTGTGGTGGTTTCGTTGGGTTGTGTTTGCCTAACTATTTCTAACGGGAGATTTTGGCCGTATGAGCTTGTAAGTAAAAACGGCTCGTTTTTTTTATTTAGGGGTTGGGATTATTTTTTTTTGTTTTTCTTTGAATTTTGTGTTTTTTTTTTATTTTTAATGCAAGTGGGGTGGGAGGGTACAGCTGCGACTGCATTATTCCCTATCGAAGGCCATTTGGCTGGAGAACCGGTCTATCAGGTTGCAGGGAAACCGCTGAAAACCGACGATCTCGGGTGACTTTAAAAAAGATAACTTTCTTCGGTGGAAATGCAGATTGTTTTTAGATTATGATATTTTATATATGCTAATTGAGAAGACATCGAAAAACGCGTTGTTTGAAAACTGTTCTGACCCAAAAGTTTCTCTGGACGAAGGGAGAAGTTTCACAGGTATGAATATTCTTAGTGGATACGATGACCCACTAGTAGAAAAGTATTATTGAGATAGTGTACGATAAATGGAGAATGAAATCTATGCGCAGGGCTCGTTTTTTGAAAATTTCACGTTGTACTCACTTAGCTGATGATTTAAAACCAGATTTATCGGACAAAATTAAAAAATTGCGTCCACTAATTGACAAAATAGAATCAAATATGGCAAAAATATGATCAAATTCTTTGTAAAACATGGCTGTAAGCAGGCGTTCTGGTTTTAAAATGTGCTGGTGAGGGTTGTTTGTCGTCAAGAACAACAATATATCAAGTCGGCCTCTATATAGATTGTTTTTCTACTCTTACACGAAATACGAGTTGTTCATTCATTAGATGTATTCCAAGTTTCTGGCCTAAACTCAATTAACAAGATTCAAGAATTATTATAATATATTTTTTGAAAAATATCAAGTTTATAGAGTAGAAGCACTTTCCAGTAAATATACCTTCAAATTATTGCAAAATGCGAAATCGATATGATTCCAATTGGCAAGTGATTGTGTAGTTTTTTGCATTATCAAATATTTAGCCCTTAACTAATTCTGATCATGGAGTAGGTAGATAAAGGTTGTGCTCATTCCTAAGTTGACAGACGTACAACGATCTTTCTGAAATTGGAGTAGCGTGCTTATGAATTAGACAAACGGATTCAAAGATGAATAAGGAAGTCCAGGCAGTGAACCCTGCTGTTTAGTTTGAATAAATATCTAACAGATATCTTTCATAGTTTAATGATTTGCTCGAATTGAGTCGCACTGGATAAACTTGTTATTTAAAAAATTGTCTACAACAAGCACTAGAGTTTTACAGATTCAGCAATGTTAATGCTGGTGTTATCAAATAAAAAAGGCTGCTGAGATAAAGAAGATTAAATCGAATCATTATTAAAGGGTAATTAGATAACTAGATAATGGTCCCATGTAGTGCCGAGTTGCTCCAAGATATGTCTAGATAGGCGATGTCATTTATAAGCAAAAGAAACGAGATAGGGCCCAGTACTAAGTCTTGAAGCACTCCACAATATTTTGGCTTGCAATAATACATCGTTGGTTCAACCCTTACAAGCTAACTTGTATGACTTAAACCATGCGAGAGGTGTTCCACTGAAATCGTAGCACTGCAATATGTTCTTCTATATTCTATTCTAGATTAAAACAGAAATAATAAAACATGATAATAGATAACGTTGGAAGAAGTGCATCTGGTAACATCCTGTGTTCCGAGAAAATGGGAATATAAGAAAATCGGATTTAAAATTTTACCACAATTTTACCATATCGAGTAATAAGTCGACTTGATTATTTTTTCAAGTTCATTACTACTATGTAGAACCAAAATTAATTTTCATAGATTTATGTAACCTTACATTTTCCACACAATGAAAAAATATGCGTATATATCTTTAATAAATCAATATTCTATCAAGATAATTCTATTAATTGAGTCTTCTATGCTCATACTTCAGCCAAGAGCAAGCTAAAGAATTATTTCTTCTTCTCACAACTTAAGAGGCAATTCACGAAACGCTTTGTGGGTGGTTATTTTATAGTATGACGCTATTTATTGCCTAGTTCTTAATTAGTACGATATAATAACAATCGGTTGCGTGCAGTTGAATAGAATAAAAATAATATAAGCCTCAGAGGCCTATTTCGTAGGGACTTCCATAATTTTAAATAAATACATGATGCTCAATTAATCTGATTACGATTATTTGATTAAATACGATCGATTCGCAGTTGTATTGCTGTGATGAAATAAGCAATTTTAAATCTTGATTTTTGGATACATCCCACATTTAGATGATAAACTCTCGTAAATGGCTTGCACTAGAATTTTTCAAAGTACAAAACTGGAACTATGTGCTCGAATTAAAAGGTAAACTCACTTTCAGTCTCTGAAGACGATAAGTTGGTTATCGAAACGCGCGTCTTACAATGTAATTGTGAGTGTCTAGTGATAATGTGAACAGTTTGTTCGATACTGAAAAAAAAAGAAGAAAAATCCTTCAAAAGTGTTTATTATATCACTGTCTCACGTGCCTAGGAAGCAAAAGAATAAATCAGTGTCCAACACCAGTTCAGAGAATTTTTGTTCCATCCGGACGACAACTTTGGAAAACTACTGATATTGTTGTTACATTCGCATCCTGGTATCCAAGAGAGAATTTGGCATCGCTCCATGCCAACTATCCAGTTATGGAAACTTCACATTTTTAGTTGCTTTTAACGCAAGTTATATGAAGAAAATTCCAGAACATTCTTTAAAATAAAACGCAACAAGAATAAATTTCACAAACATTTGTCAGCATTTATTTTATTATAAATAAGATTATTGTGAATAACTTTTTAATGAATATTATTAGTTCATTCTTGATTTATAACATAAAATTTGTAATATTTTTTTGTCAATAAAATTTTTTAAGAATATTTTTCGAGTACCGAAAAATATAATTCTTATATTTTTTTTATCTCGCTGCGCCTTTGCATTGTATAATCTTTGAATCAATATATTTATTAACAACAGAAATTGAAATATGAAGATGATAAACCCACACTCATGCGAAGAAATTGATTTAATTGCAATTGAAAGTGAATGAAGGATTTGTTTCTATGTTATTAGTTAATCTCAAAACGATATTATTTGATACTACTCAACCTAACTCTCTTCATAACATTGAATTATATATATTTTGCAAAAAATAGTTTCTCCAGTTCCTGTAATTCTTTTAGATGGAAGACAGATATTTTGAAGAAATTCCATTTGACAAATTCGTCCAGTCATGTTGATAGAAAGCCTTGCAGTATCAAGTGAGCGATCAAAGAATGATAATGACTAGAGACCGATTCTACTGAGCAAGAACTCAGAAGGAATCCAAGGAAAACTGATCGGGAAACATACAACACCAATCTACAATATAACTTGATGTGAATTCAGACTGGAACAGCTAGACACCAGGAAAGTCACTGCCTACAATATCAGTAAAGCACAGCGGCAAGCTGCAGAAACTTCTGCGAGGATATTAGCTCCACATCAGTGGGCGCAAGACTTCATAATGTCTTGGCAGAGGGTTGAATCAATATAACCATGGCACTAACGAAGCCATATGTCGAGTGGCATGGATTCATTATACGAGGAGCGGCGGCGGCGGTTTAGCGTCAAAAAACAACATAGAATCAGTAAACATAGTAAAACTACAAGAAAAACTGCAGCAATGGCTAAGCACGTATGCAGTAGTGATCAGAGGGAATAGCTATAAACACCTTTTACGAGTTCAAGTCACCAGGAGTGGATGAAATTTTTTAGGCGTTCTTCAAAGAGACTTTGTTTCTCCATACTAGATCTCTCAGACAGCCGCTGACTTTTTATGCTTTCATCGCTTGTGTTCGTGCCTCCTCTGTCAGGTTTCTTTCAATAGATATATTCACTCCCAGGTAGTTCAATCTTGATACCTGCTATATTATTCCGCTATCGACTGCCAATTTGCATCTAATAGGATTTTTTGATATTACCATTGATTGTGTCTTGTTGACTGAGATACTCATATTAAATTTTTCGGCAGAAATTTTCATCTTATATAGTAGACGTTGTAAGTCGTCTCCATTTTCTGCAGCGGCAATACCATCGTCTGCATAAAACAATACCTTTAGGGAGCGGTGACCCATTCTGTATCCTGCATTTACTTGTTGACTTCCTCGATAATTTGATCCATTATGATGTTGAAGAGGGTTGGGCTAAGACTGTTTCCCTGCCGAGCACCAACCATTATTAATTTGAACTTCTCTGGAGAATCCTACTTTAGTTTTAATTCTTGTTCTGGTTCCGGTATAAAATTCTTTGATGACTTGTTGGTACTTATAGTCTATGTTGTTTTTCTCAAGACTCCTAATCTCGTCTCCCAGGCATATTCTATCAAATGCTTTGGTGAAGTCAACAAAAGAGACAAACATAGATGTATTGAATTCTATAGACTTTTCCACCAACTGACGAACTATGAATATTGCTTCTACTGTTGATCTATTAGACCTGAATCCCTGTTGTTCTTCGGAAGTTGGTACCTTATTTCTTATTCTATTTGCTAATATGTTTATATGTCTATATTATCAATTATTATATTTGGTAATTTTTTTTCTTCCACTACTCAAAAATTGCAGCGTTATAGTTTCTATTGAGTTTGAAGGCTCCCCAGTCGATTTGGGCCTTGTTCCAGTGCAGAAGTTTCTGCTATGGACTTATCTTCAAATTCTTGGCTATCGACATTAAAAATTTTTTAGCCATTTTTTTTTTCTTATCGAGGGAATTTTCGATGTAGCCTTCTGCGAAGGTAGAAAATTTCTCTCCGCCGTGTATTTTAACTGCTAATATATTTATTCCTAAAAAAGTGACCTGTGTAGTCCTTGGGTTTGTACAAATACAAATATTGTGGATGAAATTATCCCAATCTGGTTGATAGCAACAAGTTGTTCGGTACAATAATTCCTACAATATGTCAAAAAAAACGTTTATTACTTATTTCTGAAGGCCGCAAAGACACATTTTTTGTAAATATCCAGGAAACTTGGTTTAAGGCTCTCTGATTGTCTTTTTATGAAGATAATAGGTTCATGAAATGTACTTTATGGTAGATTTCAACATTTAATAATGGGACCATAATGTAATTTTTGATTTTTTTATACATGGTGTTATTTTTTAGAATATAATGTAAATCTCTGACAAACAGATCATTTTTGTTTGTCGTTTATGATTATTCATAATGACATAAAATAGCCTTTGATAACTTTTATGTTTATGTACTATAAATAATTTTTCATTTCTTCGAAGTTCGTGATATGTGTACAGATTTTGATACAATGCTTAGAATTGTAGTAAGTATATTCTAAAGTATATTTCAGTGGCACTCAAAGAACGCCAATTTTTTTTTATCATAAGCATATTTACAATGAAGTTTCGGTATAACATATATAAAAAAAGTACTAATTTCATTGATATGCTTCTTGATTTTTTCTTTGTTCATATTCTATACATTTATTTAGATTGAGCTCTTTTGACCCTGTATTTTTGTGGGTGTATCTTATACAATCTATGTCTTCCTGGCAATCTTTTCTCGTTCAATCTCCACTTTAGAATTATCCATGTACCTCGCCGGATTTTCATTCTTTTGATGTGTTTATATCATACATATATTATGTTTGCTTTAATTATGTTTTTTATATCCGCATTTTTCTGTACTCTATTCTCATTATTTCCAACTCTGACTGGTTCATGAATTTTCTAGCTATTCTTTTCTAAAATACTCTTAGTTGTTCCATATTTGTTAATCTTGTTTTCGCGGCGTATGTAACTATTGGTTTTATCGCAATCTTATAGACTGTTAATTAGCTTGCTCGGCTTATCTCTTGGTCTACATTTTGCACTTTTTATATGCCCTATATACCACATAAATTCTCTGTCTTGTCTCATTCTTTGTGTCATTTGTTCAGCTTATCATTGTTCGTGAGTACTTAAAGGTGTCGACTACTTGGAAGATGAGGTCATTTATCATTACTGTTTCTTGTTTATTCACCTCCTTCTTTCTTCCAATTCTCAAATATATCTTTCATTTATTTTCAATCCTCTTTCACCTGCAGCTAATACAATTTTTTCTAATGTGTCTTCAAGACTTTTTCGATCCCTTGCTATTAGAGTAAGATCAAGAGCATATCCCTTATTAGGCCTTCCACTGCAATGTTAAACAATCCCTCTGAGAGTCCATCACCTTGCCCTAGAATTTAACATAGTCTTTTCACTAGTTGTATTAACTTTTGAGGTACTTCAGGTTTTCCATGTCGTATATAATTGTCCTCGTTTTCAAACTGTTGAATGCTTGTTTGAAGTCGATTAATAACATCAGCATCTACTGATTATTTTCCTTTTCTTTATAAAATCAAAAATGCTGGACCTCAACTTTTCTATACTGAGATCTAAGATCAATTTGCAGTTTTCACTCATCGTTAAATGAAGTTTAATATATAGGTGTTGAAGAAGAATTCAGGACCGATGTTTTTCCCTGTAGTTATTTTTTTCTCCATGACTAATCGTTTTCATTCCAGTAGACGTTTTTTCCTTGACTATCCCGCGAATATTTTATACCACGATTTTCATATCTTTCTATAATGTTCGTAGCCAGGTTTTGATACTATTAGACTGTGTCGTGTTGGTAGAGTAGTATATTTGAGTCAACTCTATAACGTTTTTAGGTCGGTTTACACCTTTTATTTGACAAAGTACAAAAATTGCAAATACTGGTTTTTCCTGGCTCTTTCCTTACAATAAGGTTTCCAAATGCAAGCTTCGTTCCCATTTTCCATGATCAAATTTCCCACATATTGTCGGGGCTAGTATCATGAATTTGGCTCCTCATGTTAGCTTAAATTCTATCAAATAAATAATAATTAAGATAATATTTTTGAGAAGTTTTAATCATTGTAATTCAAAGTTTCCTATCAAATACTCCCTCATTGGAGAAAAACAAAATGATTATATTTTTCGTATAGATAAGTTAAACAAG
This sequence comes from Diorhabda carinulata, assembly GCF_026250575.1. Taxonomy (NCBI): domain Eukaryota; kingdom Metazoa; phylum Arthropoda; class Insecta; order Coleoptera; family Chrysomelidae; genus Diorhabda; species Diorhabda carinulata. Next base: position 23,717,434 of record NC_079463.1, read on the forward strand.
GGTGAGTCCTTCTTTAAGCAGCTGTATCGTCTTAACGTAGTTTCTATTACCAGTTTCCATCTCAAGAACAATTATCACTCTTTGGGAAAGAAAATTTTTGATGCCTCTCTGTTAAATGCTGGGAAAACTTCTTCTAATTCATCAATGATACCACAGCCTCGTCGACAAAGCATGCTGCACTTTTTTTGTGTTTTGACATCCGATATCCTAATCCAGTAACGTACATAATGGTAATGAGAAGTTGAGAGCTAAGACTGTACTTATCTATTCGATATAGCACCGAGAGCTGTGTGATGGAGATTCTCCTCCAACACAAAGCTCCCTGTCACCTGATATCCATCCTTGTTTTCTCACTTCCATTTTCTTTGGTTTTATTCTACCTCATCCAACCTAACCTAACCTTACCTAACCTAACCTAACCACCTGTCTTTTTTTTTCTATTGATCTTTAAAGACTTTTTTATAAACTCACTGCAGATGTCTGAGCCACTGTAAACGTTTATTTTTTACACCGTTTACTATGTCTTTTCAGTTGTTCCTCCATCTTCAGAAATTTGGTTCGAGTAGATAACCTCTTTTCATGTTTCTGATTTAAGAATGCGTTCTGCTGATATATAACAATTCAAGAAACTCTATTCATCATCTTAGTAAATCTCTTCTTTTAGTCTCTGCATATATGTTTTCTAGGACCTTAAAATATCTAGCTTTAAACTCCGTAAAAGGAGTATCTAACCCGTTTTACATGGTGAATCAATCCCTATTTTCCTTTACTGATTTGTATTATGGAATGGCGTGGTTAGTATACCACCTTACTCGACTCTTCTTTGTATCTCACCATTTCCTTCCAATTCGCAGCACTCAGTATATTTGGTTTTTCCATCTGGATTTTGGTCCTCCTTTTGATCTATTTTTGTAGGTTTCTAATTCAAGATTTTTTTTAGACAACGCTATCTGAAAGTTATTCGTTCTGTATTCATTTACATACTGAAAGTTGCGTTTTTAGTGTTCCAAGTAGTAAAAGTGACAGTTCCGTACTGCAAAACACTTTCGGGACGCTCTGGAGTAAACTTTAACTTCCTTAAATGTGACTGTAGCCACTTCAATGTTGAGAGTTGACAGTTTCTCTTCGATGATTTTGCACAACCTCAAATTTTCAATTTTCTGAAATGATTTGTTTTATCCAAACATTAATGAATAACAATGAATGGTGATGAAAAAGAAAACATCAGCGATTACTCGAATCTACGCCACCTGATACTACCGAAGAAAGCAATGCGACCGTTCTTAATTCGTTGCCGTATAAACCTCGTGCAAGTACGAAAAACAGTACGAGCTCTTTATGAAGTGGTGTCACCAGAAAAAGGTGAAAAACCCAACGGAAAACGTAGTGCTCGCTTATTTTTCGGAAAAATCAAAAATGTGGAAAAGCTCTATTTTATGATCTACAGTCAGGATTATTAAAATTACTCTTGCAATAAAACAAGATGTTCACATCAACAAATATCCAAACCAGAGAAAATATAATAGAGTTCTTGTTACATTCTTATGCGTCGTTTAAAAAATGTTGTGTACGCCGCGGCTAAAATACTACTTTGTTGGACTCGTCTGTTTTCAGACTTGTCCAACATAGTACCACTTTCAGTCCTTGGCACACAAATAACTATTTTTTTCATAGTGTACTGTGAACTCGACTAGAGTACTAATTTGAGTTCGGAAAATGGCACTTTACGGTCTCCTTGATGAACTCTTCCATCGACTATGCCGTTTCAAAACATTGATATCAGCCCAAGCGTTGGCCAACAGCGTTGATGAAATCCTTCTGAAGCAATTTCATTTTCTGGATGCTCTATTTGTCAATTATGACATTTCATATTCATATAATTTTGCTTTTTTGACATCTATCTCGTACCGTACTAAATCACTTCCCAGACTTATAACGTAAATAACTATTTCATTCGTCCAATTGAATTAAGTGATGAATCTCCTGTACTCGCTATCGAACTACCCGTTTCGTCGCGTATTTTCCTCATTTTTCAGGATATCTTGTCATTTCCTGTATGATCCTTCTACATTTTTTTCCGATTCAACCCCGGTAGATTTTTCTGATAGGTTTCCGAATAATTTCTGATAGTTTTTCTTGGAAATATTTGAGGTTTTGTATTTATTTTTTTTTTGGTAGTGGTCTGTTTTTGCATCTGCACTCCTAACATACAAAGTATCTGATACTTGTCTTTTCCAACCTATTTCTATTTGTTTGTCTATCTGGCGATAATCATGTATGTTGTGGAATTCAGACTATTTCATTACACAAATCATGTAAAATAAAAACTTTACTAACATTCTTGATATATTTTCATATTTTTATTGGAGAACGTTAAAAATTCATTCTTCTTATCCACAACAGCTTCCTCTTTTGACGCATCTGAAATGATGTATTGAGGAATTTTACTTCTTTTTCTTTCATTAGATGATTTAATACTATATTTTGTTGAAGGCCTTTCTTAACAATAAATCCGGTGCCCTGAGTGTTTAGTTTTGTATTTGCACTGTTCAGCAAAAGGTATTTACCCATTTTAGATGCCACTCATCTTCCTTCTATTTTCCTGAACAATCGAAAAGTCTGAATTATTATTCTTTAGTCTGTATGTGAGTGTTTCACTGCTCCAGAACGAAATTTATTGACTGGGAACATAATTAATTTTCATACACCTTATCCTAAGACAACTTTGCAAAACTCTCTTCTTATTAATTCGAAACAATTCTCAACTACTCTAATACATTTTTGTGCTTCATACATATCCGTGTTATTACTGAATTACTGAAGGAATTTTTACCTCATAAGCATCTTGATTTTTTTCGTAAACTAGGGTTTATTGTTCAGTGTAATATTTTGTGATACCTTACATGTTCCTCAGGCTTCTTTGACACTTTTACCTATATTTTCTCTTGTCCATTTGCACTTCATTTTATGCATAGAACTCACCAATCAGAAATTTGTCGAGGATTAATGCATCTATTTGTTAAATTCAACAAAAAAATTCATTGAAGAATCAATATATCTATGTGAGTATACTGTTGACTTGAGATACTTATATATCTGTTCTTTTTACGTTTCACTCGTTCAAACTTTTTCACATGAATGCTTGAATATGAGTGTAGGACGTATTACATACATAAGTTAATACACATTGACTTATAGTGAATACACTGTTTACACCACTACTACACCAACACTCACAATTACACTGTCTGACGCGCGTTTCAATAACTAAGTTATCTTCTTCAGAGACTGAAGGTAGACTGATAACTTGGTTATCGAAATTACTACACCAACACTCACAATTAGACTGTCTGACGCGCGTTTCGATAACCAAGTTATCGTCTTCAGAGACTAAAGGTAAACTCAACTTTACCAACGTAACCTAACCTAACCTACAGTCTCTGAAGACGATAACTTAGTTATTGAAGCGCGCGTCAGACATTGTGATCGTGAGTGTTGGTGTATTGGTGGTGTAAACAGTGTATTTAGTATGAATATCGCCAACGGCTCCAGATATTCCAACTTATATTGACTTGTAGATAAATGGAAAAAAGTTCGCGGTTGACAAGATGGAATGTTTCAGGTTATTATTTCCTTGCTTCTATTCACGAGTGCTATTCCTTTTGATTTTCAAACTAAACCAGAAAATGACTTAGTGTATGGATCCGCATATAACATAAAACATAAGAAACCTTTAGAAGAAGTAAATGAGGTCGATGCCAATGCAACTATCATCAAAAATGTTGTAGTTGGAGATTGTAATGAAACTAAGGATTCACATGAGAAACATGAGAATATATTTCATATAATATTTCATCATGAACATAAATCAACAAATTCACACAAAGTAGAAGAAACTGATGATAAGAATGCTTCTATACAACAATCCAACCAAAGTCATAAGCTTGGAGAGAAGAAACAAATGAATTTGTTCGTGAAGTCAGTGGACGTTTCGTTAGAAAATGTTCATCATATTGTTGATGAATCAGGAGACAGCAACGGAAGCAAATCGAATTTTTTGGAAAAAGTTATACAGAACACTGGAACAGCTATCAAAAGTACCGGAAAAGCGATTGACTATAGTACTAACAAATTTATTAACAACACAGGTGGAGCGATGAAACATACAGGTGAAGTCATTAAAGACGGTACTGGCAAATTTGTCGATAAAACTAGAGAAGTTCTAAAAAAATCTGGAAAAGTTATCCATGATGGTAGTTTGAAAATTGAAGAAGATGCAAAGATAGCAATGGAAAAAACCGGTGAGGGTATAAAGAAAACAACTATAGAAGTAGTAGAAAAAGGTGAGTAGTAGCCTTATAAGACTCATTCCCATAATCTGAAAAGTGAAAAATATGATAGTTAGCTACATTATCGGTGGTAGAAAAATTCGAATTTAAGTACCAATGGCGAAAAAATTTGAAATTCGAAATATTCTAATACAGGGCGATCGATCTTCACTTAAGTTTCTTAGCAATATAAACATAAATTACAACTATTATATAAAATTATTTCCAGGTATAAAGTATGTCCCAAAATTAGTTTGACAAATACAAGATAAGATTTTTTTAATGAATCACATTATGTCAACTTTGAATCAGGTGACATGTACCCAGGGTGTTAGAATATTCCAGTTTTTGTGAAAATGAGCTGGTGTAGATGTTTAATAGCGATGAATTCATTTAATTTTGATAATTAAAATGAAAAACAGTCACTCAGGATACCTTGAAATATCAATCGTGCTAATTGTGGAATCATTATTTGATAATAAGGTGCTCAAATATTGAAGAACACTCCGGTACATTTGAATTATGAATTATTTTATCACTACAATCGTCTTAGTTTCCTATCGTAGTTATAGGGGCTGTCCAAACCCATTTCTATCTGTTCAGGAAATACATTAGAAATAATATATTCATATCTGAGCCTGTCATTTTATATACAATATTGTTTAGTTTACCTAGATAATTTGATTGTTTCGCAAAAATATGATATAATGAGACATATGGAACAGTGGGGATTTACAGATTCACAGGCTATTTATCTCTTGCCGCCTCTACTGTCCTCTAAAATTCGATACCTTAGTTCATAATTATTTGAATTACATTTTTTATCAGAACAATTTCTAATTTATAATTTGAAAAATGAGGGTCCATTCAATATTTTTGATTATTATTGTTGAATCACGTACTATTTGGTATGTTCAAAATTATTCAACAGTTATATAATATAGATGAAGCTTTTGACAGGGTTTGGAAAGACAATCTTCTAAATAAATTAAGATCGTACGGTTTGTCGACCACACTCATCGACTGGCTTAGTAGCTTGCTCAAAGACCGATCCATCCATGTCGCTGTCGATGGACGACACACCTTAGAAAGTTTTGAGGTCAACGCGGTGTTCCCCGGAGATACATAATGTCACATACTTTCTTTCTCCTGTACATCAACGATCAACTCGATCTTGAAAACATTCTGGAATGGCGATTTTAAAGCAGCAAAGACCCAGGCTGCTATTTTTACAAAGAAGACTTGCACTGCAGCTCAGGATTTTGGTCTGTCTGAACCATCACTGTAAATTCTCTGGTTGGGTGTTAAGGTTGGGAGCAATAGGTCAGTATATAATGTAGTCATGTGACTGAATTTGCTGAGGTAGTTTCATTAAACTTGGATCCTTCTTCAAGAATAAAAAGTTATAATATACTCTGCAATAGCTTCTAATCCTCTACAAGGGCCAGATTCGTCCTTCTTCGGAATAATGCTCGCAAGTTTGAAGTTCGGCTCCCAGCATTCCCTGAATCTGCTACATTCAATACAGAAGAGAGCAATTCGACTTTAGGCGACACAAAGTTGACAACAAAATTGGGGACAGCCTAGAGGATGGAAGAAAGATCGCCGTCCTGACTCTGTTTTACGTAAACTTCCATGGCATGCAGACGCTCAGAATGTCAATTTATTGGGATTTTTTCCTTTGGAGAAGTGCAAGTCTATGGAATCAGCTACCAAGGCACACTACAACCTACAGAAGTTCAAGATCAATATCCTCAAGGATCTCCACTTTAGACATAAAACAGTCTTTCAACAACGTAGTATGCCGTTTTTTCGTATTACATAGCACTTTATCTTGTCATCGGGAAACATTCTCTCTAGCCACTGGATCATCTTTGTGGTGGGTGAAGAGTTTGTGGAGGATATAGTCGCCTCCAAGGCTTGTTGAGGAATTACTCGAGTGTAAAAGGCTTAACCTCGTATTATCTGTTGATATTACAGCTTAAGTTATGTTATAAAACATTCCAATATATTTTTGCAGGTCTTAGCATTTGCTAAAGCGCTAAGCATTTCCTGACTTAAAGTCGATAAATATTTTTCACTTTTCTCGGGCAATAAAACACTCACCTGAAAAATTTTACTCTGTTGAATATAGAACAATACGTGGTGGAGTATTAGAGGAACCTTTGAAAGTGGGCGCATTCCTGAACCAATTCGTTAGGGTACATTTTTCCACAAAACTAGATTTCCCGCTAGAACCGATGATAACATAAATGACTATTTCAAGCTGTATCTGTAGGCAGATTTCGGCGTGTTTTTATAATACTGCGTGTTCAAAGTTCCTGGATCATTGAGAAAATCACACGCTTTCACTCTTCTGACAGTAACATTAGTTTTAATTGGCGCGACTTCGTCTTTCTTCCTCCACTCTGTCCGGAATATAGTTGTGTACCCAATTCTCGTCTCTATTGAATATTCAGTTGAATAAATTTTCTTCTTCCTCTTCAATCCGCTGCAAAATTCCCAGCGTTTGCTCAAATTTCAGACGTTTTGGCACCCATCTGGCTAAAATTTTGCCAAAAATCCACCACCACTTCGTGGACCTAAGCCTTGGAAAAGTTCTAATCCCCAAATTACTTGAGTAATTTTCGATAAATCTTCGCGGATTTCACAGTATCTTTGCCCAAAAAACAAATATTTAAAAATTATGATTCATATTTGAACTACCCTAGTATATAGCTTTCTCTATGTAGTTCTCAAACCAGGAGGATTTAAATTACATTGTCTCGTCTAAAGCCTAGTCAATAAGTGCCCGAGCTTCGACGTCCGGTTAGAAGTTTCTACCAGGGATCACATTTACAAATTTTTTAATAAAGTTCAGATTCCCTAAGCAATTTCTCAGCTCTTGTGCAATATTTTAAAACTGCTTGGTATAGTATGGTATTGCCAAATTGCATATCTTAGAGATCCGCTCTAAAAAAGGATTAGCGATGACACTGAAGAGATAAACCCCATATTATTTGTGCCATCGACAAAAACTGACAAACAACGAAGTTTTGATAACGGAGATCAAGTGAAAGGAGAATCAAATTTGCTGGACATATAACATAAACACACGAAATTTCTCCCATCAACGGTTTTTCATTAGTTACAGGGGTGAAAAGTGCACTACCCTAGCTATTAGTAATAAGGAATGAATAACCTCTGCAACACTGTCACTTTCCAAGAAGGATAATATTAGGAAATTAATTTGGAAGACACTGTTCACACCACCACTACACCATAACTTATAATTACACTGTCTGACACGTGCACTCTGATAACCAAGTTATCGTCTTCAAAGACTGAAGCTGAACTAAAACCTATCAACTTGACCTACCTGTTTTATATCAATTTTCTCCACCAATAAACCTTCTATTGTGAAAATTGATGCCAGTGAGGAAACCTCCTTGGCAGGAATCTTCCAATTTATTTCTTGACTACTAAACTATAGAGTGGGCTCTAAGGAATTGGCTTTTCCGCTTCAATTGAGCTGTTCTTATCTTAAGCAATTTCAATGCTTCCAAATGCATCTAACAACTTATTATTATTAAATTTCACATTATTAATATTAATGACTAACAGCGAGATCGGCAATGATCGATTTTTTGGTCGGTCCTCATTTTAAATGAGCTATGTGCTCTTTAAGCCGGACATTAACTGATCTTCTAGTCTGCCCAATATACTTACAGTCACAATCACCACAACCAATTCCATATATACCCCTCTTTTTCAAATTTGTTATTTTATCTTTACGAATACCCAACAATTTTTTAATGTATTTTTGGATTTATTAACCAATTCAAAACACAGACGGTTCCAGAAATTCCAGCTTAGTTACAATACTAATGTTTTAACAGTATAAAAATTGCTTAAAATGGACGTTACCTTTGGTGAAGATGAAGATTATATCAAAAGATTATTTGTGATTTTTTCCAATGTTAATTGATAGATATTATCCAATATTAATAAAAAATATCTTTGGTTTTTTCATAGATGTAGCAAAATTATTGTATACAACTAGTGTAGAAAATGTTTATTGCGTTCAATGTGTTATCTAGCTTGGTCTGACGACCTCGTTGGTCAAATTTATGTCGCATGAAATACACACTTCCTTTTCAAAGTTATAAATAAAATTTGAATACATTTTTAGGTAAAAGAATTATTAAAGGAGAAGATCCAATTGCTGATTTAAATGTTAACAGTGGAATTAAAATATTGGATAATGAGGTTAGGTTACAAGGTGAAGTAAGAATTGGATTTGGACATCAAACAGGAGCTCACGGTTCTGCGTCCGCCCATATTCTAGATCAAGAAGCTCATATAAATGCAGACATACTCAACAGTCCCACTTTGGATTCTTCGTCAACTCCACATTGAATCGTTATAGAAATACAGATGGACGTGCATGAAAATTCGAACTTAAAATTAGTTCACAATAATCGTTTCCAAGGGAAATATAAGAAAAGTAGGCTAGGAAATTTTACAAGTTCGTTTTCTCATTATATTTAAGCTATCAAAATAGTTATATACATTTTTGATGTAATTTGAATCGAAAATTCTTATGAATTTATGAATTTAAATAATACATCAAACAAATTTGAGAAGTTAATTGCTAATATCTCCAATATCAAAAAAAAACTAACAAGAAAGTTTATAAACAATATGAATATTTTTTGCCAAGATGGACTGATTCAAATATAAGTGTGATTAATTTGGAAAAGTAAATGGAGGATGATATGCAACAGTAATTTATTTGACATACATTTCCATACCCAATCACGAAATAGTTTTTGAAATAAGTAGTAACTGTAGAGATTGAATATAGTTTTAATTGTATATAATAAGTTTCATCGACCAAAAATGGGAAATTCATTTGAAACATCAGTGGAAATATTTACAACACAAGACAAAAGTTTGAAAGCCTCGAAAAAAGACAACTAAGTTAAATATTATTTGGTTTGACAAAATTACTTCCAAGATAAGAATACTTTTTTGCAAAGGACACGTAAACTAAAAAGTTATTTATAACAGAAGATTTATCTAATTGATACTTCACCTTCCCATAGCTCAAGAGCACACTTTATGAGTAAAATCATGGTAGCATCCAAGATTTTGTTTCATTGTCTTAATCAGGTTCACCAAGTGTAATGATTAACTTCCGAAGACGTAGCCTGGAAACGGAGTGTTATTGTTTATTTTTAACTACACCTAATTTTAAATTGATATGCTGTCTTACTATTTATGAACTTTGATTGATTATTATTGTTGGAACAAATGATTTGTCTGTATGTGTATAGTTAAAAAGCCTGTAATCTTATATTTAAGATGAACATTCAAAAATAGTGCATCGAAGTGGAACGGGTCGAAATTGATTAAAATATCTTAGAAAATCTCTCTTTGAATCTCATTAAACAAAAAACTCATTTAAATTCATATCGTGATGAGATTTCTATTCTTATATCTTGAGGATTTCTTAAACTTTCCGAAACGTAATTCAATTTGTATATCTTAGTTTCACTCGGGAAATACTCATTAGTGACTTAAGAAACTTAATCAATGTATTCTATTATTTTCTTGCACAAGAAACAATGTAATTATAAACATTAATTTCGTAAAATTCCCTCTTTCTAACTCTTATACGAAAAGAAGAAGAATCCAGAAACCCTTTATGTTTTACCAGGCTCGGCTTCTCACTTTCAATAAAAATCAGAAAATTTGTGCATTTGTTTGAAAAATTAGATCTTTTAAACTATTTTTTGAAAATTTTTATGTTCCGCTCCGTTGCAGCCCAGAATTGTTTTATTTCTATGAGAGCTGTTTTTTTTTTCAACCTCCGATCGCTCCGTGCAGAGGCTACGCGGGCAGAAGAAAGCGGACTTGCACTGTAAGCGAAGTAGCACAGCCACGTGAACATTTCCGACATTATTGATGCTCCCGCCAAGTGTGAATTGCAAAGTATGATTCGTTTTCTGCAGACTGAAGGCCAAAGTGCTGCAGAAATCTATCGGAGAATGGAAAACTTCAAGAATGATTGTGTTGTAAGTGAATGGTGTCGAAAGTTTGAAGTTGGCCGTAATGATGTGTATGATGAAGGGGGCCAAGGACGCAAATCTGTCGTTTGAGATGACCTGGTTCAACGAGTTGACAGAATGGTTGAAGAAAACCGCAGATTCACCATTACTGCTTTGTCTACGGAACTCCAGAAGTTTCAAGGTCTGTTTTGTACTTAAATTCATTGGCAGCAATTTTCTTTGAAGAGGGTATTGAAAAGCTTGTCCACAAATATGACAAATGTCTGAATCTCTTCGTCAAGTTAATTTGAAACAATGAATCAAATTGAATTTCGCTTTGATATCAATGTTTTAACAAGTGCACCACAAAACAAAAACAGAATAAAGGCTGTTCACGGTGACTGGTGTCCATTATTTTGAACAATTGAAAGTTTCTTCGCTGGGCACGATAATCTTTAGAAGATGACCAAATTGCGGGAGATCCTTCGACGGTGACTACTCCAGATAACGTTAAATTAGTGGAAGAAATTGCCACACGAAAGTGTCCAGCGCCTTAAAACAGAATATTCGAAGGATTCTAAGCATTTGAATATGACAAAAATAAGTGCTCGGTGGGTGCCTCCAATTTTCAGTGAAGTACATAAGCATCATCGAGTAGATTATTGTCAGTAATTTCTTTGCTTTACCACAAGGACCAAAAAAGTATAATCCGATCAATTAAAACGAGTGATTATTGATTGAGCTATGATCGGACGTATTATTCCACAAAGTTTGAACACCCAACATTTAGCTCTGACCTGGTCCCGTCTGAATATTTTTTGTTCGCAAAGCTGAAGGCCGAGTTAAGGAATAAAAGATTCAACATGGAAGATAAAATTGGACATTCGGTTCACAAAAATTTTAGCTTTAAAGATACATCGTATTTTTATAGTAGCATAGAAGTTTAAGTACTGAAATGTGTGTGAAAATAGAGGGAGAATATGATGAAAAAATCATTCATAACTCTACGTAGTTACCTCTATTCAGGTATAATATTAATCTGCCCGAATAGATCGATAGACTTTTGTTGCAGTTTGTCTAATTTGTATTGCCATTTCATTGTTTTTTATAATTTTTATAGTAAAACTTGTACAGTAAGCGAAATCTGATCTTATTTAATATATTTATGACCTTTTTAACTCGCCTTTGAGAAGTATTTTCATCAATCATTACTTTAACCTCTTGTCGTTTTCCTCCAACACCAATTTAATTTCCGAAAATACACTGCCGTTTTCAAAAGTTTATTTTGGCTATGAGGCTTCGGATGTCAAAAACCTACAATTGCGTACCGTGACGTTAAAAGAATAAACCACCATACAATCAACATCCCGCATATCGGGACTGGTTAAAAAAATACACCGGTAAACATCGCGCATTCTGCGACTAATTAATAGAAAATACCGATAAACAACTCACATACCGTGACTAGTTAACAGAAAATACGGGTTAACAACTTGCACACCGCGACAAGTTAATAGAAAACACCGGTTAACATCTCGCATACCGTGACAAGTTAACAGAAAACACCGACTAACAACTCGCATACCGCTACTAGTTAATAGAAAACACCGGTTAACATCTCGCATACCGCGACAAGTTAACAGAAAACACCGACTAACAACTCGCATACCGCTACTAGTTAACAGAAAACACTGGTTAACACCTTGCATACCGCGACTAGTTAACAGAAAATACGGGTTAACAACTTGCACACCGCGACAAGTTAATAGAAAACACCGGTTAACATCTCGCATACCGTGACAAGTTAACAGAAAACACCGACTAACAACTCGCATACCGCTACTAGTTAATAGAAAACACCGGTTAACATCTCGCATACCGCGACAAGTTAACAGAAAACACCGACTAACAACTCGCATACCGCTACTAGTTAACAGAAAACACTGGTTAACACCTTGCATACCGCGACTAGTTAACAGAAAATACGGGTTAACAACTTGCACACCGCGACAAGTTAATAGAAAACAGCGGTTAACATCTCGCATACCGCAACTAGTTACAGAAATCACCGACTAACAACTCGCATACCGCGACTAGTTAACAGAAAACACTGGTTAACATCTCGCATACCGCGACTAGTTAACAGATAATAGCGGTTAACATCTCGCATACCGCGACTAGTTAACAGAAAATACCGTTAAACGTAAAGCTACAGCTGTGTTAATAAGAATTTTAACCATTATAACCCAAACTATAAATAATATCAATTGATAACTTGACATCAATTTACTGAGTTTTTTTGGCCAGTTGTCATGAGAAAATTTCATGTTAAGTTTGTTATAAGGGTTTTTTTCATTGTATGGTAGAATTTACTAGTGAATTAAACAATTAGGTTGTAATTGAGTATGGGAAGCTCTGGACGCGTGACACGTCAGCGCATAGGACGGCTGCGCAAGTTTTAACTACTGGATGGGACGCCCCTGCCATTATAGGTCAGATAGCATTGCAAAATATCGAAATATGACACCTGTCCGAAAAAAAAAACATAATTATCTACATTCAGCGCCTCATTTGGTCAGAAAACAAATATCACCGTACTATTGATGGCAAATGAGAATAAAATGTGTGTTATCTCTCTACTCGCCAGCTAAAGAGAGAATTAGAACTCGAAAATGTGTGTGTTCGAAACATCAATGACAAAAATGATTAAATTGGCCTCTAAATTAACTAATACCAATATTCTTATATAACAGAACATACACACAAAAATTTGAAGAATAACTATTTTATCGTTGGTATTACGCAAAAATCAACATTGTTTTAAGAAAAGGCTTATTTACACTGATCTGAACATTGGTAAATAAATAGTTCCACCATGATTGTCACAAGTGCATTTTGTAAACAAGGCTTCAAAATAAGTGTTGCTGCTGAATGCGTTACGGGTTACGGTGTTATCTTAAGGGATCGAAGTCACACTTTGACAAAGAAATAAATGACACAAGTTCCCCAATAATGTTTAATGCCTAGTATTCATCCATCGACCAATGACTAGCATTGTCCACTCTAAACTTCCATATTTTATTCACATCCTTTCTTCAAACAAGAAAAACTGTTTTGTCCTTATTTATAGTTCAAAGATTTTCATTCTACTCAATAATAATGAGAGTTTTTTTGGTACTAGGTTTTAAAGATGTATCACATGAAGAAATATTTTTTGGCTTTATTGTTACTTCATCTTGAAGTCGTCACACCTCGTAGTATACGAGTGAATACAGGGTGAATAATGAACGACATCTTCTGAGTCACTAGATTTATTGATTATTTATACATTGAATACAATTTCTATTTAATTTACTTCTATGTACAACTAAACACAATTCTATATATCACTGTATACCACTCTATATACAACTATATTTTATATGACTTATAACTATCTGTATATATTTTCTTTCATGGCCTTTCCTCATGATTATCTGTGACTTATAGTAAGCAATTCATGTTTTGTTTACTTATACATATGTATGTTCACATGAATTCCTAAACTAACTTTCAAATGTTTAACAATATTACAAAATTAATTTTGATTTCTACCAACCTTGTCCTCGCGTCGGTTTAACTAAGTTCATATTGGTTTTATATGACCGCCGAGGTTAATAACAACCATAATACTAGGAAACAGTTCCTAAAGATGGCGGATTTTATAGTTATTTGCAGTTAAATCATTTTTGTTATTGATATTTCACACATCTCATTTTCAACAATCAATTCTCTAGTTGGTGAGTAGAGATAATTCCACATATTTTTTTTATTGTGATTTATACACAGGAGGTGTCTCATAAGAATAGTCGGTTTCCAAAAGTACCCATAAATTAGCGTTTCATTTATTTCTCTAAACATTCCAGACATAGAAAAGCATTGGTTAAGCAAATTATAAATACCAGAACTCGTCGTAATGAGAGGTCGATTCTAGTGTAAAGTCTTTTGAATTATGAAGGTTTACTGTACTTCGAAGTCATTCCAGATGGTCGAGCTATCAATACTGAAGTATATACTGCACAGTATGTTCAACTTACAACAAGAAAATTCTAAACCACATACTGCGAAAGCTACATGGAATAAGAAGAAGTATTGAAATCTTAGCACATCCAGTATTCAGTCCAGATCAGATCCAAAGAAGAAATTGAAGATGCAGCGCTACCATATTTTACATCTGAGCTCAAAGAATGATTCCACCAAGGTTAAAACCATGAAATACGACTACTATTATAACTAATATTATAACTACTATTATAACATTAGAAAGCGAAATTACTTGAACGACAACCTTTATAGTTGTACACCGCGAGCTATTCAAACAAGTGACAGCCACTGCATGAATTATAAAGGTACCTTCGTCTGCTCTGCAACGCCATCTTTCACCAAATGAATCAATGGGAGTTTGTTTAGAAAATATCAAACAAAAATTCAGCTATGAAGAAACAACCAATACCTGAAAGCCTCATAAGCCAAGTTTTGTTCCAAATATAGTGAAAGAACCAACTGAGAGCCCCAGCAATCACCACATCGATAAATCTTTTGATATCTTAGAACTGAATATTGCAGAATCTACTCGTACAGCTACCGGTAATGATGAATAACATATGATATTATCAGAAATATGCCTGCGAAACAAATTTTACTACAAAGGTAAAAGATAAGTACCTTGAAAAGCTGAGGTAAAGAACCATCTGTCTAATATAAAACTACAAAAGGACCGAAATTTATTTACGTCTTATCGATCTATATCTCGAATGTCCTGTATAACAAAAACTTTTGAAAGGATGATTAAAACAAGGCTAGAATGAACACTATTATATAATACTATCTGACCTGGCCTACCAATAGTGTTGTGGCATCCTATGCATAGTTAAAGCGCAGGGATTTTTACTATGTGGAGACGTATCGCGCTCTGATTTTCTGACGTTCGACCATCGTAGTTCTTACTAAAGCAACAGGATATATTTAATGCCAGAAATAAGTGAAAAGAAGATATTGAGAAACGCTATAAAATAGGGTACGAATGTAGAGAATCAAGTATACAGGTCTCAAGAACTAGAATTTTAAAGAGTAAATGAAAGGTAATTATAATTACAAATAACTCACAAAACATCTCTTCATCAATGTCACGGATGATAATAATTATTTTCATTCTATGTAAGCGTAGGAAAAGCTTTGACAGAATCCAATTGATAGAGAATTATGAATGTCTTTGAATAAAGAGGTGTCAAATACAAACAATAAAGTTTAAAAAATCATATATGAAAATAACATAACACCATCCAAGAATTATCTTAAACAACAAAAAGACCAAGGGGGTGAGCTAAACCCTATTTCACTGCTTACGGAAATTACCAAAAAATGTACTATAAGAAACAGATTACGAACGCCAACGAGAGCGTCAGTGCGAGCGCGAACGTATGAGTTTAGAAATCTAACTCAAGTTTATTTGAGTAAAAACCATTTAAACATAACACAAAATAAGTTGAACGAACTCATTTGACCGATTAAGAAATCACTCATTACATAATATTTTATTGAAGCAGATTCAAATATAAATGATTATAATTATTAATTATTGTAATATCAAAGAGAGAAATTAATAAACTATTTAATCTTTAGTTTTATTCCCTGTTGAATTTTCAGAGGCTGGAATTTGTATGATGCCGCTAATCACTCAAATTTCTTATTATTTTAACATGAGGTTGATACCAATAATTGCAGATCATTAACATAATCGTCTGGATTTTGTTTGGAATTGATTAAATTTCATTTATTTATTGAACTGAATAGTCGAAACCAAAAACCAAGTTATCTTTCTCCTTCACTAACACTACGGACTTGAAGATGACCAAATGACGTAATCAGCCTGTATTTTAATCATCATCTTTTGGGCCTCAGTCTCGTTAGCTTGTGACCTAAAAGGTCACATTTTGGGCTCCGACTAAGCTCATCATGTTAATGTGTGTTGTCGGGGTTTGTTGCAAGATTTTATTGCGTTTAAGAGGTATAAAAAATTTGTATGCTTTCAATTTCCCAAAGGGGCACCACTCAATTACAAATAGGTTGAGGTATCTTTAGGAATAAAGCTTCTTCTTCCTGCTGTGTATAGGCATCATTGCCTGTTTTTCTTCACATCATTGCCTCTGCTCAGTCACCTGGGAGGTTGTCACTCCACCTTTTCCTAGATCTTCCAAGGCTTCTTTGTCCTGCTGGTGATTTGCCCCTTGATATTTTCACAATTCGTTCTTCCGTCATGCGGTCAATGTGCTCATTCCATTTTATCTTTCTATCCAATACCCAGTCATTGATGTTATCTATCCCGCATGTTCGTCTTATGTTTTCACTACTTTCTCTATCCATTAGTGTTCTTCCGGCTATTCTTCGAACTATTTTCATTTCTGTAGTCTCCAATATCCGTTTCGTTTTAGAGGTCTCAGGTCGGGTCTCTGCTGCATAGGATAATATAGGTCTGATTGCGGTCTTGTATATGCGGACTTTTGCTTCAGTTCGAATGTATTTATTTCGCCGGATTGTGTCATTTAGGTATGCTGCTGCTCTTGAGGCTCTTGTAGCTTCGTTTCTTACTTCCGTCTCCACGTCCCCGTGTCCAGATATTCCGATTCCCAAATATTTAAATTTCATTTCCTGGTGTATTATTTTGTCCACCACAAGCTTACATCTGATCGGTGTCTTGGAAGTAACCATTGATTTTGTCTTTGCCGCTGATATTATCATATTGAACTTTTTTGCTGTTTTGTTAAATTGGTACAGTAGCCTTTGCAGATCGTCCTCGTTCTCCGCCAACAGTACCGCATCGTCTGCATAGCACAGGATTTTGACTTCTTTATTTCCCATTTTGTATCCTCTTAGTTTGCGTACTTGTTTTATGATTTCATCCATCACTATGTTAAATAGGAGCGGACTGAGAGAGTCCCCTTGCCTAATGCCCCTATTTGCAGGTATCTGTTCAGTCAGGTCATCATTTATTTTTGCTTGGATCGTATTTTTTGAGTATATGTTTTCGATTATTTTAATGACATTACATGGTATCTGTCTATCATAGAGAAGGTGTATTATGTCTTTTAATTGTATTCCATCGAAAGCCTTCTGCAAGTCAATGAAACACATGAAGCTTCTAGTTGAAAATAAAATAAAATCTATATTTGAAGTTTGAAATTACAAAAAAAACACAGGTTAAAAAAAATTACCCGCAAAACTCATGAGTTTGCTGGTTTACAGAAAATAATGAAGTAAATTTTACAGCAAAAAGAATTAATATGAGTGGATCTAACCTTTAGCAACACATAAGGTTTCCTACTTGTGAGGAGAATACATATAGGACAATATCCGTGGAATGCGGTTAGGAATTAAAGAAGTTCATTCAGTTAATTGTCCCGGACTAGGTAGTTCCACGAATCAAAGTTTGAGGTTAAATCCAAATTAAGGTTTTCTAAGTTTTAAGCCCCAATAAAGGTCCTATGTCCAAAACTAGGTCCCTTCCTTTTTAACGAAGGGAACTTATATCTACTTCTTATTAGAAGTCAATCAACAATTTTATATTCCAGAAATTTTTAAAATAAGGCTCCTTTAGGCCGACTAAATCCCGCTTTTCAAAAATCTCTGAAGAAATTAATCTTCACGCTAGCACGGTCGCTGACCAAAAGAACAAGGTAACTACCTCTCCAATTGTCAAATTCTCAGAAATATAAACTACTTCCGCAAATTATAATCAAATCCATAATGAAAAATTCCACATCGGTTGACAGTCAAAAGGAAAATATGAATGAAGTTAGCAGCAGACTTCTTGAACAAAATCGGGTCATACGTCATGACGACAATCTAGCCAGGTGCAACAATAGCTCAATTTCAAAAACACCAGCTAAAAAATCACTCATCAAAACAACCTTTCAACGGACTGAGCAACCAAAAATCAATATCCGCAAAATTTACACAATACTGTACGAATAACTTAATTCGTTAACAGTTAACTAGATGTGGCTCTAACCTTCTAATGGGAAGCATCTTGGCTTTTACAAGGAACATAATTCTGCAACCAGTTATACCACGTCTGGTAAATTTCGAACAATGCTTGCGTCCTGTAGACTAAGACTTAACCTCAAAAGAAAAAAAGCCAAACCAAACCAATTTGATTATGTAAAAATAGTTCAACAAGGAAAAATTAAACCGTGCTAAATAACTTAAATTCCAGGAACCCAGT
Source organism: Diorhabda carinulata (assembly GCF_026250575.1). Lineage (NCBI taxonomy): Eukaryota > Metazoa > Arthropoda > Insecta > Coleoptera > Chrysomelidae > Diorhabda > Diorhabda carinulata. The sequence continues at coordinate 23,736,054 of NC_079463.1, forward strand.
GTGACACCATCAAGTACATATAAAACTACAAAAGAGGTATGAAATATGATATGTAAATATTTCTACTCAAAGATAATATGTCAAAATATCTTATAAAGAAAATTATTTACAAAAAGAAGTTGGTGAGTTTATATCGTATTCTTGCGATGATGTTTCCACAGGCCGATCTTGTCCTTGCTCCCTATTCTGGGCGACGGTCATGTCTTGTTAATATCTTGCATAACGATTGCAGTACCTCTTTTCGCCGTATCAACATAGCTAGGTAACGTTCAACTACATGAACCAAGTAGCAGCGCTGGCTGGTGGTGCCTTCAGATCGAGTTACAAGCTTCGAAGAAGAAGCTGCTACGCTGCTCTGATGAAAAGCAAAAACGTCAAAGCTAGTCTCCTTACAATTTCGAGTCATTAGGGTTGTTGATATCGATAGAAAGTTCGAGGGACCTTACGTTATTCGCTGAAGATGTAATTCAATACTCGTCGTAGTATTAGCCCGAAAGGTAGTTGCTTTCTCTTATGGGGAGCGGTAAACAAAGTGACAATTCATTGGACGCAACTTGTATAACACCTAAAAGCAGTAGAAGTAGTTAAGGCCAGTTTTGGTTTCTTAAACGTTCTCCATAAATAAGAATTATTGTGTACACAAAAAATGGACAAAACTAATTTTACAATGAAGCTATTTTGGCAATAAAAAATCGTGTGTAAAGAATTAATAACATCTTTCTTTTCATAACAGGTTTATGTTAAGGTAGTAGAACAACCAATAAAATGATATATCAGTCAAGAATCTTCTTCAATGAGACTTTAAACATTTTTTCTCAGTCTGTTGAAAAGTTGATATGATTATTTCAAAAACCAGTCACCAAACTATCATCTACCCTTAAAACTGTGATATGGGTGATTCCGTTCTAACTGTGATATTCAATGTCCTGTATTGTTTTTTTGTACTAGTCATTAATTAATAATCAATTAATAAAAATTTTGTGTTAATTGAATAATTCTTAAGATATTTAAACATTATTTTTATACAATATAACTTGCCACTTAAAGAAAACTTATACTACATCACTTGAATGTCAGTACCGTGTCATGTCCATTCCTAGAATTTACCGATAAATTATTAATTTTTTTTGTCGTAACAAATGATTTAAACTAATCACCTTATAAATTCTAATGTTTATGATCAAACTGAGGAAAATTGATGCACTTGTTGTTTAATATCTTAAGTTACCATGTCAGTACCGTGGATAAATGAGTCAGTACCGTGGAACTCAAAATCCGACATTTGTGTCTTGCTCGTGATACTTTGAAGTTGTAGTAAATTCCTCTTAGAGTTTTATTTTTACAGTAAAATAGATGAATAATATGCATAAAAAAGTTAGAAAAGTTAAATTTTAAAATCTTGAAATTTTGAATACAAAAAATCACAGTTAGAACGGAATCACCCATATGGCTTTGTATATTTTTGAATATTGTATAGGTTTTCATATTAATTTTCAATATTAAGCACGTTAAATTCTAGACCTACACTCCACATATTTTTAGCTTGTTAAATAATTGAATCAATAAATTTGATACATCAAATTGATGTACTCACTTATTTTACACCTCAACCGTCAATAGTTAGCCACCCCAAGTATTATTATATTACTTACCATATGGAGAATGCATTGAAAAATTTTTATTTTCTATTTTCACATAGAACGGTCCTGTATTTAAAAGATAAAATACAACCAGTACCTTCAACCTACCCCTCGCTTTTTCAACCTGGGAGTAATTTGTCCGGAGAGTTCCTGCGATAAAACGCACGCAGAATTGTGATAGATTTAAGAATAAGAGACAGAGACAGATTATAAAACAAGCGAGATATTTAAATGAAAGAAGGAATCAAAAGAGAAAACCCGACTAAATCAAATTCCACCAAAAATCGCTTCCGACACTAGTGTTCATTTGAAATAAGGTCCTTGCATACTTTTTTTTATACCTTAACCACGTTTAGTATATCCTTCTTAATAACACACTATTTTTTAATTCTTTTTTAAACGGTATATTTGTCCATAAAAAAAATAAATTTTAATATCTAAACGGGCCAAAACGTATTTGTTGTCACATGACTGAGTGTGACGTTATGTGACGTAGAAAGTAAGTAAACACACTTGGGTGAGGTTAGTTGATACAGTTTAAGCAGAGTTGTTGCGATTCTCTTAAAAAAAACACTCGCACGGCTGTGAGTATTCAATTTTGTAGAATACAAGATGACGTATCGTTGATGCATTGTACCAGAATGTTCAAACACTAGTACAGAAATACCAAATGAAGTTTTCGTGCAAGTCCCTCAAGAGGAAAATCGACAAAACAATGGTTTAAAGGGATTATGCGAACGCCAAACTTGGCAGCCCAGTATTTGTTTGTGAAGACCATTTTAATGTTATTTTCATCTATTGGTATTCAAAAAATGTTACTCATTGTTATTTTTTACTGTAGCTTGAAACAGATTGGGAAAATTATATCATGTGGAAACTAACATAATGCAAAACAATTCTGAAAACAGCTGTTTCAACAAAATTCGATTGCCAGAAAGACTGGAAAGAGGAATTTCGTGACACCTCGTCCGTTGGTATTAAAACGACAAAAATGAAACATTAGAAGAACTTCTTAGTGCCTCAACTTCAGCTAGCTGTTCAAAAAATATAGATACATCAATGGATATCAACATTAGAGAAGTTGCTAAAAGTGATTTCCCATCAAATATTTTAGAAGTTTATTCATCATCGCCCATTTTAGAAGTAAAAAGAAATCCGTACTCAGAAGTAAAAAGTGATAAGGCATTTATGGTGAAGCCAAATTTTCGGTTTAAATATCTACAAACATCTAACAAAATGATTTGTAAAAGTTGTTCAATGTATAAGTCAAATCAAAACATAACCGTCAAAGCTATCATCTTCATGACTACATTTCAATAAAGTATAATTAGTAGTACTTACTTATCTACTTTTACTCCTGGTATTTCAGCCGAAGTATTATTAGCAAAGAACGTAGCAACCATGAATGCGTCTACCTTAGGTAGATTGTCCGATCTTGCTTCGATAAATCCTATTTCAGCCATCATTTCAATTTGAATAATCTTTGAAACTCTTACAAAAATACAAATCGCACTAAACAACTAATTACCTCCACTCACAACAACAGAATGACGTTTGAAAGGCGACACGCGGCGACCACTTTTGAGTATTTACTTACTTTCTACGTCACAACAACAATAACTAATAGAAACATGTTTTCTGTCACGTGTTATTATTCAAATTATCATCAATTTATATTTGCGATTTATGATATTTTAAGTTATAATATAATTCAACCTAAATTCATAAATAAGAAGTGATATATAAATATTTAAATATGTTAAATACCCAAATTACCGACCACTGCAAGAACCCTATTCTCAATACATTTTGAAATAGAACGAACAGAACAAGAAGTGGTTTAAATTGAGTGAACTGGGCTTTTCTCTACTCAGCAGTTATATTTCATCTCACGAAAGTTCTGTCAGGAAACAATCAGGATTATGAGAAAGACATTTTTCCATGTCCATACAAAGGTTTCTGATTGTTTGAAAGTAGATGGATGATATAAAACAAGTCTCACCGATGGTTATGTATTCTAATTTTATCACAAATCATTCATTTATGATAGAGATTTTGGAAAGAAATGAAATAATTTAATTTAATCCATTCGAGAATTTTAAAATTTCACTTCTGATGCGAAGAATCTGATTTCGACGTCGTCAGGCAATAAATAAGCCAAAAATTTAATATTTATTCTCACCATGACTACTAATTGAATATGAGGAAATTACTGATGGACCATTTCATAATGAACTCTGTTCAGTCAAATTGATTTGTTATCCCAATGTCAAAAAGTTTCTATTGAAAAATTATATGAGTTAACAACTGGAATGGTGGTATAGGTCTTCAAATTTTAGCCAATAAAGATCAAAGGAAACACAATATGAAAATCAAAGTAGAAAAAATATTATCTTTGATAAAATGTTGAAAGAAAATGTAATCTGAATTTAGGTGCTGCTGTTCCATGCTAGTCAGGTATTGACGCAGTTGGTTTAAACTAAGATCTAAAACCGACCAACTTTGCTTTGGAAACTGTCAGTAATTGTTTGCAGATTATCTGTGAAAAAAACCTACTAACGACCTATAATATGATGGATTATTTATAGCCATATCGTGAAATGAACTTGAGAGCTCTATTTATTCAAAGTGCTTCAACTATTATCACAATACTTTCAGCTGTATAATTTGTTGTTTTTCAGCTTGTAAACTTCCACTTTCCACATTTTTTGACATAGCTACACTTTTTATTTGTAGAAACTAGAGTCAAGTTTCAATCAAAAAAATATATCTTACAACTAAATCAACTATAAATTTCACCAAAACATATAAAACAAAAAAGTTCTCAATTAAATCATCAATTATACACTACTAACTGGTATTGACTGATCTTGTTTGAAGCTGGTTTGAAATTCAATTTATTATTCGCCTGACTTCATACTTACCAAGGCCTCACATGAACTGTTACATCGACTAAATGAACATCTCGTGAAGTTTATTTGTCGTTAGCAATTATTTTAAATTGGGACTGCAGCACACATATTATTTAAATAGCTCTTGCCATCCAACGTACTCAATCCATCACGCTAGAAAGTCTGAGTTTTATTTTGTGCTCAATACCGTTAAATCTGTAAAACTCTTAGGGCTTGTTGTTTGTGGACAATTCCTTGAAATGGTAGTTAGATATTGCCGCCTCATCTAAAAAATTAAGTTCCTCCTGTTTTGCGTTGGGATCAGTTTCCAAAGAACTGAACTTATCCATCTCCTTAACAGTTTATTATGCCCTTATTGAGTCGCATCTCCGATATTCCCTTTAAAAGATCAAAAATTCTCCCTTATACATCTATGAATCTGTTTGCCAATTCGTTGCATGGCTATCCACTTAGTAATACGGTCCATGAACTTTACCTACCTACCCCATGTTCAGAATTAGTTACGGGCTCAGTATTTTACAATGCAAAAAAATGCACAATCACTTGCTAATTGAAATCAAATCGATATCAAATTTTCTCGCATTCCGCAATAATGTGATGGCATATTTACTGTAAAGTGTCTTCTACTCTGTAAACGAATTCTATTCTAATAATAATATTTAGTTTCGGGCATGTTGCATACTGGTTTAATTTTTCTATGGACTCTTTCTATATTAGGAGAAAATGAAAAGCTCGATTAGTTCCTGTTAATCGTCATGTGTAATCGATTTTGGCACCTCGTTACTAGAAAAAAAAAACGAAAAAACCCGTTTCGTACTAGTTTTTGTAGACAAGCTTCATTCAAGCGTCTTATATTCAATGCTGTTATATCCCAGCACATTATTAGTACCTTATCTTCTAGTTTTCAATCATGAGGTGCTACCACTTTAGCTTGATCTTCACTAGAAGAACTCTCTAACTTCGGCACTGCAAGGATTTATTTTTTCTCATACAATGTAGTTATGATAGGCAGGTTTGCTTGCTAAGATCTTCTCACCTTCAAACCAGGTTACAATCTCGATCATAAATCACAGTAACTACTTCGAATACGTTACCTTAAAACATAATTTTATAGCACGTCGCTGTAAATTTATCTATTTGTGTTCGAATATATATTTATTTATTGGAAAAAAGTTACCACGAGGACACCACGTGCTTCTATTATGGAATGTATATATACAGTCTTGACTAAAGCTTCGATATCATGTTTAGTTTCATCGTCGCTGTTAAATATATTGCCTTTTAACTCGGCCTTCAGCTTTGTGAATAGAAAATTATCGGATGGGGCAAGATCAGAGCTATATGGTGTGTGTTCAATATTTGTGAAGCCACATTCTTGTACAGTAGCATCAGAAAGCGAAGCAGTATGGGCTTGAGCATTGTCATGAAGCAAGCGCACACCTCGGCTGATTGTACTGCGCCTTTTTTTGACGTTACTGACTTATCAAGTAAGAGTGATATGCCGCGTTCACGGTTGTATCTGATTTCTCGAAGACAATCGAAAAAATTTCCTCGCAGTCTCAAAATATTTGAGCTACCACTTTTTGGGTGTTGCTGTAACCTTTCCTTTTGGTTTGTTTTATCACCTGTTTTGATTGATCGGATTACACTTTCTTGGTCCTGGCGAACATAAAAATTCTACTCGATGTTGCTTTTACATTGCGCTGAGAATTAGGTGCCGGTCACTTAGAACAATTTCTACCACTAATTTAATATTATTTGTAGCAGTGACCGTGAAGTATCTCCCGCACGTGTGTAACCATCTAATGAGTCTCGTGCTCAGCCAAATAACTTTTTCAATTTATTGAGAATGATGATCACAAGTAACCGTGAACAGTCTCTATTATATTTTTGTGTTGGTGTTAAACAGCTCCAAGTTTAATTTGACACATTTTTTGAAACTGAGGGGTCTACTACAATAAAATAGATCAAAGCTACAACTTGAAACTTTGTCTAAAGTTGTATTTTCTAAATGAGATCAACAACTTATGGATCGCACCACGTACTTTTCTTAACAGTGGGCGAGTGTGGCACTTCTATGAACATGTTTTAATTTATGGCGGTTGGTATTAAGTTATAGAGCTGAAATTTCTTCTACAGTTTTACTAGATTGTCTCCGTCATATTCTACACCTGTTTGTCACGTCTTCGGAAGCTTTCAGATGTCTTTTTCGTAAAAACTCTCGGCTTGCTACCATTCGCGCACGAAGGATTCTACCTATGCATTGCTTGCAAGTGTCTATTCCAAGCAGTGTTTCCAGCTCGAATTTTAGAAAATTAGTAGATCATGTGCCAAATGTTGGTAGAACTTGGTAGAATGTAAAATGCAAAATTTGTAGATCTACCATCTACCAACTCAATTTAGAAGATTTTTAAAGATTAAAAATGCATGAACTATTCAAAAAATGTTTATTTTTGGAAATTATACATATTTTTATTGAAAAATTTTAAAGGTTCTACGCTAGGCTGCCCGTTATTTGCTATGGATCCATTAGTAAGTAATAATCCCTCTAGAGTCTTCGTGCAAATTCTATTTCTCTAGAAGGTTTTCAATTATTAATTGCAGAAAACAATCTCTCAACGTTGGCGCTACTGTGTGGAATATTAATTAAAATAAACTGAGCATAAAACCACGGAATAAAAGTTCACCTTTCACTTATGCTACATGTTTTAAACTATTGGCAAGTTTATTTAGAATAAATCTTCCACCAGCACCTACATGATTTTAAATGTAAATATCCTTTAACCTTGGTACTTTCTTGAAGTCAACCTGCAAATTTCTCGTCTTTCTCCCATAATTAAGAATATTTTTGGTCTTTTTCTAGCTTTTCGTCGCGAAGTTCCTAACCTAGAACTCTGTGCATCGCTTTCGTTGCTGTCAGAATTCATTATATAAATAAATGCACGCAACACAGAACAAACAGCAATCGGCAACGTTGATACGTAGTTACGAGTATTTAGTTTTAACAACAAAACAACACAAAACAGGAGCTAAGATTCACCATTGATTCAGCAACAAACCAACCGGGAATGGGCCACAAAAAAATATAATTTTGTCTATGGGCGCGAACGGCGTACTGTGTATGCTTGACGCATCGTCACATGGCTCATGCAACACATGGCAACGCCGCTCGTCGATATAAAAATAATTCAAAGTGGTGATATATCAAACTAATTAAAAAATAGGTATTATTTAGGTCTAGAGTGGTAGATAGGTAGACTGAAGTGAAAATCGGTAGTAAAAGTTGGTAGATATGACATCACTGGCCATAGAGAGGGTTTCCAGTGTTTCCAACCCAATTAGTTCAACGTGTCCATCGGAAGCCAAATTGTTAATGATTATTATAGATTGGCAATAACGCCAGACATCACATTCCTTTGTCCATTACAAACGTTTTGAATATATGAAACTATGGAATAAATAATGTGGACCCATAGTGCTGCAATAATTTTCTTTTGGTGGAATGAACCACGTAACTCGGTGCTGTAAGAAAACTACGTTTTAATTCTGATTTCCATTGGGGGTTTAGCTGAATTAAATACGGAATGAGAAAGGCTTTCAGATTTTCCAATTCTTAATACTCAGTATTACACCACAATTACAAAGAAGGACGTAAAATATTACATGTAATTATTTTCCCAATAACTTATAAAACCAAAGTTATTATCTCAGAAACTGAGTAGCTGAGGGAGAAGGAAATAAAGTAAAAATTTTGTTACCTTATTAATGTCTGACTTGAGACAACGAACTGCTGTATGTGATACCTAATAAATGAATATATAAACGTAGTTTTTCGTTTTCTTCTCATTTGTTATGTCTCATGACAGATATAATGATTACAGGATGACAGTTTCTGTGAAATCTAATTGATTATTCCGTCCAATAATCCTGTATATACGACAATTAAAACAAGAAATGTAAGGAATCCCAACATGAATGAATTAATTGCAGAGGTTAACTTCCATATTGGATGATACACTCAGAGTCTTTTAAGCATCGTTCTCCAAAGTGATAATCGACATTTGGAATAATGTTCATGTATCACTCAAAGCATAGAAAATCTCAATTTCAATCTATTAAAAAGTGTTTGATAGTATCTATTATAACAGACATGCTTCCAGAATAGATCATCTCCCAAAGACATAAACGTCGCGCTGGGAGGGATTAAAGGGAGTTGATTTTATTTAATTTTTTTCAATTTTCTTAATGTTATTTGATTATCACTTGAATGTTTTCTCAGGATTCATGACAGATGGTTGAATATTTTTGATATCGAGTATTCATGGCAACTTTGACAAATATTTTTGATTGACCTTTCATTTATTTTTGTAACAACATAAACAAAGTTTATAAATACTATATTTGTTTTATATCTGAAACTATGGATTCTTTGTACAATGTGGTCCATATATATGGAATAAATTCAAATTTTCGCGTTATTATACAGTCCCACGTCGAGTTAAAACTATCTGTATATGTCAAAATACTAATAGTAAAATCATGAAAATTTCTACGTTTGAGTTTTCGGATATGATAATTTTAACTAAAATATTTTCAAAAATAGCCGACTTCTGGTTCTACCGAAAGTTGACTATAACTTTGTTATTTTAAATAGAACACCTTATGTATTGATACATTTTTGAAATCAACGTAAATTCTAGTACACTTTTATCTGAAAATGTTTTCCGAAAAATACATACATTTTGAGTTATTGACTTGAAAAAAATTTGACCGTTGCAGACCTTTATATATTATTTTTTTAAGAGAATACCCTTAAATATATGAGAATTATTACAGTTCGGTTGCTTTCAGCAAAGTCAGACGTATTCGAATATATGCTGAAAAATCTTTCATTTTATACAGGGTGTGTATAAAAAGTGTTCAAATTTTAACTTCAAAAATATCAAATTTCTTTATTTTTTTAAAAGTACAACCCGGTTTTTCCTATTTTAATGCATTCAGGGGTGAAAAGCAGGCAAATTCTTGTATAATTTTCAATACCTAAACGTTACAGTGATCCAGATAATGAATGTTTTCTGTAAATTTTTAGAGATGCAGGTGTGGTCTAAATTTTATTTATTCGTTAGTGAATTGAGAAATAAGTGTCATTTATTTAAAAGTTGGAATACGATTAGTCAATACAATTTGACAAAATAAAGAAAAATACTTTTTCATTTCTTAGTGCTTTTATCAACGGGTCAAAATAAAATTTAGACCATACCTGCATTTTTAAAAATTTAGAGAAAACATTTATTATCTGGATCACGGTAAGATTTAGGTATAGAGAAGTATACATGAATTTGACTTATTTTTTATCCCTGAATGCATTAAAATAGAAAAAACCGGGTGGTTCTATTTAAAAAAATTAAGAAATTTGATATTTATGAAGTTAAAATTTTTATACACACCCTGTATAAAATGAAAAATTCTCAACATAGATTGCTAAACGCAACCGCAACTATTTCCATATCTGTAGGGGTCTTCTCGTAAAAAAATAATTTATAAGGGTCTGCAACGGTCAAATTTTTTACAAAAAATTAATAACTCAAAAAGTATGCCTTTCTCGTAAAAAGTTTTCAGACAAAAGTATACTAAAATTTCACGTAGATATCAAAAATGTATTAATATACAGGGTGTACTATTCAAAATAACCAAGTTACAGTCGACTTCCGGTAGAACCAGATCGTTTTAACTCGTAGTGGGACGTATACTATGTGAAAAAAAAACTAAAACAGGTGTCACATTTTTTTATTCTTAAACTGACAATTTACAGTATAAAAATATGATCACCCTCCATCACCCCATCTGAGTCACCTTGTCGGATTGTGGCACCTTATCGGAAAGGATCTTAGGCCATTGTTCAACAATAGAAATTTTTTTTGAATTAGTTGCAATCATAACTGAGAAAATTAATTTTAAAGATGTGAAATCCTAATAATATCTCTATCACAAAATTTTACGTGGAATGAAATAAACAATTTCGCATAATATTCAGAATGTACTTCACAATTAAATTAAATGTTCAAAATGACCACCATTCACTTCTTGACAATAGCCGAGGCGGTTATGGAATTGTCGTACAACATTTTGTATCACCTCAGGGGTTATTTTGTTGTTGTTGATTTTAAATAACCCCATAACAAGTAATCGAGAGGAGTCAAATCGAGGAATCTAGTCGGCCATTCGATCGTTCCACGTCTTCCAATCCATCTGTGGGCAAACCTCGTTTAAATAATTTCTAATTGTACATGCAAAATACGGTGGAGCTCCGTCTTGTTGGTGGTGAATAAATAGATCGATCTATCTGGATGATTAACATCAGGAAAAAGTCTTTGTAATGAAGATATTAATAATTTAATGAAAAAATCTAGATAAACCTCACCATTAACTGTGCCTTCAAAAAAATAAGGACCAATAATTTTATTGTTAATGATACCAGCCCAAACTTTCACTTCTTTAGTATATTGACTGTGAGCTTCACATATCCAGTGAGGGTTTTCTCCGCTCCAATATCTACAGTTCTGTTTGTTAACCGTTCCGTTTAAATGGAACGGTGCTTCATCAAGTAAAACTATTTTGTTTATGAACTGCAAATCTGCGTCCATCGTGCCCGTCATCAATTCCTAGAATTGCCTTCTATCAGGATCATCTTCATTTAACTACTGAATCAACTGAACGTTGCACGAGTGGTATTTTTTTATGCAAAACTCTTAAAAATGTTATTTACTTACATCATTGTCGGCGACAAGCTCTCGAGTTATCTTATGCGGATTTTCCTCAATCTCTAAGAGGAGATTCTTCTTTTCATCAGTATATCGAACATAAATTATAAATAATCTATACAATTAATTTTTTTTTTTGATATAAAAGTGTTATACTTGAATTGAATATTGAAAAAATATAACCAAAAAAAAAATAATTACAATATATTCGATTATATTTCCCAATAAATGAGGCAGAGTTCTTGAAAATGGGCGTCAGGTGAGTTGTTGCACACAATAAAGATGATATAACAACTAAACGCTGTTTTTGAAACATTTTTATCAAATACAGTATGTAATGTTTACGAAGTTTGGTTATTGAGACTAGCGCTGTTACAGAAAAAGTAAACATGTGTCAAAAATTAGCGACTGTGCTTTGCCATAAAACTAATTGACGTAAAAATTAGGTAAAAAATTGTTGTGAAATTTCACATGAAACTTGGAAAACTGCAACTGGAACTGATAATTTATAGAAACAAGTGTATGACAATGAATGTTTTTTATCGGATAAAGCATTTTCAAGACTGCTCAGAGAATGTTGAAGATGATTTACGTTCGGATCTCCTTTCCACGTCAAACACGGTTGAAAATCTCGAGAAAACTAGTAATCTTGTTCAATCTGATTGTCGGCTAAATATTCATGCGATTGCTGAATCTATAGGAATAAATAAAGGATGAATTTTAGGAAAAAAATTTGAACATGCGAAGTGTATCTAAAACTTGTCAGTATGAATCCAATTGAATCCTGGATCTGTCACCGCGCCACTTCTACCTCATTCAAATCCTTATTGAAAAGAACAAAATTTGAGTCTGTTGAAGCTATGAAAGAAATAGCGGCGCGTGATCTATAGGAACTGACAGAAAAAGACTTACTGAGTTGTTTCAAACAGTGGAAGATTCGTATAAAGCGATTTAGGGATAAAGAAAGGGTATATATTGATATTGATAATAAATAGAGAAGCTAAGATGATTTTAAAGCCTTGATTTGAGTCACTGTTTTCATTTTCCATTAGACAAGAAGATGATTCTCAATGCACTTATCTCTTATGATTGACATACATAAAAGACACGAAAATCCTAAAATAACTGAAAAACATTTCGCGCTCCACAAAAGTATTAAATAAAACAAAACTTTTAGGTGGTTATTATGAATTGTGAGTTCCTTGTGAACAGTTTGCACGTATTGGACTTACCAAAATAGTTTTTTGTCTGACACATATTGACACATTTGTCTGCGAAAATTCCATATGTTGATATTTGTAGTTCCTAACGTTGACACCAATCTAAATATTGACCCTTCGCTTTCCTGAAGTTATTCATCAAGGCCTAAATGAACAAAAGATATTCAGAAATATATTTCAAGAAGGTATGTGAAATTTCAGAAAAGAAGATAAGTGAATGTTTAGCACACAGTTTGTATTGTACGTTGCTGGCGGAGATGATTCCCGTTGCCCGAAGACTTAAAAACCGTCCTCAATCAGTTGCAAGGAAGAAGTGGTGTTGCTTCAGCATTACCTCCAGAATCAATTTTGACAACCAAGCAAACGCATTCCGTTTCACGTTTTTTGTTAGGCAACACAACCACAGCCATGTCTTCTTCAAGATTCCATCGAACAGAGATTTTTCTAACTATCTGTATAAATCCCATGAGAAAACGTGGTGCAAATTAATTAATAAAGATCCTGACACACAGAAGGTGTTGCAATATGAAAATATTTGAAAGATTTTGATTCATAAAGTAATCGTATTATCTTAAGTTCCCGATTTTTCATTTCATGTTTGGTCGTCTGCACCCTGAGTTAGAAATATTTAGAAGAAATTTCGATTTAACTAAGGGATGTAGGGTCCTTATTTTTATTATGTAATGAATGAATAAAATTTGTATGTTAACCAGAGTGTAGAATTTTTTTTGCTATAGTATGTACAATGCGTTTAGTAAACACAAAAAAACGTTTAGCCCTTGCATAGCATCCCTGGTGGGGATCGAACCCACGACCTTTGGATTAGAAGTCCAACGCGCTATCCTCTGCGCTACAGGGACGATGAATGATTTTGTCGACACACCCGTTTGGATTTGAAATCGTCATATTTATGTTCATATCAAATTTCGATAAATACTAATAATCTATTTCACATATACCTTTTTTGATAATACTTTAGAATTATCATAGATAACTAATTATATATCTTAAGTGTCCTGTTATTTTTAATCTGGACAAGCAGTCACTCAAATTTTCCTTCTCGAATAAAATTTCAAAAAGTAGTTTAATTAAACGTAACAATTAGAAGAGTGCAAAGAATGGATACTAATAATCGTCGTTTTGATATTAGAGAGGTAGCTGCATTCATGATAGTCCGGGCGCTGGCAGGGATTCCCGTAGCCCGAGAATCGATTTTAGGGGGTTGCGGGGCCGGCATCCTGGCCAGTTTATTATTAACAATTTAATTGTTTAAACGGCTATAATTTATTATCTACAATAGTTACGGGGTTTTTGATGAAACAGTCACGTTGCAAATCTTCTAACGAATATTTCCGTTTTTGAATTTTGAAAAAATATTCATTAGCACTAAAGTTATAGGCAAAGTAGTGTAATAAAAATGCAAAAATGCGCTGATTTCTCTTTCAATCGGTCGTATTTCGGCCTAGGTGGATTTAATTGATACTTTTTAAGATCCTTTCCAAAGAAAATCTTTTTCCTTTCAAAACGAGCCCTCATCCGTACATTTTCAAGCATTTGGAACAGTTTTATAGCACTTGGAAGACCAAATTTTAATAGGAAAATGACACTTTGATTTGTTTATAGGCTATTCGTGCAAAGAATAAACATTATGGAAAATAAAACAGCGCCATTTTATTCCGCATAGTAACAGACCACTTTGAAGCTCTCACTTGAAATTCTATGACAATTGGTTAATAAACTACAGCCGACTTTCGGAGCACGGAGTCTACGAAGCTTGTAATCTAAGCGACGTTTTCTTTGGCAGTCTGTAGCATAAATATTTCACCAAATATCAATTGAACAACACTTGTTAGTTGCTTTAACATTTTTTAAAACATCTTACGGAAATTATTATTACATTTTCTTAACTTAAGTAAGTATTTATTGGTCACAAATTAAATTATATTGTAGTATTATGTATTAATAATAATAGTTTTGGCAAAACTCACTCGTTTTATCACAGTTTTATGTTGATGCAAAATTCAATATTAATATTCTAAAAGAATACAATATTTTTACATTATTCACACGAGGCAAGGGTTTTCAAAAGTTTTAGTTTTACTACAAGCGCAGAATGAAATGCAAATACAATATTTTGTAATTACAATTTGGTACCAATTCACTTATTGGTGGAGAAACGAATAGAACATAAATTTTTTCAAGTACAAGAATATTCTCATGTAATTCAAACCCAAAATCATGAGGATTTATCCGAATACGATCAGTGTTCAATATATGAACTTGCTCATAAGTTATATAAAATGCTCTTAATATATTTAGTCTGATAGAATTTGACGTGGGAAAAAGCTTAATTATTGTTTTGTTCGCAGCCAATTTCATCAAACGTAATTGGTGTTGTCATCTGTAGTGCACCTATAGAAACCGCAGGAAAATCTTTGAAGAAACTTCTCTGGAAAAACTTTTAATGCGGCATGTTTCGTGCCAAATTTGCTTGTATAACAGAAGCCGGTAAGGTAGTGTAGAGCTATCAATATTGAGGAGGTTTCATATCCGATTATTTTTAATAATTTACGCAGCGATACAAATCTTCTTGTCGATCCTGCGCCATCTCTTGATACATCTTCAATGGACTGGATGAGAAATCGTTTTATTGGTCCTACATATGAAACTGCATCTCTTAGTACTGATGAGGAGAGTGTAGCCAAGTTAAAATTAAAGTAAATGTAGATAGATATTGCATTCTTTTGGATCCCTCCTATAAATGAGTATTCGTTAATCTCAATGAAAGCAATGAAGGAGATCCCGTTTTCAACTTCGTATATCTGTTATGCCGCATTTTCATCTATGAATGCAATCAAGACAAAAAACCGTTGACTGCTAAAAAATTTGGAAGATGACATGAGGGTGTGTTTGTCAACTATTCAACCAAGACAGGATCTTGTAATAAAGGGAAATCAGATTCAAATTTCCCACTAGTTTTTCTTCACACCTACTATTCTAAATAAACTTTATTGAATTTTATGAGTCCTGTAATGATTTTGTTTTCACTTAATATTGAAATATTTGTTTACTTGACTTTAGTTTTTTTTATTTAGTTTTCATTGGTAATTTTTTCCGATAAAATTTGCTATTATCATGTGTAAATAATACCAATTCATGCCATATAACTTAATGAAACGCAATATTGAAATACGGTAATCAAATGGTTAAATAAGGTTTAAAATTAATGTGCCGTGACGGATAAAAGGTTGGGAATCGCAGTTCTATATCTACACTTCACATACTTTTAGCTTCTTAAATAATTAGAACAATAAATTTCATACATCAAATTGATGTATCCACCTGTTTTACAACTCAACCGTCAATAGTTAGCCACCCCTAAGTATTATTATATCACTTACCATATGGAGAATGCATTCAAAAAGTTTAGAAAAAATTTTATATTTTTCAATGCTGCGTTTCTCTAATTTTTATTGAATTTTCTACGTATCAAACATGAAATCTAGTCAACAAACATTTTTTGACAAATGAGAGATCAAATTACAGAAAGTTACTGCAAAATCATCAAATGTACTCATTTTGTCCATTTTAACTGGTGACAGAAAGAAAATCGGCTGTAGTTTATTAACCAATTGTCATGGAATTTCAAGTGAAGGCTTAAAAGTTGTCTTTTATTATGCGAAATAAAATGGCGCCGATTTTTTTTCGAAAATATTTATTCTTCTTTGCACGAATGGCCTATAAACAAATAAAAGTGTCATTTTCTTATTAAAATATTGTCTTCCAAGTGCTATAAAATTATTGAAAATGTACGTATGAGGGGTTTCGAAGGGAAAAGTATTTTCTTTGAAATGGATTTCAAAAAGTCTTAATTGTATTCACCCAGGCCGAAATACGAGCGATTGAAAGAGAAATCAGCTCATTTTCACACTACTCTGCCTATAACTTTGATAGTAATAAATATTTTTCCTAAATTCAAAAACGAAAATATTCGTTAGAAGATTTGGAACCAGAATATTTCATCAGAACCCCCATAACTATTGTAGATAATAAAGTATGGACGTTTAAACAATTAAATTGTTAATAACAAAAAATCGATCAAAAATCGATTTTCAGGGCCAAAAAACATAGATTCAATGATTTTTTCGTGGCGACCCATGAAGGGATACGGGAAACCCTGTCAGCGCCCGGACTATAAAGTATTTACGGATTGAAAAATTTCATGTCTTAATAATCCTAAATTTATGAGAACTCTGACCTCTCTTAAATTCTTATTTGTCATTTTAGAAGGATTGGTATTCAAATTAATAAAACGTATTGATTGTTTGTCTTATTGAATTGAATTAAAACTAAAAATTTATTGCACATAATTCCACATAGAAGTACATAATTTGCATTCAATTAAGAAACACTTTATACTCATAATCCCGTAAACGTTTTTATCGACATCAAAGAGAAAGGTCCGTTATGCCACGTGTCAAATTTTTGACGATTTTTATTCGTCCATATCTCGACCATATCTCCATATTTCACGATTGATTTTGAGATTATATAAAATAAATTTCACCCATTGACTTTGCTTTTTTGAGATATTCTTGTTGTATTTGAGTGCAATTTGTAAACAATACCGAAATTCTTTATCTTACGCATGAATGTTATACAATGGATTTAGGAGAAATCTTATACCTATTCATCAGGTGTAAAGTTATGACATGAGCTTGGTGTAGTATTATAACAAAATGCATAGAATTGTGTCGAAGTTGACTAATCTTATTTTTGAATCATCAAGAACTCGGTGATTACGTTCACAGCCCCTTATAGTTTGGCTATGATAGGCTGTAAATAGTTTTCAGAATGTTCTTTGAATTTTTCAAAAACTTCATGGGGCTGTTAACTAGAATAAAATTTTCACCAATATTTGATGTAGCTATTAAAGCATTGAAGCATGACCTTCATTTGACCTTATAAATAGTGTCAATTCATACCATGTCAAATAGTCGTTGAAGAATTAACGTGAATATGAGAGGCTCAGGTTGTTTAATTTTGAACATATTTTTTCAAATTGACAGATATGACATTGTTTCACGAAGTTAGCAACGTCATGATGCTTTATTGTCCACAATGACCACCCAACCCAAGAGTCGTTATGGAACTTGTCAATAAATGTTTGTGTTATTAATTTCCTAGCTATGTTCAATGAGTTCGATACTTTTTTTAAAAAAAGAATCGTTAAGCTCATCAAAATAGCTATCAACTGCCGACATCACCTCTTCATTGTTGGAAAATCTTTCACCATCGAGATATTTATAAAAGTCTGAGAACAGAAAATAATCAGAGGGGGCTTAATTTGGCGAATAGGGTGCATAAGGTAGCAATTGAAACTTTTGGTCATTAATTTTGGTCAAAAGTTCGCAAAATACTCGCCGTTGATAGTGTTTCCTATTTCAAGATAGTCAATTTACATTATGCCACACGCATCCCAAAAAACCGATGCCATGATCTGCAGATGGAACGGTCTTTACCTTCTTTGGTTGGTTCTCCCTTTTCAGTCCATTTTTGTAATTGGGAAATATTGCCAAACCCCCCATTTTCAACATCTTCACGAAGTTGTTCTTGTTCCATTGTGAGCAAACACCCATCTTGCGCACAGCTTTCTCATGTCCGCATTTTCAGTTAATACGCAATGTACTGCACTTTTTGAAATGCCTACTATGTCTGCTAGCTCGTGTAGTTTCAGTCGAGGATCAACCAGTAGCGCTTTGTAGATTTTTTTAAACATTTCTGTAGTCGTCACTTCATTCGGTCGACCTCTGCGATGCTGGTCCTTGTATGGACTAATGGCCTTTTAAATAAAAGTATTGTATCACATATTGATGACCAATTTTTCTCATGCTTACACTGAAACTGAAAACATTTGAGGCGTTTCTTACAAAAACCACCAAAGTTCAGTTTTGACTTATTTGGGGAAGGTGGAAAAAAATTTATGTCGCTCAACGTTTTGCTTAATTTGGCTTTTTCTTATGTAAGACATATTTTATTTTATAATTAGCGAATGTCGGCTAAGAAAAATTTATCAAAATTTTGGTAATATTTCAAATAACAACGTAGTTTTTTTTTTATGGACAATGGTTGTTTTTACGGGAATTTCTATGAAACTGACGATTTCAAAGTGCAAAAGGTAAAAAAAAATTTATTTCTAAACAATGTTAAGTTGTAATAAATACAAAGAGAATTGGCATCATTGTTTAATCTTCTGAGCCACTGCTATTGTCTATTTCAACTTCAGGTTCAGTACTGGTGCTGGGCTGAGCAAGGTTTGATTGCAGATTGCAGATTTCGTACAAAACCTAGCTTCTGAGGTTTGATTTGAATCTCACCTTGATACAGGGGCTTTAATGTTAGTTCAGTACCAAGCTTCTTCCGGTTTCGCAGATGTATTGTTTCCCAGGCACCTGTGTATGAATACTTATTCTTTATATAGTCTACTTCAGCTCTTTTAATCATTCTTACTTATTTTATTTCCATAGGCAACTTTGGATTTGAGATAAAAAATGGTTTCAGAGCTTCAGCCATATTAAAAAAATCTTTTTGCTATTGTTTCACAATCTTAAAATGAGAAGGCTTCTCTCATGCTGCTGATATTAATCTATCCCAAGCAGACAGTACTTCTGCAGTGTTCTTCCTTTTTTTGCCTCAATTAAACTAAAATCTTGATCGTTGGACAGTTGGGAATGTCCTCGAATAGGAAAATAATATTTAATGGTTTTGAAAATTTTCAAAATGTGAACTAAGGCCATCACTAAACAACACTTTGTTACTTATATCTGCCCTGTTAAAATAATGCAACAACAAAGAAGGAACATCATTCTGGCCTTTCTTGCCAACAGTTTCATCGTACATGAACATAGTTGCATCATTGGTTGCCAATGCACTCAAAAATATAGTACCAAAGCTGGCTGGCGAAAAAAACCTACCTAACCAATTTGAATTTGAGGAAATGTCAAATTTTGCACGTAATCAAACGACAAGCACATAACAAGGCCTTGCTCTGCTTTAAGTTTATATTGCATTTTATCTCATAGAATTTCTCAGCCTTACATAGATGAAGATTTTTCTCTGTTTAGATACTAACACGTTCTTCTAAGTCAGTGCATAAATTTAGTTTTGATATAAATCTATCACAAATGTTACATCTCGGCAGTCCAAACTTAATATTAAATGATGTGATGTGAAAATTATGCATTACTTTGTCAAAAAGTGTTTCTGGAAGGTATAATCTGTTTGGATTTTTTCGTCTTGAATAATGTGATTGTCGAGCTTTAAATGACTGGATATGGGTTTAATTCGCTACAGGCTGTTATCATGCCTTCCTCTTCTATCGTGTGGTGATTTACCTTGAAGTAAAAAAATATTTTGTAGTCTTCGTACTCTCCCTCTAGTAACACCAAATATGGTTGAAAAAGCCTTTAAACATACTGGATATTCTTTGCCTTTCACTCTTATCTTGTAAGAAAACCCTGCACTTTTACTAAAGGATTTCATTCTGTCATTTCCTTCTTCCGCATTTGGTTCATCATCACTTGTATCACTAACTTTTGTGGATCTATGACGAAGTGGAGCTCTTATGGATATTAAGTCTTCTAAATAAGAATCTTGTTCATACTTTGACGCCATGTTATTTATCAGAGTTATGAAAGTCTGTCGATTATTCTCGTTAATATTTTGGAAGCACTTTAAACACGAACACCTGAAATAAAAGATCTACTCATTAATAACATGAATACCTACAATCAGCGCCAGTAAATCTGGCCGAAACTTGTTTTCCCACATGATTTATATGTGCCACACCACGTACTTATTTTCTTTTATAACTGTTTCTTCCTTTACAAATTTTCTCTTCTTTTTCTGCCAATTTGTAACATTATTTTCATCACAAATATCGTTAACACTCGCCATTCTTACTAATCAAACAGATCGGGACAATGGTGCTGTTTGCAGGAATAGACTATGGCTATTTTTATAGAACCACTTGATCTTTTGGCGGCTGTAACTTTGTAGAATCTGACGTTCTCTATCAAACAGGTGGCCCCCGATTTATAAGTGTCAATTCAAACCGCGAAATCCGAATTTTAGGACTATGGTCGTTCTTGTAAGAAACGCCTCATTTACTATTGATTACTGCCAAACAAATAATAAACAACGTGGCGTCTTCAAAATTGAAAAATATGCTGCATAGATTGTGTACTTTTTGATACAGTGGTATTTTTCAAGTAACTACAGCCATCTCTTGGCCAGTCCGGGTACTTCCGAGATCATCCTCGAAGAAGGAAAGATCTGACAACAATGTTTATACCACTATATTACCGGCCATATAACAAGACCGTTGTACATGTAAAATTATTAAATTTAAGCGTACCATACATAAAACTCGCTCTGTATAATATAACTATCGTCGTGTGTTGCTTACTGCATATGCATATGAAATGTGTTACGTTGAGAGGTTATTGAAACTGATTTGTTTATTGCAAATTTAATTTCAATCCTTGGTTTCATATTAAATACTTTATATAATATATCAACGAATATGTCCACGAGTGTATTATTGAGCATCGTACTCTAAAAATGGACATCACAAGCGCATCGGAAAATGATCGAATTTCATTACACAAGTTTAATCACTCGTAATTATAATACTTATACTAAACTGATATTATTCAAAAATTAATAAATTATTAATTGAAAACAATATTTAATTGGCAACTTCTTTCATATCTATATCTCTTACATGTGTAATATTGAATGTAGTTATTGAACATTTTCAAAATAAATAATGATTTTTAATCATTTAAAATAATATTCATATACCTACATACTTATGAATAATTCATAATACAAATGAAAAAAATTAACCGTGCGTGATTCTCTCATGACTCTAACATTCAAAGCCTAGAGCTTTGCCGTTAAGCTAAGGAATACATGCCATGGAAACTTTATATGTTGACCTTCGCAATTTCTCCTACCATATTGACCCCAGTCAATTAATAAAGAGAGATGACAATCCCAAAATCTTTCGATCACTTGCTTCAGGATGATCGCCGATTGTGACAAGTGACAAATAATCTTAGATGACAATTATTCTCAATTCAAGTTTTTCTTTTGAATCTCTTGGGTGTTTATTGAGGCTTTGCTTTTAATATTGTTTATTCGTCACTGTTTTTATTCTAAATTAGCTTTAAATTTAGTTTAGGTTCTTTCTATCATTGAGTTCAATTAAATAGGCCGTTAGTTTAGTTTAGATTTAGTTATTAGTTTAGTGTATGAAAAAGCTAAAAATGGTCAATTATTGTTGTGTACAAATAATGGGAAAATTAGAGAAATGCATAGATTTCCTTTGGATGATGAAGTTTGTTGATACTCCAACTAATTTTTGTTTTCTAGCTCTAATCTCTATGCTCAACATTAATATTTCACTAATATTGTAAGTTACGTAAAATTTTGGTTAACCAAATTAATAACCAAAAATTGAGTGAGAAAATTCTGGTGGAAATACGGCAATCCTACAGAATAAGTGCGATTTGCACTTTGCTGACAGTGCAAAAATTTCTGATAGTAGAGGAAGATCAAGCCTGAAGTTTGGAAGTATACCATCTTTACATTCAGCTTCTACTAGTATGGGTTAGTTATTCATGAAAAAATTGAAGAAAAAATGAATAAAATGAAATCGGGCGTCTAAATGCAGGATCCTACTACATTTGAGAAAATAGGCTACAGAAAGTTCTCTAATTGGATTAATAACAAAATTTCAAGGACGGAATCTCCTTTATGATACTTTACTCTTGATATTATTCTGACTGGATTTCCGTGATTTTTTCTAATATTTGTCTTAAAAGACATATTGCATTCAAATGCTTGAAATGTACATATTATATAAATATAATAATAATTATTGTATAACTGTTATATGTATCTGAAATCAAAGTTGTCAAAATAACTTGAAATGCGTTTTTTTATATCCTATCCTTTATATCCTTAAATGAAACACCATATCATTACTCTCAATATGGTTATTAAGTAATATGGTGTTTCATTTTAGTAACGAAGGTCTAAGATAAATCTTGTTTTAAAACAGAGGTATATTTTGAATATCCTGGCAAACCCCAATTAGTAATAACCCCGCTCGCAGAAGCGCTAAAAACGAAATTTACACAACAAGTTGCCTATCTACCTGTATATCTTTTATCTATGATTAATTATACCATAAAAATAGTTACTATAACTGCTTTATGAAGTTCATGGGGATAGAGCTTCTCCTATTACACTGATTTCCCCACTACAGTCGTGACGCTCGCGCACAACGGATCGAGACTGAATAAATGAGAAGAATGCAGTTGCTCCATATATGTAATATTCCTATATGGATAGTTGGTATTGGAGAAAAACGTCCCTAAGTTACGGTGCCGATAATATTTATTTTCTCTCTCGTTCGAGTCACTTTATGTATACTGCGCATGCTTGAGAGTGCGCATAACCAAGCTGGAACCTCGGAAGATAGAGAAATCGTTGCCATACTGACTTCCTTAGCTGGAATTGCTTTCACTTACGAGCTTAAGCAATTAAAAGTATTAAATTCAAGGCGTCACCTCCGAAATTTGTTCGTCTTCATCAAAATGATAGATACAAAAATTTCCAACGGTGTGTTTGAAATTATAAAAAATGTGTCGCTTCGCCCAAGGTTTATAATTGCATCGAATTATTATGTGTGATATCAACCTATGGGCGATAGCGCCCATGCTTTTCCTACCAAGAACATCAACTTTTTCTTAACGATATTATTCTCCACGATTAAAAATAAAAGGGGAAAAGGAATGAATCTTTTCGTTTGAAAAAACACACAAGTAGTACGGCACGTAATCTTGGCAGTATTTAAAAGTGAGGATAAAAGATTTTATAAATACCTCGAACGAGGGAGCATACTTTTAATCTGGACCACTCGGCATCGCAAAAAGCTCGAATAGAATAGATTGCTGAATTCTTGTTTTCCTTTTGTTAGAGATTAATTAGTTAAATTCTTAGCCATGTCGAAGTTAGCCAAGATATTCAGAGAAACGGAGTTGCCGATTATCCGTTTCAAACAAACTACAGATTAATCTCCTAAGAATCCATTTTTACAAGTTGATTCAATATATAATAAATTGATGCTTCTAAATGTTCTCTATTTTGAGTCTCTGTTTAAAAATTAGTATTTTTCTAATAATTTTTAAAAGATTGATCAAAAATTGACGTTTCGATTTAGCTCCAGGTTTTATAAGTATACGTTATTGACATTGACAATTTGATATATTTATAAATAAATAAATAAATTATTATAAATAAATATATTAATATATTTGATATATATTAATAAATAGATCCTTACATCATGAACATAAAAATAAGAATAAAATCAGAAGAGAAATTTGTTCTAGTAAGAAAAATTAATTTTTGTTCAATACTTATATCTCAAATACGTAGCAGTACTTAATCGAACAAATTATTTGAAGTTTTATTAGAATTTACAAAATAGAGCAATAAATTATACTTAAATTATTTAGGTCTTAGATTCCTTCCCAAGAATTTTTAAATCTTTATAATTGAATTTATGTTTTTATTTCATGGTTCGTTAATGCAGTTGTTTTTTTTATCGTATTGATGACCTCTTAGTTCATTTTCTAAATATTGAGATGTCTGCCCTATGTAAACAGCATCACAATTAGTACTTGATATATAATATAACTTTTGTTTTTTGGTGTTTTAGATTTTAATTGAGTGAAATATTCTTACAACAACGTATTTCAAATATGAAAATGAAATATACGAACAAATTGATGATTGTACTATGGGAGCTTCCATTTCAAGTGTTATATCACAATTATTAATGGAAGTTCTTGAAATAAATATTTCATTCTCCTTTCGATATTTAAATGATTGCATTACTGTCGTACCAAAGAATCAAATTGAAAACATGAACAAAACGTTTAATTCTTATAATAAAAAACTTCAATTTACAATCGAAATCGAACAAAATAATAAAAGCAATTTTCTTGATGTCATATTATATAAAATTAACAATAACATAAGAACAAAATGGTATAGGAAACCAACTTGGTCCTTAAGATATTTGAATTTCAATTCATGTCATCCTATGTCACAAAAAAGATCAGTGATGATACGTTTGGCTGATAGATCTATCCAACTATTAGATCCTGAATTTAGATGCTTAGCTATTCAAAAAGCAAAAACTGCATTGAAAGAAAATCATTATCCGGAAAAAATAATAAACTACAAATTTCAAATTATTTTAATAAACAAGATATTAGTATACGTCGTAAAGGCCATAATACATCATTCAAATATTTCACTAAAATAAAATCAAAAACACCAAAAACAAAAGAAGTGATATTATATATAAAGTACCTTGTACTAATTGTGACGCTGTTTACATAGGGCAGACCTCTCAATATTTAGAAAATAGACTAAAGGGTCATCAATACGATAAAAACGAACCGTGAAATATCAAGAAAAACAAATTCAATTATAAAGATTCAAACAACAAAAAGAGAATTTTTAGAAATGGTTCACATTCATAAGAACGAAAAAGATATAAATGATAAAGAAGACCTAAATAATTTAAGTAAAATTTATAGCTCTAATTTGTAAATTCTAATAAAACTACAAAAAATTTGATTGATTAAGTACTGCTACAAATTTGAGACGGAAGAACTGAGGAAAAAATTAATTTTCCTATTAAAACAATCTATTGATCAATATACGCAATATAGTATATGAAGAAGGCGGAATACATTTTCGAAATTTTTTCAGAGTTGAAAAATCGAAAACCTTTATTTTGATACATTTTGCACACCTCATTTACCATGAAAATCCATATTATAAGCACCTGTATAAACGGTGTGCTACCATTTTCTCAATTTTTTGTTTACGAGAAATTGCATTTGGCATGTCCATTTTTGGGAAGCATCCCATATACCAAATATTCATTTCTTCAAATTTTAGAACAATTTCGTTAATATAAACAAATATTATTAATTAGTAAACAAAGACTGTAACAATATTCAATGGAAATCATCGAGCTGTCCACTTATAAGACCAATGCATGTTTGATTCAGATTTAGAAAGAAATTTGCCACATTCCCAACAATTCTACGTTCATTGGAAGCTCTCTTTTCCTATATTCCATTTAGGCAACTGCAGTTTCTTGGTATATTTTCTAGACCAATTTCTTTAATGGTTATTCATAAAATAATTGAGTAGAATGAAAAAGTTAATCATAATATTCGCTGTCTTGAAGAATTTTTTTTTTCAATTTGATTGGATTAAAAGTGTTTTGCATTCGATATAGTATTCGTAACGACAGTGTTTAACTTTGAATGCAAACGTTAAAAGTTCCATAACAACTCATCTCCGACATTGGATGCAATGGATAAAGTTGAAAATTGGAGATATCAATCAGTCATTTCACAAAGAAAACTGAGTATAAACAAAATTTGCGATGAAAATAAATTAAGACTTGCAAGAAGAATGTGGAACCATTAATATTTTTAATGATAATCGTCTCACTCAAATGAATAATGACAATAATGTATGTAGACGCCTCTACTTACGGACTAAGAATAATACCGAGAGAGTTTTGGAGGAACAAAAAGGGGCTTTCCTCACCCCTTTTATAATTTTAGCTCCGCATATTTCTCTATTCGTTTTGTCTTTCTCTTACATAAAATTCAGTGGAGCAAGCGAAGTAATATGCCCAATTAAATTTATTTTATACAATTTATAAGTTGAATTAATCAAACATTCGATCGTGGACTAAATCAGACACTTCAAAACCATTTCACACGATCATCAAGACGAATCTGGTCCATTTGATCCGAGTATATGTGAGAGTTGAGCTGAAAATTGAACAATATCACTTTTAGACATTTGGAATGAAAAATTGGCCGAAATTGACTTTCATCTATCTCCTCTGGCATAAGAAATATACCAAGACCAAATATTGGTTTCGAAAACTAGATTGGACATAGAATAATAAAAATGAGAGCTTGAAAAAATGCAAAGAATATTGAAAATCGAGCCAATGAAAATGAAAAAATATTTACTTGCATGTTCAAGAGCTCAAGAGAAGGAGCGGGACGGTTAGAAGACAGAACATGGACAACTTTGAGCATACTCATGACTTACTTGATAACAACTAATTATCAACTACACAATTCTGCAACAAAAATGCCGTTTTCAACTGATTTCTATGTATGTAGGTGTTCTGAAAACTAGAAAAATATTCAAAAAGTTTCAAAACGTTATTTTACAAAACGCAAAATTCTATTAAACAAAAAGGGAATTTTTGGCCTAACCTGAAGTCACAAATAAAAAAGAACAATTTTATTTTGTTTACAAATATATACAAGCCATAACGTATCATTACTTTCTAAATCGCCGTTTGTGGGCTAAATTAACAAACATGTTGCAGCCTGGGCACCTCATAAAGTCTGCAAACAGACCTTCGAAATTGATTTAAGGGCAAGAAAAAAGCTTTCCGATCTGCGATTCCTATAGTATGGCGCTATCAAAAAAACCATAGAGATGATTGTCACTTTCGCAGACTCTCTAGTAAGAATCCGACAGCTTCCGCCAATAGAAATGCATTTATGTTTACGATTCGATGTTTTCGTTGGTAAAAAGTGGAGATGATGAGTCCACGTGGACTGACGGTTTGTTAGATGTACACAGAATTTTATACGAGTGATAAACATTATTTTTAATTTCTTAATTTGGTATGAGTGCCATGCGTATTTATGAAATATTGATTGTTACTCGCATAACTGTCTTCTGCAATTGGAAGAACTATATTAATATGGATTAATTCATAGTAGTGGTTTTCCAGTACGAGACTCACGACAAAAAATATCAATATAATTGAATATAACGTCGAGAAAGTTGAATTATAGTGAATTTTCGTTGAATACGTACCTGATTTCTCGATGGACCTGCATATATTTACAAGTGATATAGAAAACGTGGGTTGCAGGCTCTAGGCTACAATATTCAAATTAAACGTTGCATGAAATTAAAATTATTATTTTAAAACTGTTGCCGTGGTACTGTTAACTTCTTCGTGTTGGTAGTAGGAGTAGATATGTGTGAATCATTGAATTATAACGAGTGAATCTTATGTTGAGATTACATAAATCGAAAATGTGTAGCTTTTGTACCATTATTTTTGTATATTTCCTAAATTTTCAATTATTGTACATTTTTAATTTCGTTGTCTTGAATAAATTCCCATATTTAGAATCCAACGTAATAAAAATATGTGATTATGAAAAAGTCGATAAGATGATCCAGTAAAAAATGGTTATTTAGATTTGAAAAATATTTCAAGGGCATAGGAATAAATTACAGATAGCTGAAATTTTGAAATAGAGTAGAATGACAACGGATAACACGGCACGAATACGATTTCCGTGGCGCCTGAATTTGCTATGCCATTGTAAATTGACCCAAAACAAGTCGAAAATAAAGAATAAAATTTTTCGATATCTTGCTTCGTTTTCGAGATATCCATAATTGAAGTTGGAAAAATTTATTTTTATTTAATATTTTTATGTTACAGACCGTTGATGTAAAACAGATCATATATTATAAAAGGACTAGTCCATATAGAAAAGGACTGAGGATATTAGTCTATACGAGGATATATTGAAAAATTCTTAGCCTACTATAGAACAAAACAAGATTTCAATGTCAAAATATTTTATTACTCAACATATTCTCCTATTAATTGGATACATTTATATACATACATACATTTATTACGATTTACGACCTATTAAACTTTTTTTCAGTTGAAGAAAGAGATGATAGTAGGACGGAGCCAAATCTGGTGAATAAGCGGGGTGTTCTAGTAAATCAAACCCTAAATCCCGAATATTTTACATGGCAACATGAGATTTAAATGCAGCGGCGTTGTCCTGCAAAAACAAAACACCTTTGGATAGCTTTCCGCGTCTTTTCTCTTCCTTTTTTATCCTATAGAGTGGTCAGTAATGTCGAATAGTAATCTCCAGTTATTGTTTTACCATTATTCAAAAAATGAATCATGATTACTCCATTGCAATCTCAAAAATCTGGAGCAATAACTCCAGCAGATTTTTGGACACAAAACTTCTCAGGTCTTGGAGAACTAGAGTGTCGCCATTCCATAGATTGTTGCTTTGTTTCTGGATCGTAGAAATATATCCAAGTCTCATTCATAATAACAATTCGGCTTAAGAAGTCTACATCGTTTTCAAATCGAACACAGATCGAACGCGATGCTTCTATCCTTGCACGCTTTTAGTCAACATTCTAACATTTGGGGATCCATTTTGCGGAAATTTTTCTCATGTCCAAATTGACGTGAACGATATGGTGAATGCATTTGTATGGAATAATCAGTGCTTCAGATATCCGTTTCAGCCCAATTCGATGGTCTGATTAAATCATGTCATGAACTGCATCGATATTTTCGGGGACTGACACAAAAACTGGTCTTACCGATCGGTCATCATCTTCAATGGAAAATTTACCTCTTTTGAAGCTTGCAGTCCAATTTTTCACGGTCGCATACGAAGAACATTGATCACCAAGGGTATTAAGCATATCTTACCTCTCAACCCTTTTAAATACAGGTACTTGATGATGGCTTTCGGTGGACATCTTTTTTCTTTTAACTTATTGCGTAACTCTGGTTTACTTTTTTGACAACAAACTTTACACTGACACTTCTAATAAGTTATTGTTATTGCTATGGTAACGCAATATTCTGTTTATGCATGGAACTGATCTAGGCTAAACAGATATCAATACATCCTCGTATGTGTAAAAAGCTTGTCTCTTAATGAACTGTCTAGTCCGTTTGTAAAAGTTCTAGTCTATTTATATACGGCCCAGCTGCACCCACGCCATATGTATATTCCTAAGATATTCAACCACATTTTTTTTATTTATTTATTATAGAAATGAGTTATACATAAAAATACTACCTACCCTAATCTAAGTAAATAACTTTTGAAAGCATTCAGAACGTACTTTTTGCTTGAAAGAGGATATTTTTACATTAAATTACTAATTAAATCTTCAAACTATCGTTAAATATTTTTCTTTATTTTATAAATAATGAAAAACAACCAACAATTCTTTATGAAAAACATCAAATTATCCATGTATTTATCGTATGTTGAGTTGTTTTCATCACAGAGTGATGAAAGTTATAAAAAATTGCTCATTTTACTATAAAAATCTATTTTTTTTTCAATATAACTTTGGAGTATCAAGGTAAATAATATAAAAATTAAAAAAAAAACTTTTGTTTATTGTATTACAAGATTCATATTGAATTTGAGTTCATAAAATATTAGGAAATAAAAATAATTATATGCTTACCGTCAAAATAGTGTTGACACTAACACACTGGTCTTCGAGAGCAAGGAATATATTAAAGTTTGTACACCTTGGTCTATATATATTTTGAATAGAACTTATAAATAAATGAGAATTATAATGACAATAAAAACAAGAAATATGATATTAGGTCAGGGACTAATAGACTTGGAGATCTAAGGAACAAAAATGTTTTCTGTAGGGTTACCAATTCAATCGCTCTGATATTAATGCATCAATTTTAGTAGATAGGATGGAATAAGAAATGAAAAATAATACCAGGGTACTACAATAACTCTTGTAAGTTATATTATTCATGTTTGAGAGGGGGGATGATAGTAGTTTACGAGGGGGTGAAGATCTTATCGATGTACCACGTTTCAATGACTGTCTATTTAAATTTTTGATAAATCTTCCCTTCATTTTAATTTAATCCTACTTCGCACAGTCTCACATTCTCGCACCTTCACCATTAAACCTGATTTTCCATTTACCATTCTGAGGCCTCTGGTTAAAAGTACGGAGAAGTAAAAACTATTTTTCTCAGATCCCGGAGCTCTCATTTTAGAGACATGTTGAGTCAGACCAAATGCGAGATTTGTTCATCAAATCCTTAAAGAATTCAACAGATTTATCAAAAGAATAAAGAACGTTTCGTCCAACCCTTTGATACCATTAATATACAACGTTCTTACCGAAAAGTTTATTATAGCTTACATCAATACCAACGAACTGTATCTCGATTTCTGAAAGATACGTAATCAAATTAATTTCTGCCATCGTTTCAATAATAAAATTTTAAGGATCGTGCTGGAAACTTTTTCATTAAAATTATTCGAAAAATAACATATCTGGAGGAAAGATAAAAGGATTCTCTTTGGGTATTTCTAATTACGCAATGGTACGTAATTTCATTACGTTTCTCCCAAATATATCGATTTTCAGTTTTACCAAACGCCAGTGGCGTACCAGAAATAATTATTTTTTCGTTTTTAACATATCGCCATGACTTCGGTGCTTATCAAAATATTACCAGAAATGGACAGCCCAAATCTAACATTAAACATGAAGTTTGACATTTTTAATGGTGAACGAACTCAGAACGTGTTGTTATACGAGTGTTATTTAAGTTATTTACAGATACTTGATTTATTCAACTTGGTGGAAAATTTTCTATGACCTTCGAAGTGGATTGAACCAACAGCAGTAAGCCGATCGATTTTTGATGAGGAAGCACCGATAATCGTGGTGCTTCAAAAGATGTCTATAAGATCGTGACAGGCAACGAATCACTAGACCTACGATTGAAGGGTCATTTGCCCAACAGTTTTGGCAACCAATGGTTTCTTCTTATCCCCTCAGATCAAAAATCAATTCCGAGATCTTTCTATACTTAAAAAAGCGATTGCTGCGTTCAAATCACATGCTTCGACAATTGGTTCAATCGTATGCAAAAGTGTATTGATCTGAATAGAAAATAATTTGAAAAAGAATATCCATATCCAATTATGAACCTACCCTCGTACATCCAGAAAATATTTGGGGGATGGAAGAAAATGATTTTCGGCGATATATAAAAGAATAGAAAATACTGATAAATTGGATAAATAACTTTATAACACCAACATATTAAAAAATAAAAAAAAAAACTAGATGCAATGATTGTAAAGACAATACTAATTAGAAGAAGTACATATGGTACCAGATGAAGGTAATATTGGGTACATCAACAAATGGTTTTGGACAGTCATGCAGCTAGAAACAATGTCATCCACGGCTATGAACTTGACTCATTCAACATAGCTTCAATGATTGGAGAAGACAGTCCATATTCCGCCATTAGCTCTCCATTTCTGGAAGCGATGGTTATGTAGATTGATTCAGTGGAACGTAGGAAACGCCATAGCGTTGGATGTTGACCACCGATGACATATATCTCGTCGATTGCATTATCTCAATGGCTACATCACTAGATTCTTGATTCTTGATGAAATGAGTTACAACTGCCATCCACGGCTATGAACTTGGCTGTTGTAGTTTAACATAGCTCGCATACTCTAGCGATTGGAAAAGGCAGGCCATATCCCGTCACTAGCTCTTCCTCTGGTTCGGTAGCAAACGGTGGGAAGGAACTATGCTCTCTAATTCTTGAGGTATCCTTGGTGCGACTCAGTGAAACGTAGAAAGCTTTTTCGGGAAGCGATGCACCAGGGCTATGGTATATATCTCGTCCTTCTACTGTCTCGTTTTCTTAGTGTGCGTTCACATTGTCTTCGCGCGCGTTGTCCTGTTCAAATTGGTTAAGCGTCGTTTTAGTTATTTTTTAGCTTTCGAACCAAAAGGACATGATGAGTTTGGTATCCAAACGATTATATTACTCATAGAAAGTACACGACTGCGAAGGTAAATTTCAAAGAAAAGCAAGGCGCTCATGAACTTAATAAAAATAGACTTGCTTATGGTGAATTCCATCACGTTTATCATGAACTTCGCAGTGATCCAATAAGATATTTTCAGTTTCAGAAAAAATCAATCATCGACTTTAAATGAAAACAACTACGCACTTCGATTCCATACTAAATAAAAGTATAAACATGAGCACACCACAAAGGCGATGCCGCTCAAAAAAACGAACAAGATCGAAGCTCGAGCGGAGTAGATCTTCTGATGAATGGAGGTGTCCTCAGATCACATGTATCGTCTCTCTTAGATCAACATCAACTTGTTTTGGGAAAATGGTTCAGCATATACTTCTGCTGAGAAACACAATCCAAGTGCTGTATTCAAAAGATCAACCCCCTGCAGCTTTCGTAGTATGTTGTTGCGGGAGTAGATATCAATTTTTGTGGCTTTGCAGTATTTCTTCAATGTTTAAGTCCTATGAAGTGTGATTTTCTTGGGGTTTTGTCCAAGTTAACCATCAATCACCATTCTAAATATTTACATTCAATGTGAAAAGCACACACTTCCGTTTTCGATAGATTTGGAAGTTTTGTTTGTAGTAGTAATGAAGACTACCGGGGCAAGCTCAAATTCTAAGGTGTTAATAACTTGTGTAGCGATAGAGATAGCTTAAATCCGTTAAATCAAGACCAAAATGGGACATTGGAATATAGGTATGGAAGGAAGAATGAGAAAATACTATACAATGAAGATAACAAAAATAATGGATGCAAGTGAAGCAGGATATAGAGAACCAATGATGAAGCTAAAATAAATTAAGTCGAGATGAAATAACTAAAAATAATAGCGTGACAAACAATGTGACACAATTGTAGAAATTAAGAGAAAAAACAAATTAAAAATAAAGACATGAGAGTTAAATTGGTATGAACATACAAGAAAGGCGATGGGAAAAGAAATTAACAGAGAATATAGGGTATAGATAAAATGCGTGCGATAGGGGATGAAAAAGGAAAAATGAAAACATTAGTGGGAGACAGGAGAAAATAGAAATATTAGATATAATAGAAACCGGAATCCTTGTTGGACACTTGAACAATTATGAACATAATAGAAGGAGGAAAAGATTACATTTGAGACTTCTAAAATGGTTATTTTGGATCTGAATTGAAAATATTAAATGGACCTTTCCAAAGATACAATGACACAATTCAGGTACTAAAATTTTCAGGACAGACTTGGTTTTCTGAACCATCCTGTCTTGTTTGTAATTTCTATGCAGTGCTATCGGAAAAACTAATTTTTATTATTGAAGTTTTTATATTAAGAAATGAGTATTCGATTTATTTTTCCAATTTTTTTCGTAGAATGAAAAAAATTTATAGAGTTGCTTGGAAATAAGTATGATTACGTTCAATTTATGCATTGTGATTTAAATGTTGACGTACTTGAACCATTCAACCTTTGCAAACTTAACATAACTGGCGCTAGATGTAATTTTTATTTTAATAAAGGCACTATAATCTTCAAGCGAAATTGAACATTTTTTAGCAAATATTTATTATCATTTATATATTATTTTTAGTAAAGTTTAAAATCAATTCGACGTAGATACTTTTTTTTTCAACTTTTCAAATTTAAGTTGCTCTCGACTAACGAAAAAAATATTTCAATATTAAGAACAAAAGCATGTAAAATAAAACTTTTTCATGTCTGACTTTCAACAGTGCTGTCAGTTTTTGCTCTCAAATATTATCGGGTCATCATTAAATTTAATATGTACCAAAAAAGAATCAAAGCATTTTGGATTTTTCCCAAAATTTTCGTATAAAGTGTTTCATTAAGTAAATTTACGTTCACTGGAAAAGCATACACGTTCCTTCTTGATATCACTGTATCAAGTGGGTCCAGTTGTATTCCAATAAAAATGTACTTAATGCCTTATTAATCAACTGAAATTCGAAGAGCTGCAGTTATTGCCAAATTGAAAAATAGCTGGCTGGTTTATCAGGAAATCTGTCAGGAAATCGAATCAGGAATCAGAAAATCGTCAGGAATTGATGAGAAAACATGAGGACAGAATTCTCCACAAGAAAATAAAAGAATTAGCAGAAATGATAAAACAAAGGCCTACTTGTAGACTCACCAACAACAACAATGTAGCTATATCGGAATTAGGCGAATTAAACAGCTAATGGGGAGATTATATACAAGAATTATTCTTAGACATAACGCCAGACCACCAGAAATATGAAATACAAGGAAAGAGTCAGCCAATATTAAAACAAGAAGTGGAGAAAGCCATCTGAAATGCTAAAAATGGAAAAAAGCTTTTGGATCAGGTGACATACACATCTGAACATTATCATCAAATTATTCAATCAGATATACGAAAGTGGAAACATTCCACAAGTCTGGGTGACGTCAGTTTTCATCTCCCACCCAAAGACCCGTAAATGGCTTAGAACACGGGAAGCATTGATCAGTTTCATTATACTACTACAAAAATGCGAGACCAGCAAAAGGACCTTTTCTTACGTTTTATTGATTAAGAAAGGACTTTCGACAAAGTAAGACATTATAAGCCTTTACAGGAAGGGTCTAGACAAGAATGTGGGGAGAACTGAAACTGGCGACATAGAACCATACAGTATTAAAATAAGCGTGCGACAGGGATGCATGTTCTGTCCTCTACTCTTCAATATATGTCTTTGCCAGAGCGTTAGATGAAGCAAGAGAAGGTGTTGAAATCAATGGAAAAATTCTTAATAATATTAAGTACGCTGATTTCACGGTCTTAATTGCAGACAGTGAACAGTATCTCCAAGCACTCTTAGATCGCATAAAAATTATAGGAGAAGATTATGGCCTTAACATCAGCATCAAAATGATCAAAACCATGATTGTCTCCAAAACATCTAATCATCCTCCCACGTCTATCAACGTAAATGGTGGCATCATCGAAAATGTCGAGAAATTTAAATATCTGGGAAATAAAAGATATAGACCCAGATATAGATCACGCATCGAGCAAGCAATAAATGTCTTGTCTAAAAATGGGACAATTGTTTACATTCCGAGCCCGATGGTGAAATGCTATACCTTTAAAGTGAACTCACTAAGGCGCTTATAGAGTTTCGATATGTGGATCTTTCGGAGAATGCTGAGAATTCTCTGGACCGCTCATATCATATCAAGAAGGAATGTCACCGACAGGAAACTTATAGAATTAATAAAAACTCGAAAAACCTCGTATCTGGGACACATATATAGAAATGACAAATACAGACTTTTGCAACTTGTGACCAAAGGGAAAATCGAGGGAAAACGTGGTCCTGGCAGACGACAAGCTTCATGGCTGAAGAATATTCGCGAGTAGACCGGTTTAGACTCTCAGCCTTTGATAAGAAGGGCCAGAGACAGAAATGAATTTTTGCTAGGGTTATCGCCAACTTTCGTTAGAAGAGGGCATCCAAAGAAGAAAAAGAAGGTCTCTCACAATACTGGGAACTCATCTAGGTCTCAATGCGAGTGAGTATCATAGCCAGAGTGATGAAGTGAAAGTAACAAGACTGAAGGTTGGGTCTGACACAAGGAAAATTTCAAATTATTCATGTGTGTCACTTGGAAACGAATTATCATCACAGATGAAAAAATATTCAAGTCCGGCAAATTTTCAGTAAATGTTTGGGTTTGGATGAGTATCAATGAGACTAATGTTTGTTGAAGAATTGTTGCAAAGTTCAACTTTAAAGTTCACTTCAATATTCCAGACAATATTATAGTTCCATCATTAAATCAAACTTATGATGGAAACAATTTGTTTCGACCAAACAATATTGAGACTTTACCGTGGCCGTGAAATAGTCCTCATATAAATCCCATTGAGTATTTTTAGAAGCGATTGATAAGAAAAATTTACAAAAGGGATTTTCGACCTAGAAATCAAGAAGAGCTATGGGCAGCCTTAGAACCATCATAGAAAGACCTCAATTTAAATTGATATATTTATCGGAATTTAAATCGCTTCATGCCATTCAAATTACTAGAAGTGAGTGAAAAGAATGGAGCTCTAACTAATTATTAACAAATTTATTCTCCTCTTTAATTATTTATTGTCCAATATGTTGAACATTTGTTCTGTTATCTAGTGTTTCATCATCATTATAAGATTTACTTCTATTCTGTATTTACAAGTTCCATTATGGATTCTTTAGAAGTGACTCACTTATGACGCGGCCTGTGATATAACAGGTCGTAGGAAACTTGATTCTTCTCAAATCATTGCCGGGGTCTTTACTGAGATCAGACTGGAAAGTATTCGCTGTTTTAGTTTGAAACAGTACGATTTGTTTCAAAGTTTTCATTATGTAGTTCTGTTTGGTGATAACATCGGAAGACCTCATCGTTTTACTTTCTTTGTTCCATTGTAGAACACTATGAACATTTTTCCTAATGTCCAAGAAACACAGTTTGTGACCAAGGGTTCATATCATCTCAAGCTCTTCTGGATCTATTCAGAAGGATTAAGTGAGAAGAGTATTAGTTGCTGGAGATACAACGGCAAAAAAAGATGTTTAGTATTAAGGAGCGCTTTAGTAGTCTTTACATAGCTAAATAATTGTAAAAATCTGATCTAAGACTTGTATGTTATTTCAATGAATGTAATTCTATACTGATTAATTTCAATATTAAGAACAGAAGCATGTAAAATGAAACTTTTTTATGTTTGTCTGTCAACAGTGCTGTCAGTTTCTGCTCTCAAATATTGTCGGGTCATCATTAAATCCAATGTGTACCAAAAAAGAATAAAAACTGATATTTAAATTTGGATGAAAGATTAATACCTTAAGCAGTAACCCTGTTTGTACTATGACCAAAATGATTCTATTAAATAATACAGAATTATCAATAAATTGTAAAACAATGTGAAAGGCGAATCATTTAATTGACGTATTAAAAGAAAAAAAAGTATTCATGAGGTTTATTTTTATATTGTAATATTCATATATAACCATTGCTTCAGTATTGTAATTGACTTGGCAAATTTTCAAATCTCAATTAAGTTATTTTTTCGTTTTTCTGGAAAGATTCGTTACTGGGTATTTTTGTCCACGATATACAATAAATAGTTATTTGCGTTAAATTCCGGGAAGTGATTTAGTACTGTACGTTTATGGACGAGGCAACGAAGGAGCCGAGTCAAAATTATCTAATGCAGTACTGTAATAATAACTTCACGGATGTATGTCGTTAGATATTTTTTTCATTCTGCTCTCGGTTTTATTTAAAAAGTTATTTTAAAATATGAAAAGTCATATTTGACAATTTTCCTGAAAAATATCCCATTTGAGTCTTCTCTTATTATTTAAAAAAATAAAAATTAACGAAGTCACTAAGGTAACATTTTAAACAAAGGCAGAAATATTGAATTTTGTATTTGGAGAATTTAAAAGTACTGTAAAGTACAAGGTTCCCGTTAAGTGCCATTTTCCGGACACAAATTAGTACTGTCGACTTTACAGTACAGTACGTATTTTTCAGTACTTTGCAAATTATTTTTCAGACATGCTATTATTTTTCACTAAACTATATAACAGCTTCCTACGTGAACGTTTACATTTTATTAATTTCTAGTGATCCTATACCAATATCCTGTCTCGTCCTACTCATTTCATCACATCATTTGTAGCACGCGGAGATCTATGGCACGCGGAGTTCGTTCTCGTTCAGGACAACGCACCTCGTGCAATTTCAATCGCTAAGCCGCCACCTACGAGCGGAGTTTTCTACAGAGAGATGGGAAGTAGATATGTGTATAGTTTAAAAAACAGTTATAAAATAACAGAATTTAAAAATTTTTAAACTTTGAGCTAATTATCTCTGAAAGTTTTGGTTTTACAGAGATTCATAACCTATTTAATAAAAAGTGGTTGAGGTGTATATTTGTTTTATATCTTCTTAACTAATGTTAAATGTGTTTTTATTGCATTTTAGAGTGTATTTCTGAATTATACTATGTCAAAGCTGGAAGTTAGAAGAAATTTCAGCTAGAATCGATGACAACGACCAAGAACATCAGCTTTTTATTTTATTTATTTTTCAGGGAACAAATTATCGGACACAAACAAATTTGTATAATCAACATGAACGTGTTGGGGATATTCGATGGTATATTTTGAATATAATCCACAAAAACTTGAATGTAATGGGAATTAAATCAAACTCAAGCATCAATCGACGAGATTTTTTATTGTGTTACTACGAGACAACGTATATTTTGGATTTTCTAATAAAATTGCTACAATCGATTATGAAGACAGATTTAACATTGACAAAACAGGAAGTATTATCCTGACATCTTGAAAGTAGATACTTTATATGAAAGCCCCAATTAATTTGATGTTCTATAAAAAACAAAAACCAATGCTTGTGGATTTCTTCAAACAACTCGTAGAACAAAGTGAGAAATTACCATATATGTAATACTCCTATTTGGATAGTTGGTATTGGAAAAAACATCCCTAAGTTACGATGCCGACAATATTCATTTTCTCTATCGTTCCAGATACTTTATGTATACTGCGCATGCTTGAGAATGCGCACAACCAAG
This sequence comes from Diorhabda carinulata, assembly GCF_026250575.1. Taxonomy (NCBI): domain Eukaryota; kingdom Metazoa; phylum Arthropoda; class Insecta; order Coleoptera; family Chrysomelidae; genus Diorhabda; species Diorhabda carinulata. The sequence continues at coordinate 23,775,072 of NC_079463.1, forward strand.
CTGGAGCCTCGGAGGATAGAGAAATCGTTGCCATTCTGTCTTGCTCAGTCGGAACAGCTTCCACTTATGTCCAGCTGTCCAGATAGAAGTATTAAATATATGGAAATTACAATCAAACTGTCAAAATGGTACAAAAAATATAATTTCCATCTTTTGAATACAGCGGTTGTTTTCCTTATTTTTGTTTTCATATAATACGAACCAAATGCTCACTGTTTACAGAGTGTTCCTAAATACATGCGACAAAATTCAGTTGAGTTGATTGCTCGTATGAAATTATGATGGGATTTTCCAACAACAAAATTTCCTCAGCTCACCCCTTTTCCGAGCTACTTCCTTAAAAAGTGGTGACTAAAATTGAGTTTTTCTTTTTTTATCCTGAAATTTCAATGAAGCTAGAAATTCTGTAATCAAGGGTATTTTTTCAATATTCCTGTTAGGTTATACGGGGATGAAATAAGCAACCCTTACTTTATTTCATATCAAAATATTTTTTGCAAGATGAAGTTTCATGAAATGAAATTATAACTGGAAATCCTTGTTTTTTTATTCAAAAATTTTTTTTATTGTCAAATTTTTTTCCCAAAATCAATAGCTGCAGAGAAAAATTGAATTTCATGATTTATGTTTTTTTTTAATAAATTGTGTGGAAAACAGTGAATATGTAAAATGTAATACAATTTATAATAAATTTTTAAAATTGAGGGCTGCTACTTCCACCCCCGAATAATGTAAATATTGAGAAAATTCTCGTAGTTAGTCTTTTGAGAGTGGCCCATTATTACATAATTTCAACTGTCTAGCATTACCAAAATTTTATAAAAAAACAATAAACACTCAATTTTAGACACCACTTTATAAGGGTGATAGCTCGGGAAGAGGTGGGCTTAGGAAATTTTGTTATAGGAAAAACTCATGTCATACAATATATACATATATATACCGCTCGATAAGAGTTATAGCTCTTCCAATATCAATTGCAGATTATAAAAAGCCTTGCTCACAATTTTGTTTGATCTACCTATTTGGAACTTAGAAAAAATTCATTATTATTTTAACTCGTTAACTTGCTACAACTGAATATTAAATTATAAAACGTAAATAGACGAGTAGAATGTACCTGCCTGTAAGGGAATTTGGTTAAAACAGGATACCAGACGTGTACTGAGCCCTTTTTGTACCCCATTCATCTATTAGAACTTCGGTAGTAGATAAAATTATTCTTGACAATTCGGTTAATGGCATTCGTTTATACATTTTTTTTGTGTTTAGAAGGAATATTTCAAACAAATTGTTTACATACGCCTTCCGACAGCTTCGGCCAATAGAAATGCATCTGTGTTTACAATGTTTCCATTGGTGAACAGCGGAGATGATGAGTCCACGTGGACTCACGGTTTGTTAGATGTTTATTGAATTTACGGAGAGTAAACATTATTTTCAATTTCTTAATTTGGTATGAGTGCCATGCGTATTTATGAAATATTGATTGTTTCTCGCATAACTGTCTTTTGCAATTAATATTGAAAGAACTATAGAGGGTTAACGTTAATGCTTTCACGGATTTTTATATTGCTGATATCCATATATTAAGAATGGATTATTTCAATAAAATATCGAGTAGTCTTGATTTTGGAATATGTAGGATATATTTGGCAAAAATTTAGAAAATAAAAGGTGTCTAAATTCTAGACTAGAAAATGAAATCAAAATTAAGTAATATAATCGAATATATATCTTTCCTTCGTAATTTATGATTTGCTTTGAGAGCTGTCCATTCCAGAAATATGTCTTGGGCAGATTACAAAAGTAAAGATATATAAATGGAATTCTTTAATTTCTTATTTTTTAGAGCTTTTGATTGCTTCTAAATGTACTTGATTTTAGGTCTCTTCTGTTTTAAAATTAGTTTTTCTTAATAATTTTTAAGAAATTGTGGAAAAATTAACGTTCCGACTAATTTTAAGTCTGATATTTTGATAATGACTTAAAAACTAATAATAAATAAAAATTTAAACTAATTTTAAAACAGAAGAGACCTAAAATCAAGAACATTTAGAACATTTTCCTAATTTGTATTTACAAAATATTTTCATAGTTAGAATTGTGTCGAACCAGCGCACCATTTACACTACACTACACACTTAATGTAGTGGTGGTGCGCACTTTACACAACTAGCTCTGCTAGACTAAAACCAAGGGTTTGGAGAGTAAGATAGAACTGTTAGTATACGTACATTACATACCCGCAATCTAGTCTTTGAATATACTGTCCACAATAGGCTTTCTTTGATTGCAGACCACTAAATACCATAAACATATGCGATAGTGCGCATGACAGCCATTAAAGGGTGAGATGCCTTCAAGGATATCATTTATTTTGTACAAGAATATGGAATTAATGATTTGAAAATTATCATTGGAAAGCAGAATATTGTAGTAAGCGAATATGTTCACGTGTACTTGGATGATGCTGCCGTGACCAGGGACGTAGAATTGCTGTCGAAATTAATAAGCACAGAACTTTTAGAATGATGGTTTGAGAAACTATTGCCTTTTAGGACTTGGGTTCATTCAATGCAGTGCAGACCATCTTAGCACCGTAGTTCAATTAATGCCCATACGTCTTTTCAAACAAAACAATGAACAACAACAAATTACTCATCGAACTATGGAGTTCCTCCGATGTTTCACGTTAGACACCCTAAGCATCAAACTTGAACCCCATCGTAATATGTCTAATTGCATGTTATCATTTGATTCTTCATGTAATTATTAAATGAATGAATTGAATTCTTCAATTGAAAATACAAAAAAGGTCCATGCTCAGAATTGATCTCCTTCAGTTCGGGAAAATGCTGCTGCATTTAAGTTACCTGTTTGTTTTGTGATGTGGGGGTCCCGTGAAGAGTCGAAATTTTATGATGTAGTTCATTTCTTGGTAAATCGTCTCTCACAATGTCTTAAGCTGTTAAATATGTTAATATGTTATCAATGTTACTTCGAATATAATATTAGTTCTATTACAAAATCATCAATAATCAAATCGTCCCATATGTTTGTGAAAAAATTAAATATTAAATCGTTGTATTTGTCCAATTTGAATATCACGAGAATTGACAATCAAACTCTATTAATTATACTTATGTCTTGATGAATTACGTTGGTTTTAACACTACCTCCAATAGCTACAAATAAAAAGAAGAATCCGAGTACAGATAGATGTGTTAATTAGTCGGTGCACGAGGCCTCCGGGGCTGGCGGGACCCCGCCTCATTGACGCGCCTACTACATCTTTAAGATGGGTAGTTATTTTTTAGTTATTTTGGAACGATTGGTTCCCAAAAGATTCACTATACTTTTAGGAGTAAGCGTAATTTAATATTGTATACACTTATCTAGCGTATTCTATTTTATATCTTCAATATACAGTGTGTGTCATATCACTTCTAATGGGCAAACAATGATATACTTCAAATTTAAAAATTTTAAAATCGAACATACAATTTTTCAAATATCCGGGAATTGTCCCAGAAATACCGGCTTCACCTAGAGATTTCAGTAGTTGTTTGTAAGATACCACTGTATTAAAAAGTGCACAATCTATACAGCATATGTTTCAAGTTATTTGTTTGGCTGCCATCAAAAGTGAATGTTTTCAGTGATTTAGTAAACGTGGAAAAAATTTGTCATCGTTATTTGTTATTTGATACAATATTTTTATTTGAAAAGTCCAACCAATATAAAAGCTGTACTAGATTCTACTCTGGGTCAGACTGCTCCTTCGATATCAACTGTAAAATATTGGGTAGCATAGTTTAAAGAAGCCGTTCGACCCGCGAAGACCACCATCGCAGTGGTCGATCAAATGAGGTGACGACTCCAGAAATGTTGAAGAAAATCCACGAAGCGGTACTGGATGATGGTCGACTGAATGTACGCGAACTAGCAGACATAGTAGGTATTTAAAAAAGGGTACATCGCATATTAACTGAGTATTTGACCATGAGAAACCGCATTTGCTCACAATAGGACAAAAACAGCTTCGTGAAAATGTTTCCATAGAGTGTTTGGCAATGTTTCTCAGAAATTTTTCGCCATTTAATAACCATGGATAAAAAGTGGATCTGTCACTTCACATCCGAAACAAAATAACAATCCAAACAATGGAATGAAAAGGGAAATCCGACTCCAAAGAAGACAATGACCGTTTCATCTTCAGGTAAAGTGATGGTGTCGGTTTTTTGGATTGCTCGTAATATAACTTTCATTGACTATCTTGAAAAAGGAAAAACCATCAACGGCAAGTATTACGCGAAATTATTGCAAAGGTTGAGCGAAGAAATTAAGCAATAACGGACGCATTTGACTAAGAAGTAAGTGCTGTTTCGTCAAGACAATGCACCAGCTCACACATTCGTTATTGCAGTGACCAAAATCAATAAAATAAAGTTTAAATTACTACCTTATGTACTCTATTCGCCAGATTTATTTTCTGTTCCCAGACATGATAAAATGGCCTGCTGATCAAAGATTCTTATTTCAACTTATTGACCTTCCTCGAAACTCCCTTTAATTGATCACATTTTTGAGGTCTACATTGGTAAGTAGATAAATATGGAATGTAATTATTCCATTTCTTACGAAAATGAAGAGTTGAGTAGAAGTTCATGCCGATGCATCATTTGGGCAAGTGGAAATCATAACGGTGATTTAGGATACCTTGAACTATCAATCTTATCAATTTTATAATGGGACCATCGAATATTGAAGGTCACTTTGGGCAAACTCAAATATCAATCAATTCATTACTTCAAATGGAATACTCTATTGAATTTTTCATAATAGTTTATAATAATTTCCTCCATTAACAATGATATACTTTCATTAATAATGTTTTGTTAGATGAAGACTGCAAACGGGCATTAGAAGAAAGAAACCAAGCAAAAGAGAGGATTTTGAAAGACCCAAAGGACGCATTGAAACAGAAGGACGCACAGGAAAGAAAGAAAGTAAAGAAAATGTACAGGAAAAGGAAAGCATAGCTTCTGGAGGTTGAACTGAAAAAAATTGAGAAACATTATATGGACAAAGACATTAAAATTTATATCAAGAGGCAAAAAGAAGTGAGAGACCAAGGGAACGAGAAAAACGAGTTTAAAGAAGAGGAGACACTAAATAAACCATTCTCGGTAGAGAAAACATCCAAAAATATAAGTGGAAGAAATAATTAATAATATGAAGATTGCCAAAGGTGCAGTAGAAATGAGATTCCAATAGATGTGGCGAGATAATTCGATTAAAAACATATGGAAACAAGAGCAGATGTTACATCAATTAGATGAGGCAATTATTTGAAAAGTACATGAAAAAGTATAAGCGACAAACTACGTGAATTATAGGAGCATTACTTTGTTAGATGACATATACAAAGTCCTAGCTATAATCGTAATAAATAGATGAGACAATTAGTTGGCTAAACAAGTGGACGAGTACCAAGGGGGTTTCAAAAGGGAGGATCAACTATATTTCCATTCTAAGGCAACATATAACAATAGCTATGACTGAGGATTGAATCTGGAGCTCCTCTTGATAAATTTTAAGCGAGCTTATGAATCAATAAGTAGAAAACATTCATTCCAGGTGCTGGCAACACTCGGAATACCCTAGAAAATACTATATTTCGAAAAAAAGACACTGAATAACACCGAAAATAAAGTAGTTGCCGAAGGAAGAGCCATCTTCTCAAAAGGGATGATTTACAACAAGAAAACACAAATCCTCCCACTTGAAAATGATGTGGTACTTATAACTAGGACGAGAAAAGATGTAGAAAAAATATTTGTAGTCTTTGAACAGGAAGCAATGAACAAAGAACCAAACGAATGGAGAGGGATTTAAATGATTTCAACCAATTAAGAGTGACGACCGAGCAAAACAAGCCTTCAGAAGTTCGGTGGAAGTGACAAACCAAGGAGATGGAACTAGGTAAATCGACAAAAAAGAGAACAAAACTATTTAGATCGAAAGAAATTTCAAGAGCCACCAAGCTACGTATTTACAAGACAGTTATACAAGTAATGGTACTCTAGGGCAGTGAGTGCTGGATCATGAACAAAAAAAAGGAATCAAATGGGAGTGAAAGGTACTAAAAAGAATTTTCCGAGAATTTTAGGAACAAAACGAGTGGAGGAAAAGAACAAACTCTACCGGAAGGGGCATATAGCCAGAATGGACGAAGATAGTTGTGTGGAAAGATCCTTATTAAAAGAAGAAGAAGTGAAAAGGTAAAGGGGGCGGCCACGGGAGAAATGGATAGAAGCATGTAGAGAAAAGTTATTAATAATGATAATAGATAACTGGCATGAAATAGTCATTAACAGAAATAGAAGGAGAAAAGCAGTAGAGCGATTCCAAACCTTGTACCTGACAGATTTGGTTAGTCAAAAATAGAACCGTTTTTTATACATGAGCCTGTCACTTCAGTTTGACACAATATTTTGTAGAGAAAATATTGTTTTCAATAAAGATTTCACATCCTTACAATCACAAGGAAGTTTCATGAGAACATTTTTGTGTCATGGGGCATATGCCCCAAAAGAAATCGTCTAAAAATATGTTTTGCAAGCGTCAATGGATAAACTAGACAAAAGAATAACATTTAATCAAAGAACATCATATTTACTAATACATTCACGTTTATTTCAAATGGTGAGGGAAAAGACAATATTTTGAAAATTTAACGAATAAGAATCAACGATGAATAGAGGAATGCCATAATCAACGTCCAAACAGATACAATATCATCTTTACAATGCATATGCTAATGTAACGAAAAAAGATAACGAGATACTCCTTTTCGAAGTAGTGATTATCTCGATGCAGTATTTTCCAATTATATATGTAGAAGTTGGCCCATTGAATAGTCACGGAGATTCCCTGATCTCAATCCTTTGGACTTTTTTCTTGTCATATTGTTAATGAGCAGTAATTATGAGATTTTGTTTACTTGAAATGATAAAATTTGATTATTTGATTAGTTGTTCTCAATAACTTTGTTATATGTGGTATAAAAGAAATAAAATTTTGAAGAGTCGCAGATTATGAAGTTACCGAAGAGTGAAAAGCTGAACGGATGTTGTAATTTGTAATGGTGTTTGAAATATTAGATTGTACGTTTATAATCATCAAGATATTGGATTTGTGAGGTAAATTTAAAGCAGATTCTTTATAACAAAGAGCTCAAAGAATAAAACCCATATAAGAAATATTAGAATTATAAATTATAAAGAAACATGAATATATTGAAATTCTTCTACTTCAATGAATCAGATAAATGAAATGCATCAACCATGCCACTTTTAGGAAATTTATAAATGATCATTATTGAATAGAATAATTCTAGTTATACTTTAAACAGGATTAATTTTCTAAGACTTAATCTCTTATCCAAACTGAAATATCAGGTGATGAGTATGCTAATACATACAACTTAATTGCGATTTTTACACACAAATTATCAGTCTGCTTCGTTCTTGGCGCCTATTTGAGTTGGTACTTAAAACTAGTAACAGTAGTTTTTAGGAAAAAGTTTGATTGTATACTATTTATTATTTGAAAAAAAAACAGTATCTGAATGAAATTAATCCCAAGTATGTGATATATATCAATGTGTATCACTTTTAAGTGATTCACAGTAGTTGATTTAATTGAATAATGTGGATGAACTGAGTATTTTTAATCAAAGAACAACATAAGTAGTTAGTAAGTAGTTAAAGTAGTGTTTTACGTTTAAGGAGAATTTGAAGTACTTGAGTAACTCAAAACCAAACTCACAATAAACCAAAACAGAAAAAAAAATGTGAAAATTAGATTTATGGATGTAATTTCTAGCATAAGAATATATAACTACACATATCAGTGAATCACAAGATTATTGCGACATTTTCCATTTACTCCCAACATTCTTATCAAGCTTTTGAAACTGTAATGTTCCCTTTTTTATCACTATTCATTATATTTGTATATTCGCTTGCTTTTTCTCCGATAAATACACCCATTACATGTCTTCGAACATTTCGGTGTTTTCATCCATCATAATATTCTAATTATCCTTTTTTCACCCTAATCTTGGTTGGTAACTTTCTTATTATGCTTTAAAATGAAACTTTACTACGGAAAATGAAGTTTCATTTCATGAACACAGGGTATTCCAGGACAACCTATACAATCTTAATAATATAGTAAGAATTAATTTTCAATGGATTTTTCAACGAGAAGGTACTCCTTGTTTAACTCGGTGAAATTTATGGTTTAGGAGATAAGTAGATTTTTAGATCATTGTATCTGCTAAGGAAACCGTTCGCCATAAAGAGACATTCTGAAAAAAATTATCATAAATTGTAATTAAATATTGGAAATACTCAAAAGAATGTATTGATCATTTCTAGTTGAACTTCATACTATCGAACATTGTGTTAATACTGTTCGAACAGTGTACTTTGCATCAAAATTTTTCCTTATAGCGTCATAATGTAACTTTATTCTATCTATCATTTCGTTCATTGAGTTTACTGGTGCTGCACATACCAAGCTATCAAGATATCCCCAAAAAAATCAAGCAATTGTATTTAATTTAGGGAAATGTGGTGACTATGCTAATAGACCTTCCTAAACAATCAACATATTAGAAAAAATATACCCCAAATAGTAGTGTGGTATTATTTATTCCGTCAAATACACTACATGGATTTACGTGATCATCCATTAAAAATTTATAATGTTCGAATGTATAATTTGGAAAATATACTTAAATAAAAGTTCTGACTTCACAACTTTGAATGCCTTTAACTCAGAAACGCTTTAGTGAGATCGCGTTTGTAATATCCGTCGTGAAACATGGCTTGTAAACAATATATGATCATCAACCTTTATGAAAAGCTTGAAGAAAATACCAAAGAAGTCAACTAAATACAAGAAATGGTCTGGACGTCATTCGACTTCAAAAACAAATCAGAAGGTACAACTTCAAACAAACCAAGGCTCTTGCCAAATCGCGCCAAATTTTGATTGAAATTAAAAGCTCATTTCAATTGATGAAATTGTTGAAATTTCATTGTGAGGAAATAGTCTTTTCGAAGGTTATTTCAAGCAACAGTAAAATCAGGATTGTACATGAGTATCTTGTGCAAAATGATGTGCGTAAAAAGAAACTTGAATCAACTACTTAAGCAATACGCAAGCGCGGATCCAGGGAGGGGGTCTTGGGGGGTCATGACCTCCACCTAAACCCAGATTAATTAACTTGTTTTTTTATTTCTTAGAAAAAGGCGTAAGTAGGAATATGTAAATGTAGGAAATACTTCACAACTTGGATAAAGGGAGCCAATACCCCCAAATATTTCGAATATCAAAACAATACCTAATAAAACAAAAATAAAATGCTCAGAAATTCAAGACTAAGAAGTAGAAGAATCTGACATAAACTAATTAATATGAATCAAATCAAACTAATCGAATAAAGAACCGGGAGTCGGTCTAGGGCTCTATGTGTAAACGACTTATGAGTTGGTCTAGTTGAAAGAATTAAATGTCCGTAAAAGAATTAGTAAACTTAAGAATCGACTCACTCGAAGAGTCGGTCTGTTCTCGGGATAGACGAAGAGTTGAACTAGTGAGGGAAGGCAAGAACAGTCGCAGTATTTTTGGAATATGATATATGATTCAAATTCGATGGGGAATTGAGGTTTAAAGTATAAATTTCGTAAATTCGTCATTATGCTGCCGAAAACAACGCAACTAACTTATATTTTGTGGGTAAAAGTTTAAAATGCCATGTCTTTGGAGGACTCGTCCTAATACTAATGACCCCCTTTTGTCAAGACCCTGGTTCCGCCCTTGGCAATATGAAAGGCTGCAAGTATAGTCTTGAAAGAATTAATGGTGATTCAAAGTCTTCCTTTTAGACCACATACGCAATCATTAACGCTGTGTGACTTTTTATAAAAACGGGAAATATATAGAAAAATGATTATTTCAACACTGTTTCCAGTATCAAAAATTACAGGGCAGATCAAATCAAAGCCTTTCCAAATGAAGCAATCTTCATGTTACCTCTTTCTTTTGTTTTTAATTAATCAATTCACTGTATGCTCTCATCACAACTTTTGGTAAATAACTATCAAAAATTTGCAGCAATTTGCAGTAAATATTTTGTGTAGTGTCTTTTTTTTCAAACCATATTTCTGTTTGTATATAATACTATTTTAAACCAATCTCTCAGAGTTTTAAATTAGTTCAATACTTCCACTTTCTCTATTAAGCTCTCTCCTCGGAAATTAAATTGATATATAAATAGTTCATTAAGGTACAGATGAAGATTCAGTTGGAAACAATTGAATGGACGGCTCTGCAAGAAAAAATATCGTTCATTTAAACGGCTCAGTTGGAATTTAAAATTTATTGAACGACTGGACAATACCGATATATTATAGAATGGCTTCGAATAATTTGCACTAATACTCCAAGATAACAATGTTAAATGTGAAAATTCCTATCGTGTCGAAAACAGCTTGAACCAAATAGATAATGCATCATGTATTAGTTGAAAAAAGTGAACCAAAAAGACAGTAATGATAAAAAAAAGAGTGAAACGTCAAAATGAAAGTTGGAGTGATCGAAGCAGATGATTCAACTTATTTTGAAACGACGTTTTAAGACATTTTCTGCAAATTGTAGAAGTGCGGTAATCAACGGACAAAGTTATAAGTTACTTATAACAAAAAAACCTGTTTTCACCATACTAAATAGTTTTTTTATCTTTAGATGTCATGTCTCAAAAAAGAGTTTTATGAAATTATAAATTTATAATTGAATTTAGGTTTTTCTGCATAATTTATTGATGCCGTAGTATTTTGTTTTGTATCTTCTCCCAATTCATTTTTTGCTCCATTTTGCATTAGCTTTGCATCTTAATTCATCATCTGATAGTTGGATAGATATAACCGCTGAACTAATAATTACTTTTGTGACATAGGAAGACATGAAATAAAGTTTAAATATCTTGAGTACAAAGTTTTGTATACCATATTTGTTTTTATGTTATTGATAACTTGATGTAAAACAAAATAAAATGAATTTTGCATTTTATAATTATTTTTCATATTTTTATCAGTTTACTTAAAACAACTTCCTGACAATTTCCTTTTTTTTAAGAAGATGTGGAATCCAAATAACAGATTCAATCAGAAGAACTGTGGAACTCCCTTAGCCTACCCACTAAGCCGCCATCTTCTGTCATCTACGTCCAACCAGGGACTATTGTGAAATTACTTCTGGTTGATGGATCTGTCAGTGTATGATGTTCTATTGAGTACGTTTATACGATAGATTCGTCGTACCATGAAGCCGTCTACATTCTTTGTATGAAAGTATGAAAATTCATATTGGCATGAAGCGAATGAAGTTCTATCCCTAATAACTAACTTTTCTCCAAATATTTTCAATGGCACCTGCGACTATTTATATTTTAGAAATATTTCGTGGAAAATTGGGATCTTAAGATAAAATTTCATTCACGTGATTAGTATTGAATGCTGTAGTTGATATATTGATCAATATAATCATGAAAATTGTAATTATCAAATTATATTTGATAAGGACGGAAGTAAATCTCTACTTCATTATTTAAATCTGTTGTGAAAACTAATTTTTTGATTCAAAGTGACTTAAAATCTAAATGAAATATCAACTAAAACAGCTGCACAGTTTTAAATTTTTTTAGCAGATATTGATAAACCATCTTTGCTTCCAGCGTTTCCCTTTAGGACATAGCTCGTTCAAATAGCAATTTTCACTATTTACACACTATTTACACAACCCAGCCCAAATTTATTAAATCATGACTGTCAAACCATGTTTCATCTAGATCATAATTATACCTCGTTAACATGCTACAACTGAATATTGAATTATAAAACGTAAATAGACGAGTAAAATGTACCTGTCTGTAAAGAAGTTTGGTTAAAACAGGACACCAGACGTGTACTAATCGAACTATCTTTGACAATTCCGTTATTGCCATCCGTTTATTCAGTTTTTCGGTTCTGTGACTGATCAGTGACAGCTGAAGAAACACTCGTAATTACTATAAGGTGAATCTTCAACAATAAATAAAGTGGCAAGTACCAGGATCCAGGAAATCATTATAAATTGTATCTTCACCGTTACTGTTCTCGTCATAAACACTTGGGGAAAAATTAATTGGGTGCAATTAATTATTCCGGGAAGGCTCTGGACTTAAATATCTTGGATAGTTTGGAGCATAGCTGTTAGACATATGCTTGTACTTTTTCAAAACTTCCACGATCTCCATTTTGGCATCCAACATGAGAAAGTGCCTAAACTATTCTACAACGCCCAAAGCTGATGTTGTATGTTTTTGGGTATTTTGAAGAGCAATATTAATAATAAAAAAACGATTTTTGAGTCCTTGATCTTTGCTGGGAAGAGTGTCATAAATTTCCAAAATATTTAAACTTATCTTACAATACAAAATTTGTAATTGATTGTAGAGTCGACTCTATATAGATAACAGATTCAACATTCTCATTTTCTGTTGTCAATTGCATAAATTTATACGAAATGACACATTCCATATTCTCGATAAAACAAATATCTCAACGTGTCACTTACCCCATGTGTCTCCCATTTCATGAGAAATAAACAACTTTTCACATACAAAATGGAAAAGGAAATAAAAGGTAGATTATTAGAGCAAGTAAGAAGGAGCTCAATTTCCTTTGTTAGTTTTACATAAAATACTACGTCACAAATATAGATATAAGACGAATAAACATATCTTGGCTTGGCTCACTTGATTGAGATGGTATTTGTGGGTGACATTAGAAGAGACGAGGTGGTTTTGTCAGTCTGCACTGGAAAGATATTTTGCAACAATGCCATTGAAGAAACCTTATCCCAAGTTTATAGAGATATTCTCTTTCGGTTATATAAGAAACGCTGTTATTTATGGATCTCATAGCCGCACACAGTTTATTTTAATTCCATTGTGTTTCTGGTTCTAGTATCAACAAAATATTCCACTAAGATATACTGAATATCTTTTTTTGATTATAATATTTACGTGATTGTATAAATAAAGTTTGGAAATACTGAAACATACAGTTTTAAATCACATCAAACTCAAAAATTTAATAACTTTCAAACAATACCAGTATTTTTCGTTCATCATTGTTTATGCTTATTATGAAAATTATTTCCTACTTTTGAGTTTGATGTGCTTCAAAAACTGACTTCCCTGCTTATATACCTACATCTCGTCGAAACTTGTATCAAGCCATAACGGTGTAATTGCTAAGGTTGTCGGAGTGCTTGAGTTCCAACACAGAGATCGGAGGTTCGAATCCTCTGTCGAACGAAATTTCTATTGGATACAACACTTGCTTAGTCCAAAGGAAAGTTATGAACTAGCTCACATAGAGGTGAAGCTAATATGAGCAAGTATAAAAATTCTAAACTAGTAGCAGTAGTCTCTAGTATCTTTCATTCATCATTGCTAGCGCTTATTTTGCAAATTATTTATTACTTCTGATTTAGATGTTCTTCAAAAACTGACTTCCCTGCTTATATACTTACATCTCGTCAAAACATGTATCAAGCCATAATGGTGTAGTTGGTAAGGTTGTCGGAGTGCTTGAGTTCCAACACAGAGATCGGAGGTTCGAATCCTCTGTCAGTGGTATCAACGCTGTTGTCAGATCTTTCGTTTGTCTAGAATCTACAATTTGGTTTCGATAATTATTGAGAAAAACTCAATATTGATATTTAGCTATTAGCACTAAATTTGAAATAATATTGTAAAGTCCATTCCCTACTTTGCCCTTTGAAATATCAATTTGAAAATTTGAGATATCAAAGCCACAAATTATTTACAATCTTTGTTCCAGAATGCTGTGCTATATCAAAATTATTTTATTTAAACTAAACACTCAATATTTTATTGCATATTTGGAATCAAGTTTTTTGATTTTGATGTGTTCTACGGGGTATTTAAAAAGACATAACTAATTTTCCATAAAAATCAATAGTTCAATACCCTGTAACATATAAGAGATCCTTGGCGATCAAAGTATTGGAATATTCGTCAATAGGCGCATTATTTTTATATTGAGGGGTTGGGTCAATTTTTTTTTTGTTTTGAAAAATTTGAACTGGGGAAAAATGAATTTCACTAGTGATGAAATCATCGATAAGATTTAGATAATGGGAAAATGGAATAAAAACGACTATCAGCAAGAGGGTACTATGAACGTTTTACTGATAGACGGCAACTGAAAACTTAACCAATAAAAAGATCAAGATGCATGTAAATTTCGGCAACACAAATTTAGTTCTACCACTTACTAATCGTGGCACTAGTGTAATAAAAATGTGTCATTACTGTCAATTGTCAAGATAAATAAACATTTTTTTCAGTTTTTCAAACGCTTTCCTGATGTGTGTTCTAGGTGGAAGGAAGAATTTTGTAAGATTAAATGCTCAACATCAAATTATCGCTTGTGTGGAAATCACTTTCTGAAAAGTTATTTCACAAATTTCTATAGAAAATATTTGTAGTATGAAGCTATCTCATATAGGAATATATCTCAGTAGTAATTGATATGATCGTCGAAGAGCATCAAGTTGATAGTTCGAATGATTATGCCTTAACATCTGACAATTAATCTATGAAAGAATCATTGGAGTTTTCAAAGGAATTTTCAGGGAGATTACAGTAGAAATTGATAGTTTTGACAAACAAAAATCGAGCTTTTTGAATGTATCTGGAACTAGTAAGAACAATTTAACGCTTAAGGAAATGGTAATGTATTAAGTTCATTAGAATGCAACAGCCTAAATATCAAAATTGATAAACACGCTGAAGAATAACAAAGAGGTGTTAAAGACATTGAAGAATCTGTATTAAATTGGAACATTTGTATAGACAAGGTACAGCAAAACGATGAACTATATAGGACAGAACTTCTGCTCTTTTTACGTTTCTAAATTGTCTTGGTTTTAGGTCTATTACATACCTCATTTGCCATATCATTGTGATCTATATTATCGACGACTTCGCTAGATTTCTACGTGACCAGTGGTTCGCAGTTGGAAGTAAGGATGGCGCCACTTAGTGTTCGCTGGAGAATGTTTAACTACATGTGCGGTTCGGGTGTCAAGCCCGAACAAGAGTTGTTATACTACTCTGATGGGACGTAATAACGTCGAAATTAGTCAGTGGATACACAAATCTCCTTTCAATTGCAAGCCATTGGGGAAGTCAATATCGAAAAAAGGTCGATTGATATTACGTTTTTAAGAGGAGAATTGGATGGGTATTGGTAGATGTTTGCCATCGATGTTTTGAAACATCGATGTTTTCCTAAAAGAACAAAAAAGGAATAAAAAGACAATTCAGATCCTATTTTCATGAAAATCTGAAAGAATCGTTGTAAATTAACTGATTTTTCTGTTTGTAAATTAACCGATTTTGTGTAAGAGCTGATAGGTTGCTACGAGTTCTTGTTTCTCTAAAATTCATTAGTAAATAAAATCCTGACATAAATTTTTGATGTAGAAAAGGAAACCCAGTTATTTTTAATGTGTAATTAATTGTATTACCTAATTTAAAATCATCTGTAATTTTTTACTCATTATTACAAAAAATAAATAGGAGAAAAACATGGTTATGAGCTTCAAAACAGACTTTATTAAAAAGAAATAAATTTTAAAATTTAAGTTGTAATAATAAATAAATACAAAAAAAATAATATGGTACAATTTCCCAAAATTTGTCATCTAGTTTATGCAGAAAAATGAGTTTCGCAGCCATATTCTCTTTGGCGATTTCTGAGAAAGTTCAAAATCAGACTTGCTTGGGAGAATATATGCTCAGATGGAACGGAAGTGGCGATTACAGGCACATATTCGAATACTACTCGAAAAATAACAGAGTAAATGTCCTTCATCACTTTCCAGAAAGCCATAACGTAAGTTCTTCGGTCATTGATTTATCTATCGATTGTTTCTTTTTTTGCCATGCGCTCTGAATTTTCTTGTTGTGATTTCTTATCATCACACTGATCGAAATGAAGCCATATTTCATTTTTAGGACCCATTTTGTTTGATATTTGAAATTTAAAAGCGTAAACGACACAGATTTGACTCAAACGACAAACGTAACTGTAACGGACTAACGGAAAAAACCTAACCTAACCAAAACATCGATGTTTATTTGAAACCATCGATAAATGCAAAAAATCGAAAGAAAATCATCGATTGAAAAAACATCGATTTTTTCGTGAAACCATCATGTTTTAATAACATCGATACCCATCCCTAGAGGAGATGTAATTAAATATTCGTCGAGGCATTAGCCAGGAAAGTAGTTGATCCAATTTTTTCTTGGTGTATTTGAAAATGAATGTATTATTATTATTCACTAAATCAATGTGTCCCAGTTCTAAGATGTTTTTTATCGTTAACTCAGGAAACTGCGAAATAAGTGGAATTGAATATAATGGAATACAGTGTTGTAAATTCAAATGAATCTCGGAAATAGATTAATCCAGCTTTTTTGTGTTTTCTAAGTCTGGTAAGTCCTTTACTGTACTCTGATTTTCAAAATTATGGGTAATTTTACAGTAACCTGTGAATTGTGATATTCCGGATATTTTATTTTGCATTTAATAAAGTACACACTCCACTTTGACTCTTTATTCTATCCCCACATTCAAACAATATTAAAACTTCGATACGCTGTTTCTGTAACAATACAATTTTGATACATTGAATATAGTGGAGCGCCCGGGGGTTTGGACTTCGGAAAATGCTTACAGTGAATGAATATTCTGCGTTTTCTTCTCTATACTGTAATTTGGAAAGTTTACCAAAATTTTTTTGCTTTCAATTTTTTTATTATTCAATTTAAAAGAGATAAAAATTAATATTCCAAGATATAATTTAACTTCAAATAGTATTTTTTATATACATCGAATTTGACTCGAATAGGTACGGAAAGTCATCTTATGTGTTTATGAAGGGTCATGGAGGCTTTGGACAGGTAGTAAAACGTGAAGGGGAAGGAGAAAGAGACACGTGTCCTGTATATTTTGTTTATTTAAAGGTGAAACGTGTTTGATTTTACAAATATTTGGTATATGTTTTATTGGAAACGATTTTTTACCGTTGAACATATGCTCAAGATTTTTTATTTCTTCGTGTGGTAATAAAAGTGATTTTATCTTATATTTTGTACCTAGTTTAACAATGAAAATAACAGAGCTCAGTTTCACGAAAGTCAGCAGATCTGTTAGTATCAAAGAACTGAATAATTGGAAGATGTTCAATTCCGGTAAACTGAAAATTGATTAGAACGCGATCAATTTTGTTAATTTCTATTTTAGGTTTCAAAAAATGGATTAAGAATATAAGATAATAAGAACTGCCAATTCACCATGAAAGAGTTGATAAATATCAAAACTACAAAACATATTCCGAATTAAAAGACTATTAGAAAACGATTCATAGACCAATATCACTATGACATTGTTATTTCGACTAAATTTCTATACAGTATCAACCATGATTATATTAACAGAAAACGAAGTACCCTTAAAAAAAAGAAGCGGGATTTCACATATTAAAATTGACCAGTTTACGATAATGAAAATTGCATAGCAATTGACAAAATACTTGGAAGATAAATCAATTCCACAAACTTTAAACTTCTTATTGTAAGGAATAATTATAAAAGATAAAAAATAAGGTAGACACAATGTCTGCTTATGAAAAAAAATGTAAATCTATTTTGCATGCTGTAATATCTGCTGTACGATCAAGATCATTTCTATCACCTTTGCATATTATTTTACCTGTGATGTTTCATAGAAAATTTGGGTCGAAAGAAGTTATGAATATTTGTATTCCTTAGTGTTTTGTGCTTCATACAAAGAGGCTACGTTAAGGCCGTTTGACATAATGCAATACAACGTGCAAGTAATTGCATGTAATTTACAAAGTAAACAGTAACAGTGAACCAAATTCCTAACCTCAAATTTTATCTAATATATTGTAACAAGTTCAACAATGAAACTAACGAAGTTTTACGAAAGTCAGCCAATCTGCTAAGCCAAAAGTAACCAGATTACAACTTGAACGCAATAAAAATGGCACAAAACCGATAATGTCAAGATCTTTCATGAAACAATCAGATGAACTTCATCTGCGCATGCTTTTGAGCAAGAAATACTCCGTCTTGCATTGCATTGCACTTTGTCATGTCAAGCGGCCTTTATAAGAGAAGCTTCCGCAATTTCCAAAATTTTATTTTAAATGTTACTTTTTTTCGATTTTCATACATCTTAATAAACCTCATATTATTTGAATTATTATAATTATGCATTTCTTTTATTCTAAAATAAACACCACAAATTTCCAATAAATGAACTTTTTCATTTATATTATCAGCAAAACATTTTTTTTTTTCACCTATTCTAACAAAAATCCGAGGTTTGTATGATTTTGACGCACCAGGCGCTCCACTAATATACAAATAATAAACTAGACGTTCCGATTTGATTGTATACAGATAATCTGAGGAATAAGACAAAATATTTAGTCAAAAAAAATATATAAGGAGTGCAACAATAGGAATTTTCGTATACTATGATCGGGTCAACCCGATCATGATCTGAACGTTCGGAAACTAACCCGGTTCATGCTCATTTTTGTTAGGAAATTGATCGAGTTAATCGGTTGTAGTGATATGATATGATCCTTTATACCCTGGTAAACCAGTGGATAATTGCGATCAGCTAACGGGTTGTTTCATTTGACTATGGTGTTTTGAACTTTGATAAATATTTATTCCCCTCAAATGAGTGTCTACTATTAATAATCATGAAGAATATAATGGATAGGTTTCTGAGGCTTGTGCATTTCCTATTTTTCGACAGGAAAATAGCTTATTGGTATTCAACAACAAAATAAATATCATGAAAGAATTATCGCACAAAAATGTAATAAATATCCTTGTAAATCATGTTTTAAATTTGAAATTTCCACCGAAAATTTAAAGCGACGTTCTGAAACTGCGGTCTAAATCTCTTTCTGGTTTATGATCTACCTTAACCTGGATTATAGTTTCCAAAAAGTCATGTACACTGCTCAAAAAGTGGAGGACATTCTTAATATTTGCTAAGATAATTAACCTGTTGAAAGTATTAAAAAGGTGCTCGGAACTTTTATCAATTTTACAATAACCACCAAAGGAAATGATTAATTCATGAAGAATTGGAAAAAATACGTCTGACGTGACAGCTCTGTATATTCTAGATCAGGACAAAGGAGTTACTAAGAAATAAATGAATTTAGGTATCTCTTCTGAAAACAAATTGTATTGAGCATATTTTGATTTCGTTGAACTTTTTTTGTCGGTTAATAACAAAGTTGAAGGGGGTTCAAATTATAGTAAAAACTTGGCACTTCTAGAGATATCTCATTATTATATACAAAACGTTTTGTTAACATTTTTAATCACCAAAAAAATTTTGAACCATTGAAAATTTAATTTTTTCAGTATTTCTAGAAATGTAGTCGACGTTTCGACATCAATTGTTCGAAATTTTTGTATATCGCCCCGTATTTTTGAATTAATGAGAATAGCGGCACACAGAGCGTAACCAGTGCGCGGCATATTAAAATTTCTCACACGATGTAAGAAATGTGGAAGAAAGACGGCTCTTTCGATCGATACAAGACTTAATGAGCCCGGAGAAAAGAAGGCGCGCTGATGGGAAATGAAAAGGATAGAGTGGGGTAAGGGGGCAAAGGGTAGCTAGTTAAAATAAGGGAGAGAACACACATTGATGCAAACTCCCGCGTACTCCTCGGGGTCTCTCCTTGTCCCTCTATTCCACCGCTAAAATAAAAGAATGAGAAATTAGACGAGGCGACTTAAAATTAGATTCCCAACCAATTTCTTCGCGGATGCACAACGTGAATTGTCACTCGTGGCTCTCAGTATTCGCTTTTTCTCCTTGGATTTTGCCCTTTCGCCTTCAGATAATTTTAATTGATGGAAAATTTCCTGGTCATATTGGTTATTAAACATTTCTCAAATTGAATATTCTATTCATTCATAAGAATTTAATTCTTATTTTATATATTGTATATAAAAAAAACATGCATTGAAGATACCAGTAAAAGCTCTACTATACGCGGATGATTTGGTTGTTTATTGTAAAGAAAAAAATATGAAAAATCTCTTCCCACAAAGTCAGGATTTTATCCATAACTTTTTCAACTACAAAGACATAAGAATATACCAAAAGTACCGGTATTGAAACTATATAATGAAGACATATAAATGGAAACTGTCTGGATATACTATTTTACCACATACTAAACTGTAACCATCATATTAGAAATTATTTGAGCGTTACGTATGAAGCTAAACTAGAATCCAATCCTACCCTCCAAAATTGCTTCTCCAATAAATTCCCAAATCTTTTTTCAAATAAACTCTCAAACTCCCAAACCTTTCTATGCTAGAATCAGATAATATTTAAGCGAATTAAATCTCTTCCTAAATGCCTTCTTATCGAATCTTCTCAAACTCCACTGTGGACAATAGAAAGCACCAAAGAAAGCACCTCATTCGACAAACCCCACACCAACCATACGCTGATCGAAGGACACTTTGATAACATACTCGATGAGTACACATTTACACAAACGCTTCTAAATCTCAAGACGGTACGGGTATCGCCATCAATACACCAACCTCCAAGCTAAGAGCTCCACCAATCCCATCCACGTTCACTGCTGAATTAGTTGCTATATATCGAGCTACACAAATCGCCGCTTCATCGAACGAACCTAATCACATCATACTCACAAATTCTCTTAGCTCAATCGCTCACCTCACACACTGGAATAAAAGGAAACGAAGAGGCAGATCTAGCCGCTAAGGAAACTGGAATTATTGATAGTGCAGAGTGCGTGAACTTTTCAACTACTGTCGATAATGAGTCGATACTAAAGCGAGAAATGGTCAACGTCCACGTACAAACTCCATGAAGTGAAAGACTCTTTGTATTCGTCTATAACATACGCGACCATAGCTTCCTATTTGATGCTAAACCTGAACCAAAATGTAGCAACTGCAATTGCAAATTAAGTATAAAACACATAATCGCAGAATTTTTACCGAATCGCTAATTAATAGTATTCGGTTGATGCGAATTTGGTAAAAAAAAAATGACAGCATTGCCATTCAACTTGAACAACGATGATGTTATAATCAGTGATTTTTCAAGAGGTATAGGATTTTATTTCGAAAGATACCACAAAAAATTTGAAAAAATTGATGAAATCTTTATTGGAATCGATAGAACGATCACTATAATTCAATGTTTGAAGACGATTTTATCTAAACATGCTTTAATATTGGCTTCCAGTGCCTCAATCGTTGCTGGTTTATCCCTGTAGACATTAGCCTTAACATGGCCCCACAAGAAATAGTCCAAAGGCGTTAAATCATACGATCTAGACGGCCAATTGACGGGCCCCCAAACGAGAGATGAATTGTTCACCGCAGGCGGCTCTCGAATTGGTTATTGTTTCGCGTACCTTGTGGCTAACCTAACCTAACCTAACCTAACCAAACCTAACCTAACCATACGCGACTGACCCATAGCTTTTTGTTTGATGCGAAACCTGAACCAAAATGTAGCAACTGCAATTATTGCAAATTGAGTATAAAACATATAATCGCAGAAAATCCATCTTTTAACTCAGAAAGATCATCATCAAATCTATCACTCGGAACAATACGTGAAATTTTAGGACCTAAATACAATATTACTTACCTTAAAAATTACCTCGATCACAAACTTAATTAAACAAATATCTGTAGATAAAACACTTAATTTTCACGATGAATCGCTAATAACCAGTATGCAGTTGAAGCGAATTTTGTAATAAAAATCAAACAAGCTATAAACTAAGACGCGTGACTAAAAAAGAATCAACTTTGGATTTCTAAAAACTGGAAGATGATAGAATAGAATAGATGTTAAAAATGAAATAAAAGTATTGGAATGAAACGGCAGAAAAACTATGAGATGAAAGCATTTTGAAACATGACACTAGGGTTGCTACTTATGTTTTGATATATGGCAACATTGATGTGAATATGTCAAATATGATATTGCCATAAAGTTTGACGTATTGAATGGCGACCGTACTCAAAACGTGGTGTCACGCGATTGCTATTTGAGTTGCTTATAGACATTGTAAATATTTCTCTTGGTTAAAAAATTGGATTAAGTCGCGTACATTTTCATGTGATGATTTTCTATGACTTTAGACGTGGTTTAAACCAACAACAGTGTGCCGATCAAATCGCTTCGACTTTTGGTGATGAAGCATCATCTCGAGTCAACGATTTGCACAGGTTTTCCGAATTCAAAGTAGTCGTACTTCGCTATATGAAGGTCATCCAGCCGAATCCAATAAAAGTTGTTCGCGCACGAAGCACTTGGAAGCAAATGGTCGCCTGTTTTTCGGAATAACTGGACATGTCGCCACTGTTCCATCAGAGCAACGTAGACCGGTCAATTATGAATGATACACAAGCATTAATTTCTCAGAAGTGTTAGAAAAAATCAAGAAAAAATCAGTTCAAAGAAAACCTTTTCAAGAGCAGTTAATATATCAAATTTATAGGTCAACTGCCGCACAGTCTTTGTTTGTCACCCAATGATCTCTTATAATTCCCGAAGATCAAAAATAAATTGCGAGGTCAACGTTTTTCTACACATGAAGAAGCGGATGATGCGTTGAAATCACATATTCAGGAGGTACCTCAAACGGAATGGAAAAAATGCTTAGACAATTGGTTCAAACGCATTACAAAGTGTATTGATGGAGAATATTTTGAAAAATAATAAAGTCATATTTGTTTCCATTTGTTAATCTCAAAACTAAAGTAGCAACCATCGTATTGATGGAAAAATTAAGTAAAATATACAAACCACAACATAAGACAAAGAAGAGTATCATAAGTAATTAAATGAACCAAAGAAATACTGAAAGAAGAACAATTAAAGTTTGGTGATTATTAGAAGAAGAAATAAATACAACCCAAAATATAGATAACAGTATATTTTGAACCATAATAGAAATATGAAAGGAAATTCACAAGACAACCAAAAAATAACAAAAATATAACGAAATATAACATAGAATGAGGAGAAACAGATTTGGAAGAAGATAAATAAAAAATAACAGATGAATTTGTGTAGAGGATAAAATGATTCTGGAAATGATAAAGTGGATGGGGCAATGAGGATTGGTGTAGCTGTGCGAAGTATGTAAAAAAAACATAGAAAACACAAAAGAATCAGAATCGGCGAGAAAAAATGTGATACTGCACAATACACAAAAAAAGAAAGTAAAAAAATTGAGAGAATTGCCAAGATATGCCAAGAAAACGTGAGAAAAAGTTGAAGCAAATTTTTCGTTCGACCAAACAAGCGATTGAAAGAAAAATTCAGAAAAGCGAAGTATATTCTAGTAACATGCAAAAATAAGTATTAATATATGGAACACAGAAGTTGAAAAAATGATAATAAACATTTAAAAAATGGTAAAGAATACTAATGGCGAGAAAATTTACACAGAAGTAACAAACAAAGTAAAATAGAAACTTTTTACAAGAATATAGGAAGATTCCTAAAAAAATATATTTTATTAAAGGCATTGAACCAAAATTTACTTAATTGAAATAATATGGCTGAAAGAAAAAGACACAAAGATATATTCTAACAATCTTCCTCTTTCAAGCTCAAGCAATTCATAAAAACGAACCATTTTTGATTTCTAATAATAACCTACGAATCCTAAATTTGAAATCCCATTTGCTACAACCAAAAAAATGAAAATTAAATATTAAAATTATATATAGTTTGGAACATTATTTTTTCTGACCTCATAAAACTGCTACCCCCATAATTTGGTTAGGAAATTTTTCCTTATCATTCCAAAGATTATTTCATTCGAATTTCGAATTTAACAATCTACTCGTTACTTTTTATAGCCAAATCTCTTTTCCAGCCTCATTTAAGGAGCAATAGGGGGTCTTCAAATGTGTCGCTTGATGAATAATTGATTGATTATCACAAACTAATGGTTGTGTTTGGATGTAAAACATCGGTTAAGTGAACCGAGGATAAATAAGAAGAGAAAAAATATCTTGTGGCGCGTTATTCCTACATTTTGAGGGGTTCTTCTGTCACGAACGAGGGTGTTCATCGAGAATTATCTAATTTAGAATGCATAAGAAATTAGCTGCAGATATTACACTAATTTAGAAAAACTTCTTTGGGAAACATGTCTTAACATTATTTTGTAGAAGGATTTGATGATACTGCAATCTACAGTACTCAATTCTTATATTAAACATTGAATTTCAACAATTTTTATGTATATTTCCGCAGAAAAGTTTTCCAATATTAAATTTTTTCAATGACAACCATCTAAGAATATTTTATCAACAAATTCTGGGAATCCACTGCATTATTACGATATAACTCATTTAAACAATCTTGCAAAATGTTTACCATTTACAAAATTTCTAAATAAACATTGAAAATAACGTTATTTATAGCAGCAACTAGGTGTTTAGAATCTGTAAGCCTGAATGTTAACCGAACCAAATGACACTTACAAGGCGTGTATTGAAAACATGCGAAAAGGTTATACAGAGTGGATTTTATATATGGAACGCCTCAATAATCTTGGTATTCGAGTGTTGGAAACATGAATCATCATAATTGTAGATACTGGTCACGTAACAATCCTCGCTGGATCCGTGAATCCCACACCCAATATCCCGAAAAACTGTTTGCCAGAAGATGGATTGGAAGGCGTGGTTTTATCGAATGCCCCCGTGATCACCCGACATGCATACTTTAGACTATTTCTTGTGGGATCATTTAAAAAACAACGTTTATAAAACAAAACCTGCCAATATTCAGGAATTAAAAGGATTACCACAGAGATAAGAAGAATTGAACAGTCAGAGATGCTGCAAAATGTATTGCAAAGTTTAAAAAATCGCATGGCTTGTTGTATTTTGATCATCTGCTGTAATCGCCTTTGTTGTAGATTTTCTGTACCCCGTTTTTGATAAACTTTTACTAATTTACTGACACTAGACTTTGTTGCGAGATTTACATTAGTACACAAATCACAATAGAATATTAAAATTTACGAGTTTTATCAATCGTAGTAATCCAAATGTATAATATTTATTATAAATATATGGGGTCATTTGAAATAACAAAGTTCATTATTTTTCCGGAAAAGAGAAAGATCTGATAATGTAGATACCACTTGTACACAAAAATTTATAAAATTCGTACAAGCGGTTTTAGAGTTAATTGAGGCGTTCCATATATAAAACTCACTCTGTATAATTCAGATTGTTCCACTTTATACTCTGTTTCATCTAAGAAAATATTTGCTTTTAATAAAAAGTCTATACATAGTTATTTTAAAACTTCTTGACTGGCTAGCTTCCCAAATTTAACCCACAGAATTATTTCTTTTAGTATTACCTGAAAAGGAATGTTAATTTAAAAAAAATATATAATAACTGTAGACGTCCGTAATTAAAGAGAATAAACAGTCATAAAAGAAAGTTGTTTAAAGGAATATATAGGAATAGAAGTGTGAAAATAGGAACCCCAAGTAGCCTCATTACACAGCAATGGAAAGAAAAAGATCTCATATAATAAATTCCGCTTCAAAATAACGTGGTAGCTTCAAATGATTTAAATTTGCACAAAACCAAACTAAGAACCAAATTTTCTGTCAGTTCATGAAAATCTAAAAACAAAATGATAGTAAAAGATAGAGTACAGATGATAGCTGTGGTCTGGGCTTCTATCTTAATCGAATTAAGGTGAAAGGAATAACTGGAAAACAGATTTCTCAATGTACATGTACAAAAAAAAAACTAACGCCATTAATAAAAATCAAGAACATGAAATATTGTCAAACTTATGAGAATAATCATGAAATCTAGAAAGAAAAAAGAAAAGAAAAATGCAAAGGAATAGAAGATATTCACTAATAAATGAGAAAAATAATTGAAGAATATAGAAGAATCGAAGAAGCGAATGAGAATATGGTAAAAGCAAGTGGAGAAATGAGGAAAACTTCAGAAAGTGATGGATAGATTCTAAGTTTCGAAGATATAGCTTTGAATAGACTATTGAATTATCATAATTGAATAAAAGCAATATAATCATGTAAATAATGAAAACAACAATCAAGACATACTTAAAAGTGGAAGTGGAAGAGGAAAGATAAGCATAAGGTGATGCCAGATACAGGCAGATTGAAAAAAATTGAGGATCGAAGGAAATATATTGACAAACTATAACAAAATATGACAGGTAGACGTAGAGCACACTAAAAGAAAGGGTATGGAGGAATAGGTGTAGATAGAGTAGTCCGGAAGTGGAAAAGGATAATATAATTCCAGAACAGAGAAAAAATCTGATAGAAAAGTAGGTAAATCAGGGATATTTGGTACTATGATATTTAATAACAGTTCTAGTACTAGTTATAGGTATACAGGATGTCCCGAGACTTGATGGGAAGAATTCAGAAGTAGATGACGTGAAAATAATGCTATGATCTCTTGTTTCTGAGTTATATGCCTTTAAAGTTGCGAAATCGAAACTTACATTAATAATAAATAATTCTACACTACTATTCGAAGCCCAGGAATCATGACGCGCAGGTGCGAAAATTCCACTTTCGTCTCTTGTATTGTATTTTGCTATCTTAAGATTGTACAGGTTGTCCCTGTAAAAGTTACGGATTTTTAACCATTGGGCATGAGCCGTCCCAGGCCTTCATATGGTATAGTTTAGAAAATGTATAATATTCGAATGTATAATTAAGTGAATATAGTCGAATTTAATCTCTAATTTAGAAACGAGGGGTCTTATGAGAAATTTTTTTGTATGTTACAGCCATATTTATACGTCATCTACTTACTCCTGAAGTTTTTGCATCAAGTCACGGAACACCCTATAGAAGGAAAAGAATATTTAGTTTTGTTGATAACAAAATAGCCAAACCCAAAAAATTAGATGGAAAAGAAGTGACTTATTTAATGCTTTTGTCTACAAATCGTCTTGATTTTATGTCTCTTCTGATTGGATGGTTTTTAAAATATGTAAAAATATTGATGATTCAATCTATTTTGGTCTTTATCAAAATATATATTCAGTAGAGAGAAAACCGCTTGACTTTGACTGCTTGGTTCTTATTTTGCAGCCATTAGTGTCGGGTGCTACTTTGACTAAAAACCTTCATTGCTTCTGTGGAACCTTTTTAGTGCTACCAGTAGGTATTGCTTGAAAGATTAATCAGCTCATCACCAAACCAAAAAAATGGTATAAAAATTCAAGCTAAACTAGACTTAAAATCAAATAACTCTAACGAGCTTAAGATTACACCATATTTAACAATTGGATATCACTTATTTTCATGTTTGATTAAGTGGAAATTGAATGTATCGTTCACTATAGGATTCTAAGTAAACAGAGTGTTTTGAAGCAAGAAATGAGGAAGTGAGTAGATGACGTGAAAATAATGCTGTGACAAGAATAATTTTCTCATACGACTACTCGTTTCTGAGTTATACGCATTTTAAGTTGCAAATTCAGAATTTATATTTGAGTATATTTTCTATATCACACATTGGAGCATTTTGAGTTTTTTATGAATGATTTCTTATGACCATAAAGTATGTTTGACGAAATAAATAATTCCGCAATACTATCTGAAGGCCAGAACCACGACTTATATTATATACTTAACAATGGTTAACATCCGTGATTTTCATAGGGACAACCTCACAATCTAAAGATAGCAAAATGAATTTTCAATTGACTATTCAATAAAAATGTACTCTTCAATTAACTCGATGAAATTTATGGTTTAGGAGATAAATAGATTTATAGATCGTTGTACATGCGAGGAAAATCGTTCGCTATAAAGAGACATTCTGAAAAAAAAACTATCATAAATTGATTATTTAAAATACTTACAGAAGGTATTAAAACAATCGAACATTTATATCTGAACTGCATACTATCGGACATGGTGTTATTAACATGAGGAAAAAATTGAAAGGTAGAAAAATTTATTTGGTGAGACTATAACTTATCAATTAAAGACATAAACAAACTATAATAAATATTCGAAGTGGGTACTTTGCACTTCTACACACTTCTAGGGTTTACGGAGTATATTAGGTATATGCAAAACCAATAAAGGAATGGAATGATGAATAGAATAAACTTCCATTGGGACGCTATAAGGCTCTTTAGACTCTGGAAATGTGTAGAAGTGCAAGGTGCCCACTTCCTTGTCATGTATAACGAGCTAAAATCTACATATATCCTGAACCATAGATTTAATCAAGTTGAACTTCTTTGCTTTTTTGTTTGCTTTCTTCAGATTGTACAGGTTGTCTCTGTAAATATTGCAGATAGTTAACCATTCTCTGAAACACATACGTAATCTTCTATTGAAAATTCATTATGTTCGAATGTATAATTTAGAAAATATACTTAAATATTTCAAATTTTTTTTGCTACAGCATTATTTTCAGTCATCTACTCACTTCCGACTTTGTTGCAGAGCACCCTGTATATGATCTATGAATTATTGTAATATGGATATGCATTCATACAAATTTCGTTTAATTTATTTAGGAAAAATCATGTTTAATGAGAAAAACAAGTTTTTTAGTAAGATAAAATTACAATTTTCAAGAAAATCTTATTGAAATAATTGTAATACTAAAATAGTGAATTTTCCGAGATGCAACTTTTCTTGTATCCCACGAGACGGCTGAGGTGATTTAAAATACTTGAAGTAGAAATTCTATAGCCGAGAGCATCATAAACTTCAGATATTCTCTTAATCACAGCCGTAGATTGAAAATTTCTACACAATACATTATTCTTTTTTAATTTTTTCTTAATCTGATATATTGAAGTCAGATTGAAAAAAATTGTATTCAGGAATATGAGGTCTTTAGTCTTGTTTGCTGCTGGCTTTTCTTCCTTCACATGGATTTATTTAAAGTGTGTAAACTACCCTTATAGTTTCTGCAAATTATTGCCGAGCAATTTACTCATTTTTCCGTTTAGATGCTCTCATTGGGAGTTGGGGCGAATCTTCAGATTTTCGCATTTCTCTGTGTAGTTTTGATATCTTCTATCTTCCTCTGATCAAACTCACAGTAGATCTGTTAAGTCTAAGGGTAATTTTGATTGGAATATGTCCTAGTCCTCATCAAATTAGTCGTAAGTCCCAAACATGTGAATTACGAAGAAAATAATTCAAAAGAAATTCATTAATTCATTGTGATGGGTATTTCTCTTCATTCATTATATAAATTTTCCTATGAATGAGGAAATTGTCCTGCCGCTGTTCTAACCACGAACCCCTCGGCAGCGCTGGAAAAGTAACGGAAACCCTGTTGACCGGATGAAAGTAAAATAAACCTCGAGAGTGTCCTCAGATATTTTTAACTGCAATGAAATATGAACGTATTAATCTTGTAAGTATACAGCAAGAATAATGGAAAATATAGTGCACGGTGGACTTCTTTATTCACTATTTCGGAAATAATATGTAATAATATGAAATGCAAATTAAAATTACTTACACCATAGCGGTTATAGGTAAGATGAAACAAAATGATGTATATATTAGGTTATTTATTATTTGGGAACGCATATCAGAAAAGGTATTTCGAGAATAATATTTTATTCCTGTAATCTCTATATCTATAAAAGAGGATGTCCTAGCTGACTGACTGAGGTGGTATAAGCAGTGGTAAAAATCAGTAAAAAATCGAGAGTTACAATAATCCGAAGTGACTACTGGGCCACAATACGTGACAAAAGAATATTCAAAATGTTAGAGGAAAAACCTAACAAGTAGTTTTATTTTTAGTAAGATTTGATCGTTTAATAAAAATTGAAAGTGGAGCAAAATTTTCATCGTCGTTTCAATGTCGTTTTCATTAATTCTTTATGTTATTTATTGCATTAAAAAATATATAATACGGGGTGCAATATTCAATACGAATCTAAATTGGTTTTTCCAAAGCTGGTCCAGGAATTTTTGAGCTTAGATAATACCAATCGAATACTTGATAGTGTACTGCATCATGGAAAAATTTTGAAAATCATGACTTGCTCTACATAAATTATGTAAAGTTAAAATTGGTTTTTCCAATGGAACTTTCTTTTGCGACACCTGTGTAGATAGAAATAGGAAACAGACTTTTCTTTTCCCCGCCCTGTATAGTATAAATAAACTAAACACAAATTTACATAAATTTTAATTCAAAGTAACAATTTTTATAAACCTTTTGTGGCACATAAATAATATTTAATTAACACAAAGGTTTCAGGGATTTTTATAAAATAAATAAATCTTCACCCAACAAATAAATTAAAGTTGATCGTTTCATAGATTCTAAAAAATTATGGTACAAGCACATAGCATATGTTTAAACTGTAAAAAAATAATTTACGGAATTAGTTTTGTACAAAACCAAATTATTTGTGCTGTAAGTTCAAATGTTTATAGCTGCTTCAACCTTTAATACTTTTTCTAGTTCAGCCTGTACGAACAAAAGATCCAAATCTTTCGATAAAGACCGAAATAAGTCGAAACATCAATATTTTCAAATTTTTCAAAAACCAATTTTCAATTAGAAAAGACCTATAGGCAATACGAGGTCTGGCTATTAAATAACGAGACTTGTTACGAAAAATGGTTTTATTATAAAAATTATTCTACAATTCTACAATTCTACAATTCTATTCGAATGCTGGAAGGCCTCTATCAACAATTTATAGCACTTAGCCAGAGTTTTTTTTCAATTTAACGAGAAATTTAATATTTATTTAATAGCCAGACCTCGTACATTTTGATGAAGTATAAAATAGTCAAAATGTCAATCTTTTTACCTCGTTCAAAAACTAATTATCAATTAGAATAATCATAAAATCAACAATTCTTTTTATATAATCCTCATCAATAAACAAATAGAAAAATTAATTATTACCTCGACTGCACCTTATAATTGATCACTGGAGAGGTGAACAGATCTTTTACGCAAAAGGTAGCTGCTCTCTCCAAATGTGTGTTTGGTATATGTCTAATTGGTCGTTTCGAAATACTGTAATTGGACAAACTGTTAACGCAGATCTTTATTGGAAACAATTAGTTCTAGTCCCACAACACTCTGCTCAAGACGAACCTTAACCTTTACCCTCCATTAGTCGCGCAGAAAATCTGCAGGTTTATGGTACACACTAACCTTTCTACTAGCAAGAAATCAGTTTGTTTCGGTGTGTAGAGGTGCGCTAAGAAAAGATTTTGCGAAATTTCGATTTTAAAGGGGTGAATTTTGATTTTAAAGAAGTAAAACGGGGTATGTTTGCAAATTCAATTTTTTAGTTTTACTCGGCCGCTAATTGAGATATCGACTTCCTTTTTTGGCACTAAAACATTCTCCATACAAATACCTAAAAAGCAATTTCTGCGATTTTCAAAATTCGACTTGGAAAGGGTTCAAATAGTTGAACTAAAATTTTTATAACGAATCCATATATTTAGTAATTCTTCATGACGAAATGAGATATCAAAGCGAATCTTTTTTAGAAATGGGTCCCGTGTGAATATCTAAAAACTAATTTTTCCGTTTTTGGAAATCTCTTTTTGATTTCTTTGAAAACGGTTAAATTCATT
The DNA here is from genome assembly GCF_026250575.1 of Diorhabda carinulata. NCBI lineage: Eukaryota > Metazoa > Arthropoda > Insecta > Coleoptera > Chrysomelidae > Diorhabda > Diorhabda carinulata. Next base: position 23,806,998 of record NC_079463.1, read on the forward strand.
TGATGAAGAATGCATGGAGTTCGATCTGAGGATTCTGTGTTACAAGTTGATAATGCTGTGCAATACCCATCAGAGTTCCTAAACACGCTCAATCCTCCAGGTTTCCCGGCACATAGACTTAGTCTAAAGGTTGGAACACCGATAATGTTGTTACGAAATCTCAATCCTCCTAAACTGTGCAACGGTACGAGACTACATGTGAGCGCTCTTCAGAAAAACGTAAACGAGGCTACAATCATAACCGGATATACCAGAGGGGAATCAGTATTTAGACCACGCATACCTCTTATACCTTTAAACTACCCTTTTCAATTTAAAAGAATGCATTTCCCTATTATAGTTTTGCTATGACTATAAATAAATCACAAGGTTAATCTTTGGAAATAGCGGGAATAGATTTGTTCTTTTCTTCATAACACTTCCAAATTGAATTAGTGCATAGAATACATAAGTCATTTCTCATTGAATTATCCCTATATTACGCGAGGCTCAATAAACCGCGGGCGAAGCCGCGACGGGTATTGCTAGTTTATTAATATACGTAACTGAATACCGATAAAATTGAAAAACACGCTGATCAAGCAGTTAAAATCCATCAACTCGGTGGAAAACGTCAAAATATATTTTAAATCAACCAAACTTTGATACATGTATGTACGAGACTCGAGACGATACTTTAAATTTTAACTTGCGATACAAGAGGAGAATTTCAAAAAATCTCGTTTCAAATCTCCTACTAGAACCTCAAAAGTAACGCAGATAAAAATAATAGCAATAACTGTAGTAGCAATGTTCCCTTTTTTTGAGCATTTCGAGATAATTAAGTCAAATGTAGAGCAGCAATATGAAACAGAGATTATTCCGCAAATTACAGGAAAATTTATGTATGTTTGTGAGCGGGAGAGTGCGAGAATAGGTATGAGTAAGTTGTGATACTTATTTTTATGCTCTCATTTAATCACTTTCAAACTATACTCGCACAAACACTCACTCACACCAACACTCAATCACATACACAGTATCCAATAGTTCGATCTTAAACCATCAAACATCCAAATACTCACGCTTTGACGTTTCGCTTCCGACTAGAGGCATTATCAAAAGAATTATAATTAAAATTATAAGAAAATATGATATACTGGTTTGTCAACGTCTTCATATGACTCGCGACAAGTTATCGTCTTCAGAGACTGAAATTTACCTCTATTATCTAAATGCGTGTCAGACAGTGTAATTGTGTGAGGGGTCAAACAATATCAATTTCATATTAATCTTTTCTAAGCTTCGATGCTTTAAGTTTCATTTTTTTTTGGTTATGTTCAATGCCCTTGATTTAGTGTTCTATAGTTTTCGAGAAATTACCTTTTTTAACTTCATGTACAGCGCATATTCGACTATTGCTATGAAAATTATGGATAATTAGAGTAGATAAATTGAAACTTATTAGCTCAACTCTATAAATCTCGAAAATTAGTAAATTTTCATAATAATCTAAAGAAAAATGAATGATTCGAAAAATTAAAGTATAGATATTTAAATTATAACAACTGGCATTATAAAAATTCGAACATTAACTTGATAAATAATCAATGATTAATTTCTTCCATATTCTTCTCAAAGAGAAATAAAAAATTCATTGAAACCACTGCTGGAATTTAATCATTTCGCACAAACAATTTAAATTTTTTCTTAACAGAGTAAGAATAAATCCTTTTTCCATTCAATATATTCACGTCTTATTTTGAGCACTCGGCTGGTCCTGTGTTTCAGCATCCCCCTTTCTTTAATTAATATCTCACCCTGGCAACACCCTTAGCAACGAATATACGCACAGTAACACAATACAGTTTTTAAACTTTTCTCCACTACGGCTTTCTTAATGTCTCCGATGGCTGACATTAATTAAAAAATCTTGTTACGCATGCAAGGGTTCCCTTTCGTCGTTTTTACGTCCTTTCGCACGCCCCGCAAACTCCTTACGACCAAGGACCTCCGACCCACTTATTTCTCCGAAAGACGTTTATGAGTCGGGATAAGGGACCACAAAGGCATATGCAAAATATCCGCATTTGTTTAATTTATGCCTTGCACGATACCTTTTTTAAGTAAGTAATTATTCTGGAACTTGAAAAAACCAGAGACACCTGGAAAATACTCGATATAAAAATAGATCGGAATGGGATCTCAAAAAATTATTGAAAATTTCTCATTACTGTTAATGTAAAATGGCAAAACATTCGAATATATTGAACAAAATATTGTAATTTTCCATTCAAACTATTTATCAACGGTGGGGTAAATTTATATACACTGTCTTACTTTTGCCGTTTATTTTTCTCCTTCGTTTCGTTTATCACGACTTTTAAATATAAACTCTAGCTGCTGAACAAACTAGATCATATACCCAAAACGAATTTCTGAACAATTCTAGAAAATAAACTAAAACAAATGAATAGAAAGCCCATCATAAAAATCATTTGTAATGAAAAAAATATAAGCAACTTGCTGCTATGATAAAAACATGTAATGAAGACGCCACTGCATTCAGCGATTCACGAAATTTATATTATAACAGAACAGAACCAGCTTGACGGTCCATGTCATGGACGTGATTGTAAAAATATATATTATCCGCAGTCAGTATCTCTATGAGGTTACACGGCGAATACAGAAACAATAATAATAATAAATGGATATGCATCGACAGAAAATGAAGAATAGAGATTGAAGTACGAGTTTTATGAAGATATGGTAAGCGCACTAATTTCAAAGTAACAGAACGGAAGAGTTAGATATTGAAAGTATGAAGGTACTGATTTCATTCTTGAAATAATATGGACTTCAGAAGGTCCATCAACCAGATTGACCAGATTTTTATGGAAAGAAATAATAAGAAATTAGTGAAAGATGTGAGAATTTACAGACCGCAATTACAGGTCATGGTTAAGTAGCGCAGCAGTTGCCAAGAATAGCGAAAATAGTCAAAAGAAGAAGGAAGTGTCAAGGATACAGAAAAAGGGAGTCAGATAGGAAATTGAAGAGTATGTTATGCCAAATCTAAGAATAACGAAAAATTTGCAAATGGAGTGGATGTAAGTAAAAATGTTAAGAGAAAAGCTGGCAAAGCAATATAACATGAAGGAACGGTTTGATGAGGAGTATGGAAGTTGCTAGAGGAAAGGTGTTTAATACGATTGAGCTTAAAAACTGAATCGACAGAATAAAGACTATGCATGAGGGATAATCTACAAAATACTGGAGAACTTTTCAAAAACAAATTTTCACTAAATGGTCAAAAAATCACGATAGGGCACAGTTAATTACCAAGAACCTTATATCAGGAACAACTAAAATTGGGTTTTAATAGATACACATAAATAAGTTAAAAGATGGGCTCAATCTTTGAAGAAGTATTGAATAAACAACATAAAGAATCAAAACACCTAGTGTGAAATTTTCAAAAAATCGTTTTTTTTTTCCTCATATTTCGATAGGTTATACCTTTCAAAATAACATACTAAAATTTTAAATCGATATCATAAATAGTTTTTGAGTTACAGCCATTTAAAAGAGTAGCCGTTTGGCAGTTAGATAGTTCTTCAGGTATAAAGAAATTTATAAGTATAATTATTCCGGTATATTTTTCGTTTACTGCCACGTCACGTATTTTCAGAGCCAGAGAAATATGATTTTAATCCATTTATAACAGTAAAAACGATCATTTTATCTTTAAACGCGTTTTTCTCGAGATAGCATTTTTCGAATTTGCTGTAATTAGTCGGAGACAAATGATCCGATCGCAAAAAAAATTTTTTTGCATCTTCTCTATATAGTTCTTCATAGGATGATCCTCCAGTTTTTTGATCTTATCAAAAATCGAATTTTAGCAGGCCAAAAACCATCAAAATTTTGGGTAAAATTCAACTTTTTTTTCAGCATGCCGCCATTTGGTCAATTTTTGATTTTTTGTTCGCCCCGTTGAAAGGCTGCAATCACTCCAGCAGTGGAGGACCTTTTTTTGGCGCCGCCGGAGATCGCCTGTCATTTCAAAAATATTTTATATTTAATCTCGAAAATTTCAATATGTATTCTCAAAACATGTATAAATATACACACAGAAAATATCCTAAATCTACCTATTTCTTCCATAATAGGTCTACTGCCTACTCCTCTTTCGTTATTTTTACTCATCCTGGTTCTAGATTGTCACTCCACCTCTTTTGTGGTCAATCTCTTCTCCATGTTCCAATTAGAGATTCACTCCTTGCTATGTTTATTAGTCCATCGTTGTCATTCGACTCATATGTTGTTCCTATTGTTTTTTTTACGCTTTGTATGGTATGGAATGGGATACCATACTCATTCGTTGATGATATCAACGTCTGATGTTTTCGCTTCTTTCTCGGTCTAAAAGTAATTTCCCCGAGATCTGCCTGAGAATTCTCATTTCCGTGGTCTCCAAGAAAATGTCACATATCATTTAATTAAGTGTGGAATGACGTGTAACAGTCTTGTTTTGGTGCTTCACTGGCGCCATTACTCGCATTTAAGCAATCGGCCAAAGGAACCATACAATGAAAAGTGAAATTTTTGGCTTTATTTCCACAACAAAGATCTACGCATTCACAACTGCAGTCATCAAAAGTCGATAAAAAACTTTTTACCGACATTTGGTGGATTTGCGATTTATGTCATACAACATCACCATCTGATCTGGGCGATCTACCCCACCCATGACGTCATTATACCTGACAATGGTCATTGGACAAATAACCTCATCTTTTTGACCATGTTTTCTCTCTTTCTAGAGTATGGTAATATCATGTTTGTGACAATTTGAAATAACAAACACCTCCTTAGAGTCTTTCCATTTGCAGGCAATGATCCCTGTCTAAAAGCAAACAAATTCTGAATCTCCTTTCTCCATTTTTTTCTTCCCAAATTCTTGTTTGAAATATATATGTCAACTAAAGGAAAATTGACACAGTCCATCATCGTCACACTTGTGAAGAACCGATCCCAAGCCATCACTTTATTGCCTTTGATGGTTTCCTCAAGTTTCCAAGCAACACGTTCACGCAACGTCTCTTCATATTAGGTATTTTCCTCCAAGGAATAAATATTTGAATCATACACGTACCCAGTTTTTGTATCCGACCTCTCCCAAATTTTAATTCCCCTCTTCGCGGGTTTCATTGGCTTTTATTGTCTCAGGCTCGAGCACCCCTTGAATGTTGTAATTGATTCACCTATGTTTTGGAAAGTACTGCCATTGCAAGCAGCTTGAAATGTATGCATCAAACTAGTCAATACTTTATCAACACAATAACGAGGTCAACGTTTTTTTACACCTGAAGAAGCGGTTGATGCGTTCCAATCACATGTTTTGGAGGAGGTACCTCAAGCGGAATGGAAATAGTTAAAAATATTTAATAAATATTTATTTTTATTTGTTATTCTCAAAACATCAGTAGCCATCCTCGTATATAAGCTTACTTCACTTAAAATTTTGGTGAATGTTGGTATGCTAAAATATGGTGAAGTTTCTAGTTAGTTAAATTCAGACACCAGTCAACAGTAGAAATTGGAAATTCTAAAATACATATCGTAGCTACGTCGACATAATTATTCAATATTTTAATATCGAATCAAAACATTCATAGTAGTTGATTTATGGAGGCACTAAAAAATTAATTCTCATCAGTTTTTTTATTACAAAATCGCATCAACCGTATACTGGTTATTAGCGATTTATTAAAGATTAAGTATTTTATCTATGAATCTTTGTTAAATTATATTTATGATAGAGATCTGTTTAAGGTAATTTTTAAGGTGAGTAATATTGTATTTAGGTCCTAAAATTTCACGTATTGTTCCGAGTGGTAGATTTGATGATGATCTTTCTGAGTTAAGAGATGGACATTCTGCGATTAGGTGTTTTATACTCAATTTGCAATTGCAGTTGCTACATTTTGGTTCAGGTTTCACATCAAATAAAAAGCTATGGGTCAGTCGCGTATGGTTAGGTTAGGTTAGGTTAGCCACTTCATCTCTGCGATTTTTCGGTAGTATTGACCATGGTTTTACTGAGTCTTTCACTCACGAAGCTTATGTGTAGACGTTGACCATTTGGTCTCCCATTCATTGAGCACTTTACGCTTTAGGATTGTTTTAATATCGGTAGTAGTTAAAAAGTTCACGCACTCCGCACTATCACTATTTACAGCTTCCTTAGCGGCCAGGTCTGCTTATCCGTTTCCTTTTATTCCAGTGTGTGAGGGGATCCAACAGAATGCTATTTTTTTGTTGCTGTCTTGTATATATTGCAGTAGTTGCCTGATATTGATTGCTAAAGGATAAAGACTTTGGATTGAGCTAAGGGAGTCTGTGAGTATGAGATGATTAGGTTCGTTTGATGAAGCGGCGATGTGTGTAGCTCGATATATTGCATATAATTCAGCAGTGAAGGAGGTTGGTGTAATGATTGCGATACCCGTACCGTCTTGAGATATCGATGCGTCTGTGTAAATATGTACAAAGTTTTTATACTCATTGAGTATGTTATTTAAGTGTCCTTCGATTAGCGTATGGTTGGTGTGGTGTTTGTCAAAAGAGGTGAGCTGGGTAATGAATTTGGTGCTTTCTGTTGTCCATGGTAGAGTCTGAGAAGATTCGATAGGAAGGCATTCAGGAATAAAGAAATTTAATTCGCTTAGATATGATCGAATTCTAACACAGAAAGATTTGGGGGTTCTGGGTTTACTTAAAAAAAGATTTGGAAATTTCTTGGATAAGCAATATTGAAGGGTAGGATTGTAAGCATTGGATTTTACTTTAGCTTCATACGTAACGCTCAAATATATTCTTCTGTCTCCCGAGGATTGTTCCCCTGATTCGCTGTACAGACTTTCCACTGGTGTTGTTTTGAATGCACCTGTTATCAAACGGAAGGCTGAATTGTGAAAGCTGTCGAGTTTTTTCTGAAACGATTTGTTAGCTGTTGAATATACAATTGATCCATAATCTAGTTTTGATCGAATAGTAAGTTTAATCGTTCATTACAAGCTAGGAGAAGATTTCTAATATGATAGTTCCAGCTTAGTGTGTGGTCGAATAGTATACCGAGAAATTTTATTGATGTTTCCATTTTTATGTTTGCATTATAAAGTTTCAATACCGTTACGTTTGGTATGTTCTTTTGTTTTGAAAAAAGAATATAGCGAGTCTTTGTAGTTGAAAAAGTAAAACCAGTTTTTTGTGACCACAGTTCTAAGTTATGTATAAAAGCCTGACTTTGTGAGGAAAGGTTTTTAATACTTTTTCCTTTACAGTAGATAACCAAGTCATCTGCGTATAGTCGAGCTTTTACTGGTAACTTTAAGTTTTTCAGGATGTCGTTGATTGCGATGATAAAGAGTGTGAGACTTATGATTGATCCTTGGGGTATACCATTATTGAAATATGTTTTTTCGGAGGTGGTGCCGGAGGTTTTCACTTTAAATGTGCGATTTCTCAGGAAGTTTTTGATAAAAACCAGGCAGTGACCATGTATGTTGAGTTCGTATAATTTTTTTATGATGTAATCATGCCTTGAAATGTCAAAAGCTCGGTTAATGTCAAAGAAAATAGCTAAACAGCTGTTTTTTAGGACAAATGCTTCGTTGATTTCACTTTCCAAGTCTATTATATTATCCAGGGCTGATCTGTGTTGTCTAAGTCCGCTTTGTTCCGGTATAAAGAGGTTTCGTTTCCAGAGCAGTCTGTTGTTTATTATTTTTGCCATTAGTTTGCACATAGCACATGTGAGAGATATAGGTCTATAGGATACAGGATGGGTTCAAATGGTTTGTGGTTTTAGCATAGGAATTATTATGGATTCATTCAGAAAAGTTATGCTGCAGCCAAATGGTATTAAACAGGTTAAGGATGTATTCGTGAGCAATTAAGGAAAGATGTTTCAAGAAGACAACTGGTATTTCATCTGGTCCTGGTGACGTTTCTTTCAGGCTTAAAAGAGCTTCATCATATTCTTGGGTGGTAATGGGTAAATTAATGGGTTCGTTTTCTTCGAACTGTATCATTATCTCATTCTTTTCTTTTTTCATATGAGTAATAACAGTATCATCGTAATTGCATGTGATGGAGCGGTTTTTCTAAGTGGTAGCTAATATTGAGACTATTTTGGAGTTATCTGTGGTTGAGCGACCGTCTTTCTCTGGCATTTGTATATTATGGTGCTTGTAGAGTCCTGATATTTTTCACACTCTATCCCATACCTCATCATGGGTGTTTCAGAGTTTATTGTATTCTATATAGGATTTGCTTTAGCATTTTTGATTGTACGTCTAGCTTCGTCTCGAGTTTTCAGGAATTCGATTTTGTTTTCTGGTGTATTGTATCTTTTATATCTACACAGGATTGCGTCATTTCAGGCGCGTAGTTCTTCCGATTGATATGTTTGCTGCTCGCTGAAAGATACTAATAAGCTTCGTCTATATATGTTGAAATTATGTGAGTTGTCAAACTATTTGAAATAATTGTTTTGAAAAGTGCTCAGTCTGCTTTTCATTCCATTTTGGATATAAGTCGTGATTGTGAATTGGTTTTCTATTGTTATGAATAACGATTTTATAGTGGTCACTGTTGTAGGTATAGTCCAGTCGATCCCGGGAAAGAGCCGGACAAAGTTGGGTCACAGATATTGAGGTCAATACATGAACCCTGTCCTGATTGTTAAATCTAGTTAGCTTCCCGTCATTTAAGATGGAGATACTTGAGTCATCAGGAGTATCTCCTAGTAAGCGACCTCTGTGGTTTGTTGATGTGAATCCCCACATAATGTTATGGGCATTGAAGTCTCCGACTATTATTCTAGGTTGAGGAATTTGTTCCAATAATTCATTTAGTTCTTTAGCATCTGCTTGATATGCTGGAGGAATATATACTTTGCAGATATTTACTTTTGGATTAGTGTGTAGTTCGATAGCTACGGCTTCAATGTTTGTAAGGATCGTGATTTCTGTGCGTGGAGAGATTTATCCACAAATAGTACTACTCCTCCGCTAGCTACTTCAATATTTATTCGATTCTTGAAGAAGCTGTTAAATTGCCTAAGCGGTTCCTTGCTATTGTATTTGAAATCGGTTTCTTGAAGACAAATAACTTCGCATTTCTGTTTGGATAGGATGGTTTGCAACATTGGTAAGTTGTTATAAAAGCCATTGATATTCCATTGTAGAATAGATGTAAGAGAGAGACCACAGAGAGAAAAATGAAGAAAAAGAAAAAAATATTAAAGTAGAATATTGGTTGAGTTAGTTAATCTTTGCTTGAGTTTATTCACTTTCTGTTTCTGAGAGGTCTGTTTCAGGTATGTTCATTTGTACGTGAGAAAACAGATTCTTCTTGAGTTTAGTGCTTTTGATCGATCTGTGCTCAAAGAAAGGGTAAATTTTTGTGAGCATGTCTATCAATGCAGTGAAATCATTTGTGTAGTTCTTCATAATACTTATTGGATCAGATGAACCGTAGACATTTTCAAAAAGGTTAGATATCTGGTTGTGGTCCAATATGAATGGAGGATCCTGTTCTGAAATGACTTTTTTAATTGGTTCCATGAGAATTTCTGCAGAGATGTCTGGTTTATTTTTAGGATTTTTACTTGGCTTAAGAAGGTTTCTTAGGGTTCTCTGGTTCGTTCCTTTTGGTTGAGGAGGAGGCGTAATTATTTGCTCATAGTTACGTTTGATGCTGTTTTGCGGAATTCCTTTTATGTTTATGGGGGATACATTCTGGGAGTGAGGTGTTATAGGGGTTTCTGATGGGATCTTGGTGTGTGCTTGGGGAGTATTGGCTTCGTTATTTTGGGGCTGCCGGGAAGGATGGGTGGGGTTTTGTGGTAGTTATTTGGGGTTCTTCATAAGTTTGTAATTGGGAGTTTTCACAGTTTGCTGCAGTATGACCTGGTTTTTTGCATGTAAAACATAGTAGACTGTCTTGGGATAGATAAATTCTGTAGCTGGTGTTGTCAAGTGTGATCATTAGACAATCGGGTATTTGGATTGTGGATGGTGAAATAAAGATTTGTCTTCTGAAGCTGTAGATGTGATTATATTCCGGAATTGTGGAGCTAATTTTGAAGAAAGACTTTGGTGAGAGTGTATTAAGACCTATTTTGGTAAGTTCATCGATTAGAGCTGAGTGTGTTATGGTGGGGCATACATTTGAGAGTATTAATAATTCGGAGGTGTTATAAGCTTTCGGGCTTGGATCGGAGTGTTGTTGATAATAATCAGCCCTTTATGAAAGGTCATGAAGCGTTCTAAAGTATCTTCATTTGCAAGGTACTTGCATATTCTATTGTTGGACAACCTCGATATGAATAGTATATTTTTTGAATCGATTAGTTCTCCAAGTGATATCAGGTAATCTTGAATTTTCAGGTTATCAACAGCTGGAAAAACAATTGCTTGATATTTTGTAGGAAATTGTGGTTGACTAAGTGCAGATGAGTATGTTTTTGCAGGGTTTGTATTTGGATAGCTTCTGTAGTCAGAAGTCCCAACATTCGTATTAGAAAATATTAATTTTAGAAATATTTCAGCTTTGATTCGAGAGTACGGACCTATTTTGGCACAGGCCACTTCATATCAAGTTGATAAGAACTGGTTTTTTTGCGAATTCTTCTTCAAAACCGGTGTAAAACTGATAGCACAGTGTGTAACAAGTTCACTGTTTTGGTATGAATGTATGAGATTCTACTTACAGTAATGTGTCTCTGAGTTTAGAATACTTCGAAAAGTTTCTATCTGAAGTTTTATAAATTTTTAGAACTGTGATAACTATCGAAAAAGAGTTATTTTTATAGGAATTGACATTTTCACTCTTAACGTTACGGTTTCCAGAGCCGGACTTAGTTATTTACATTATTTTATGCACTTTTCTCAAAAAAAATACACTTTGCGTAATTGTAGACAGACTTAGATATTGGATTTATTAGAAACAATAATATGATCATATATCACGACAATGAAAAATATATGTAGTAGTATTTAAGTTCGATTAAGAATTTGTGAATATTTATAACACTAATAAAAAATCGTTACATTGATAAGAGTAATCAAATTCTTGTGACTCACAATATTTGTTTTTGTTTTGAATTCGGAAAACGTCAAATTTAGAAATAAGTTCAGTTGAAGGATTATGACTGAAAATAGGGAAAATACGTGTACTTTATTTTGCTCTCAATTGTTTAAAATAGATTATTAAAGAGAGCAAAACAATGGAGCCAAATTCAAATTTGATAAACGCATCATAATTAGTCGGAATGTCAAATATTCCGTTCTGTACGCTAAAAATAATAGTGCAGTCATTGAAGCGAAAAATAGGGTCGTACCTCCGAATTTTTTTATTGTAAAGTTATTTGCATGAAATTTTGGAATTAGGCTCCTCTTACCTTTAACTTCAAAAGGGAAAATGATCTGAGCTGCACCTATTAATTTTAAAGAGTGTTAACAACCCCTTAACGGAAAATTTGACATTGAGCCGCCAATTTATCGCTAGAAAACGTGTTTAATATTGAGGGGTGAAATTGTAGATTATATTTTCATTTTAAGATCTATTTTAAGAAAATCAGTTTTCACTTTACTCCAAATATTCACTCTCCGAAATTTTCATTTTACTAAGTAAAAAAAAGTACGATTAGTTTTTGGACCATAACTCCTTCAATTTTGATGCTATAATAACCATTTCAAAGATAATCGAAAGAGCTACAACTGTTTTCTTCACAATATATAGTGAAAAACTTTTTATTTTAAAACGGTGAGGGGTCAAAGGATTTTTTGAAAAATATGTATCCCAACGCAGCCAAACTGCTAGAATCTATCAAAATATTCATATTAAAGTTAACTTTAGAAGAAATATGATTAATTTTAATTTTGTTGAAAATGGCACTTATGAAACCCATTGATTTGAAAGAAAAAACCATTAGATGTTCCTCTTATTTGCATTATAGCTTACTCATTTTACGTGGAAAAGACTTTTAACAGTACTCATTCTAAAGCTTATTTCAAGCACTACAAAACCCCATTTCATTAGAATGTATAAAATATAACTGCTCGCCGCTAGATGGCATTGAATACATCCTTTAAACAAAATAAAAAACGGCTTTGATCTATAATATTTCTCTTATTATTGCACTCAGAAAACTTTGTAAAAATCCGATTTGCTTAGTTTTTTAACTGCTACAATTTTTTCATTATAAAGTTTTCGCTAAAATGCATATTTTTGAAGATATTTGAAAAAAACCGATGAAAAACTTAAAAAAATTCCGAATTTCAAATTACCAATAACTTAACAAGTATTTTTTCTCAAAATTAGGTCTTCTATCGAATCTGAGGTTATTTTGAAAAAACAATTCATATCACTGAGAAGGGGTGGCAACCACTCCAAGGGTGGGTACGGAGTTCAGATCATTTCCACTTTTAAAGTTAAAAGTAAGATGAGCCTAATTCCGAAATTTATGCGGTCCGAAGTAAAAAATTCGGAGCAATAACGCTTCAATGACTGCACTACAAGCAAATATTTGAAATACAATATTTAATGCGTTTCAAAATAAAAGTAGAACCTCCAAAGCTTAAGCGAGAGATCCCACAATGTTCTAGGTGCTAACGTTAAAATAGCACTAAAAGATTTTATTAACTTAAGCCGCGTTCCGTGGCTGGTGGCAACCTAACTATAAACTGCCACAGAAAAGATAAAACACAGTCCTTGTTATGCATGCTAAAGGAACCATCCAGCAAATCATAAAGGATGCACATTCCTAGAAGACCAGAACCAGGACATGTACCACCAGATATCAACTATGCACAAAAAGTAAATAATCAACAAAATGAACTCATAAGCATGATCAAATGATTAGTTGAGCAAATTGGCACAATGTTAAATCTATTTACATCGGTTATAATAAAACTATGACTAAATTCTTGAAAATTGGTATATGGAATGCAAATGAAGTAACACAACATGCTGATGAATTGAAGGTATTTCGTCCTCATCTCCTCAGAATCTGCTAAGCCTAGTGTTAACTGTACAAATCATCAATTGAAAACATGAAATTTTCCTCTAGATAAGTAAAGATAAAGATAATTTGTGTGATAAGATTCAGGTTCACTAGATCAACATCAAGTGGAAACTTTCGTTTTTTCGGAACTTTCAAAACGTCGCATGTAATAATTTGAAATTTTGCCTTGCTATTAGTGGTATTCATACATTTTTATAGATATTTTTGTCAAAAACTCCGGAATAACTTGTGAGGAAATCATTGGACTCGATTGGGGTCTGCGCATTCTTATTAAGGACCTATGATCAAAAAATAATGTCATAGATTTCTACCATAAAATTTTCTGGGAAACCATAAAAGAATGTAACCGAATCTTACTTTTGTTTGTCAACATTCAACCAACAAATTAATTCAAATAAAAAGGAAGACCTAGATTAAACAACCGCCATTGATGATTGTTTTACCTGGGACTGACAGTTCGCAGAAATCTTCGTAATAGATGCAGAATCTTGGGAATGAGACTTAATACAAGAGTTGTTTCTGTATAATGTTTGAGAAAATTAGCTTGGACATTGGAACGCCAACACTGATGTAATAAATGGAGAAACATGAGTCTGGTTTTCAGTCCCTAGACATCTATTGATACCCTTGCATCAGCATCCAAGATATTCACCCATTTCGAGAAGGAAGGGCGGCGATTTTGTTTAATAGCCGTACTGAGTCGATTTCATTGGATATAAACTTGTCAGCACATTGTTTATATTCCAGTAAATTTTAATTTAATGATAATGCGAGATCATAACTAGCTGTGGTCGTTTAGAGAGAAATATTTTCATTACATATCGTTTCTATCCACGGCGCTTGAACTAAATCCCATAGATCAGGCACTTATAAGAAGCTATTGACTACCTGATCAGGAATCAAAAACCATATAGCCTAGAAAACTTTCACAATATACAATAAATACGTTGGAAAACTAGATAGAAAGCAAGTTAAGAAGATTTTATTCTCTGATACGTACAAATGGTTGTCATAATCAGCTGCTGTTTAAAAATTCAACAGTTAATAATTTCTTCGAAAAATACAATTTTGTTCTAGCTTCCGAAATCAAATAGATTGAATATAGTTAACTTTTGAACAGCCGTTTAACTTTGTTCGGTACAAACGCAGCCTGATAAATAAGGTCTGCTATACCAAGGGCGTAAATATTTTATTCTATGCCCATGTCTGTGAAAGTCAAAAATCGCACTGTCAACATTCCTTGTAAATGACATTCAACAATAACATGCACGTACTGAGATCTCATAACATACACGTGCGTTTTGAAAAGAAAACTTAAACTTCTTGTTTTTAATCAAATTACAATTAATATTTTTATTTATGTAAAACATTATTTGATATATTTACACAAATTTGGTCAATTAAAAAACATAAAAATTTTTAGCATTAGCGAGATATATTTAGGATTGAAAAAGTGATGCTCCTAAATATAGGCAACACATTATGCAATTTCTTTAGAAATAGGACACATTTCTAAAGTAGCATGCTATGAAAATAGATGTCATATCAATATTGGCAATTTTTTGAACAAAATATGATTGTATCCGAACATTTTCTCAACTTTATCTACGTATATGTGTGATGGTAGTGGAAGTGATGAAATTATGAGAACTACAGATCTACTAAGATTTTAGGAAAAGCTCAAGCTGCCACACATGATTTGTTACCGCTAAAATTCAACGAAAGGTACGAAATTACCCATTAAAAATTTATGGATTGGCGACTCAAGCATAACGTTAAATCCTTTTCGGAGAATGTTTCACTTGTGTATTTTGAAGAAACATCAAAAACAATGAAACCATCTTCTCTATGGGCCATTTATTTGATGCTAAGAACTACACTAAACATTAATAATACCATTAACATAGCAAATTATCCAAAACTGATCGCCCCTACGAAAATCTTTTCTACAGAACAAATTAATAAGTTTTTGAAAGATGCCCCAGACGATAAACATTTGTTGTCAAAGGTAAACAATTAAAACGTTGTATAATTATCATCACATAAAAATGAGAGAAATATAAAGATGGAGCACATTCAGGACACGGGAACATCCTTGATAATTGATATTCCAGATTCTAAAACTAAAACGAGACGTTCATTTGTAGTACCAGAAACTTTTTATATCACATGTCAAAAATACATGAATTGGCGTCCTGCTGAAATGTAACTTCCTTTATTTCTTAATTAAAGAAACGGAAAATGCATAAAACAGGTTTTGGCGATAAACACAATCGTTAATACACCACGTAAAATTGCTGAATATCTTGAGCTGCCGGAACCAAAGCAATATACCGGCCATTATTTCAGGAGATCATCAATCACTATGTTATTTGATGCAGGAGGTGATATGCTATCATTAAAACGGACTTGGTGGCTGGAAATCTTCTACAGTAACGGAAGGCTATGTGAATCAATCTCTTGATAATAAAAATGACAACGCATTACCTATTATCAATCTTCGTCTTCTCATGTACCGAGCAGTACTACAATTATAAATAACCATTCATCACCATTAAATAATAAGGCACAAACCATTTACAATAATTGTTCAATTGTTATCAACAACCATTATAATAAAGTTTAAATAATTGCGATTTTTTTTATTTAATGGAAGAAAATGAATGGGCGTAGAAAAAGTATAGTACGTTACACGAGTTGTGAGTCCATTACGCACTCATGAATTTTGTTACGTAATATACCATTACATTGAAAATTATCTTTCTGAATTTGAGATCAACCATCATTAAGGCGCTTAAACTGTCCGGATAATCATATTGTCGTTTACTCAAACTATCAGCTGCTTGCTACTTACTGAAGACGCATACGGTTTACGGACAAAATCACTAAGAAGGGTTTATCTAACTGTGAAGTTAAAGATGGAATTATTTCATTCTATTCATATAGATTTAATATATCAGTGATAATAATTGAAAACTCTCTTAAAGTGAAAAATAAAGTCGACAAAACTCTTGAAACTGTTAATTAAACTGAAAATTAGAAAAGAATTCTTCATATACTTAAAAAAATAAATCGATCGATAAAAATGATACGACTGCTTAATATCAATCATTATAGTTTCTTATCAGTTTTATTCGATTTTAAGAAATGACATCTAACCGAAGCTCCCTACCTTTTTTTAACAGAGATATCAATTATCTCATCCGTCATTTCTTTCTAATAATCGGAATTATTTCTGATTTCTATGTAGAGTTTAAGGTGTCTTATGAAGTTTATCGTCAGTTCTAATTATATTTTGATTTTCAACTATAAAAATATATTTTACAACAATTTATATATGCTGATTCACACATATAGTATCATGTCATTTTAAGAATAATTTCGTAATTCAATCATTTCTTCTGATGTTTCATCATTACCATCACAATGCCCGAAATGACAATGTTTAGTCACTGAATGGTTCTATTGAATAGAAACGAAAATAAATAACATAAAAAATAATATATTAACATATTTTCCATTTATTTTCATATTAATATTCATTTCATTTTTGCCCTTTGAATTATTAAATCTGAGCTATGATTTCAATATTATTTTATCAGAGAGAAAGAAATAGAGAGGGAAATGTTTTATTGTCGAAAAATTGTAATAATTTGTAGACAAAAGCTAGTAAAAACTCAAAAACAAACATTAAAATAACTAATTAAAGATACAAATCAAATATAATTTCAATATACAGAATAAAACCACAATGAATAACAAAAAGTCTTATAAGCGTCCATAGCAAAATTAACTACTTACTAACTAATTATTGCAGAATCTAAGAAAACATGATATCGATTTTATTTCAATTGGCAAGTGATAATGTATTTTTTTGCATTGTAAACTATTGAGCCCTCAACTAACTCTTAATATGGAGCAGGTAGGTGAATGTCCGCGGTCCTAATGCAACGATGAAACGTTAATTGAAGTGATAAGGTGATTTAAAGTGCGATCCAGCAGACTCGAAAACATTTTTAATCAAATTCAGACGAGTATTTATTTTTGTTGTCATTAATTGTACTGCGAAATTCTGCTAAAACTACGGGCATAAAGAACAAACTGTGTGGGTTAGCATTAGAATCAAGGAGATATGAAAGCGGATCATTAGACGGAGTTCTTTCTCTTTTTAGAAAAAATTAAAATAAACTAGTAACTATTGCTTCTTAATTACTAATATATTAGCGTTGAATTTTGAATAGTTCAACTAATCAATATTAAGTTTCCAATATCCTTATTTTTATTCCTGATTGGATTGCTTCTAACAATTTTTAACTGATCGTATATTAATTATCTCTTAGTAGGGGGAAGTTTCATGTTTTTATAGGGTTTTATAAGTCCCCATCCGATTCCGTAATCTGTAAAACTCACACTACACACCAGCTATTGCCAGGGCTGGCGGAGGCTAAAGTGTTTCATACGAATCTTTCCCATTCCATCTCCATCTCAAGAAAGACATAAGTGAAACAGAAAGAATGCAAATGAGCTAAAGAGCGCGTCTTTGCTTAATTCGCGCGAACTTTTCCGTTTCTTTCACTTCCCTTCACTGCTCCCTCCAACGTGCCCGACTGACGGCCCCCCCAAGGATGCTTTCCGCGGACCCCCTTCGTCACCAACTAAGGGTAGAGTTTTTGCCACAGGCTCACATGCGCAAATGAAATCGATTAAAATGCGAGTTTGTGCTTTGAAGAAGAAGTATTAATGGCAGGGGGCCGTTGGGGGGCGACCCACGAGAGCCGGATGGGGTTAGCCAAAGGAGTATCTGAAAAAAGGATGCGAGAGAGTTAGGAATAAACATAATGTGTCTCCGAATGGGACAGCTTTTTGATAATTTTATATTGTTTCTGTAAGTTTGAAGTTCTGGATACTGAATACTGAATACATTATTTACACTCACAATTATACTGAGTCTGACGCGCGTTTCGATAACCAAATTATCGTATTTAGAGACTGAAGGTACATTTTCTATGACATACGCTAAAATGGTTCAGTCACAGTTATTCGTGGATTATTTTGAATCGTTTTATTTATTATTATACAAAAGAAAACAACAATAATTAACAAAATTATAGGTAATAGTGATAGGTAATAATAGGATAGAATATGCCCTCAAATTATTGCAAAATGCGAGAAAAGATGATATCGTTTTGATTTCAATTGGCAAGTGATTGTGCATTTTTATGCATTGTAAAATATTGAGCCCTTAACTAATTTTGAACGTGAACTAGGTAGACAAAGGTCATGCTCCTTGGTTTCTGAGTGGATAGCCGTGCAATAATCTTTCTGAAATTGGACAAGCTGGCTTACGAATTAGGCAAACGAATTCAAAGATGAATAAAAAGAATCAGAATTTTCAATCTTTTAAAGAAGTCCCTGCAGTGTGCGATATTCAGAAAACCAAACAAAAAATATTACATATTTCAACATAAAAATCAAATAGAGAAATATTTATAAATAATAGATGGAAAATACAAAATGAATTTAATAGGCAGATGTTTGCACATTATTGCTCGAAGAGAACATTATAGAAGTAAGTATCAATGTAGAAAACTAAAAATAATCATAAAATGTCAAGTTTCAACTGTATTTGAGATTTCTTACCTAAATATGTACATTACATTGTCATGCAGGTGATCGATCAGTATAAACAAAGTTTTCAGTATAAATATCGCCAAAGGTTCCAGAAATTCCAACTTAGAATCTATGTTGATTTGACTGTAGACTGTAGAATACAGTGGATACAAAGAATGCACGCACATTTGACATCCATAGTCAAATTGTAGAAGCATACACGATTCTTTCCATTTAGAAAGCCGTAATATTGTAAGGAACGCCCGGTGAATTTTTTTAATGACAGAAATCAACACATTAAAAGCAGATAAAACGATTCAAAATAATCGATAAATAACTGTGACATCAGAACTGTGACCAAGTCATTGTAGCGTATCACTATAGTATTTGATGTTCTGAGATTCCAAGATGTTAGGCACTGGATTCCATTTAAGCCATACTAATGATGTGTAGGCTCATATCATTTATCATAATTCCACTCCCATAAGCAAAATAGCAATTACTGGAGTAGAAATACCCAGATCATCAACGAAAAAAAAGTTTGTAAGATCACACAACTATAGTTATACTGATCGATTACCTGAATGACAATGTAATGTAAATATTTAGGTAAGAAATCTCAAACACAGTTGAAACTTGACATTCTATGATTATTTTTAACTTTCTACGTTGAGTAGGTTCTATAATTTTCTCTTCAAACAATGATATGCAAACATTTGTCTATAACATTCATTTTGTATTTCCCATCTATTCTTCATAAATATTTCTCTATTTAACTTTTATGTTGAAATATGTAATATTTTTTGTTTGGTTTTCTGAATATCGCACACTGCAGGGACTTCTTTAAAAGACTAAAAATTCTGACTCTTCTTTCCTTACTTATCTTTAAATTCGTTTGCCTAATTCGTAAGCACGCTTCTCCAATTTCAGAAAGATCATTGCATGGCTATCCTCTCAAGAACCAAGGAGCACGACCTTTATCTACCTACTTCACGTTCAAAATAAATTAATGGCTCTATATTTTACAATGCAAAAAATACACAATCACTTGCCAATAGAAATCAAACCGATATCATCTTTTCCTGCATTTCGCAATAACTTTAGGGCATATTTACTGGAAAGTGCCTTTTACTCTGGAAATGACTATTGTATTGATGATATTTAATTCCGGACATGCTGCATATTGCTTCAATTTTTGGACTTATATACTAATTACTACCTATCACTGTTACCTATAATTTTGTTACTCATTATCGTATTCTTTTGTATATTAAAGTTTTAGTTTATTTGTATCTTCATTTAGTTATTTTTATGTTTGTTGTTTAGTTTTTACAAGCTTTTGTCTACAAATTGTAACAATTTTTTGACAATATAACATTTCTTTCACTTTCTCTATTATTTTAAACTTAGTTTATTGACGAAAAACATTTACTTTGATCAACTGAGGCCGAAAATACTCTCTGATGATGACGGTGGATGAAAATCCAAGTAACAAATAGATTCATAGAACAAAAAACTGTCCTCGGAACGGTGATTATTCTGAGTAATAAATGTCCAACTGGGCTATTATGTGCTCCAACCAGGTCCGGATTAAGATTCTTAAGGCCCGGGACTAAAATAATGACGGAGCCTCCTTAAAGAATTCGGAAACACAAAAAAATTGATCAATATACAATTTGTGGTATCAGCACATCAAAAAATACAGAATGTTTTCCAAATAATGGGGCCTTCTTGGACATGGAACCCGGTGCTGTAGCCCTCCCAAGCCACGAGCTTAATCGAGCTCTGGTTCCAACCGAATTAGTTATCGTTTGTGAATCGTTTTTAGGACGGTCTTTTCAATACTTGGTTAAGTGATATTCGAAGAAAAATTATTTCTCAACTTATTCAACTTCATCTATTTGTATTAAGCATGTGTGGAGTGTTTGGGCAGAATAGGATAATGGAACAATAGAAAGAATAATTGGTAAACAGATTCCAACCACCAGTCGTCTATATTGGCACTCAAAGCAAAACTCATTCTGCTACCTCGCGTCAAATAGCTAACCAATAGTTAGCATGTAAAGCTATAATTTTACAAGAAATCGAACTCGACGAATTATTGCTTCTGGAACTAACACTCCTCATCTATGAACCATTTCTGAAAACTCTCTTTTCTTGTATTTGACTATATTTCAAAGAAAGTTATAAAACTATTTGTATATTTGAATATCTGCGTTATTTTTCTTATCTTTTAATAATATAAGACAGAATCATTTCATTTCAAAAGCATACAAAACCTTCCATCTTTCTTAAAAGATAATATTCAACACCAAAATAGTTATATATGCAGTAAAGTGAGTAAAGTAATAGTTTTTTTCATAAGTAGGTCGGTGTGGCAATTCCTACGAGTGAAAAAGAAGTTACTTCACTCACGAGATTTATATAAAAATTTTTCTACGTCCGTAGATTCGACAAAACTTTTATCAATTTTCATTTTTGTGATAGTAATATTAAAAGTACAACTATGAGCTTTATTAATTATTATTAATATAAGTGTTTATCGTAGATACGAATTGATATGAGAAAGAAAGCGTTTACACCCCACTATTTTGATAAAACTATTTTCTAATTACGTTAAAAAATGACGTTACGGCACTTTTTTAAAAAAATAATAGCTACAGTTATATGAAGGAAATTCTAGAACATAGTTAAAAATAAAACGTAAAAAGATTGTATTTCATAAACATGTGCCAGCGTTTATATTATTACTCGTATAAAATAAGATTATTCTAAACAATTTGAAGTTGAATATCAATTAGTTCGCTTGTGATATTAATTGTATTCATTCCTTCACATTTTGTGTAAATAAATTTTTTTAAAATAATTTTCGAAATCCGAAAATGATAAATGGCGCAGTCATTCGGATTAGTGTGGTCACAATTTTTCACGCATAGTGCGATAAAAGTTTCGACTACGTATTTCCATACGGAATCACTAAATTTACGTTTCAACGAGGAACAGGACTTCAGATAGCTAAATATGAAGCTAACACGATACTAATATTACTACTAATTTACAAGGAGACCAAAACGGAAGATATAGAAATTACAAAATTTATTCGAAAATTTAAAGGAGCATTTTTAAGAAAACAGCATGTTGAAGAAATTGAAGGAAAGAAGAGGACGAAACAAGAGAAATACCTTCGTTATTCTTCATTCCTAAGGATGGATGAATTATGTAAAGGAAATTCTAGAACATTCTTGAAAATAAAACGTAAAAAGATTGTATTTCATAAACTTGTGTCGGCGTTTATTTTACTATAAAAATAAGATTATAAAATTGTAAACAATTTAAAGTTGAATATCAATTAGTTCGCTTGTGATATTAATTATATTCATTCCTTCACATAAAATTATTGTAATTTTGTGTAAATAACATTTTTTGACCAAATCAGAAATATTATATATTATTTATGAATGCAAATAAATAATAATAAACGGGAATATTAAAGCAGACGTGAAAACAGTTAATTTTTTTCAATAATAAAAGAAAATGAAATGAATTCCTTCAATATTCGCCTCCGTTTTTCTAAACTCCTTTTTCTAAGGGTACGTAAGAAAGTTGACTGTGCTCGTACGTGTACAGCGGCCCTTCGTTCGTATAGAGCATTTTTCGCCCGCTTGAATTTTAATTAAGCTGGGCAACTCTTTCTTTCGTTTTCCTTCCTCCCCACCGTTCTCTATAGCATCGCCCCCGCTACTTTTCTTTCGGCGGTTCTTATACTGTTCTTAGATTTGCAGACATCGCGTATGGATACTCGAAAGCTATTTTATGATGTTTTCACTGTTTCTCTGAGTTTCTCGCTTGTCTTTCGGCTTATCAAATAAAAACGGGTTACATTGATTTTAGTTGTCATGCCATTTTATTTTTTAGAACGAAAATATATATACTAAAATATTAATGCATCTAAATGTTTTTGATTTTAGGTCTCTCCTATTTGAAAATTAGTTTTTTTTTTCAATAATTTAGATGCAATAATGTATTAAAAGGTCTAGAAATGAGGAATTGAGGAAATTTATACGAAAATAATTATATGAACTTCTTCACTAATTAATATTATGTCATATTGTTTTCTAAGCGAGGTTAAATCTAAGATCCCACCGCTTCATCCTGCAGGTATCTGTTTTCTTTTTGTAGAAATTAATTTTAAAGGAATGTTGAGGATGTATGGAACGGATTAAGGACAGGTTGTCTTGTAAACATTAGCCGCAATTACCTGTAATTAATTTTAATGTCATCAATATACTAATATAACTTGCAGCTATATGTTTTTTCAGTCAATCTTACAGCAATTGAAAGAAAATAATGTCACATATCAAAATAAGAATAGTTGCCAGCTCTCAGTCGTAGCATTAGGGTTGCCAGGTGTAAACAGGTATACTATTATTAATTAACTGCATGTTTTTTGTGTGTTTTTTGTGCCACGAAGGTGGAAAATTAACCGATTTTAATAGTGAATCATTTAAAAGTGTGAGTTTATGTCGTTGTTTCGTAAAAACTATTAATACAGTGACATAATGCAGTTAATTAACAATAATATACCTGTTTGCACCTGACAATTCTAATGCTGCGGGCGACTGAGAGCTGGCAACCATTTTAATATTAATTTATTACATAATTTTCATACAAAGGATGGAAAATTGACTGAAAAAACATAAAGCTGCAAGTCATATCAGTATATTAATGATATTAAAATTAATTACAGGTAATTGCGGATAATTTTTAGAAGGCAACCTATCCTTAATCCATTCCATACATCCTCAAGATTCCTTTAAAATTAATTTCATCAAAAAAACAGATACCTACAAGATCAAGCAGTGGTATCCTGTACTAGAAGTTCACAGTAAAAATAGTCAGAAAACACTATTGACTGAGACATCACTGCCGATACAACGATGATTTTAAGTCTTCGGTCTTTCTTGAGTCACGTCTTTTTTGTATTTAGTCTTGAGTTTTCGGTATTTATTATATATCTAGTATTTGAGAGTGTGAATAGGAACCTCATCAAACTTCTCCAAAAGTTTCTTCTGAATTTACAAATTTTGTATGATGGAATCAGCTGATTCCCAATTAAAACCGACAGTTGTGGGAGCAAACAAATGCTTCGGCCGTAAGTTTCCTTGTGATTTGTCGAATTATTCAAATACTTATTATTTCCAGTTTTATTGAGAATTGGTTTCTTAAAGAACTGCGACTCAAAGAAGTGCGAAATGTCCTTGCGGAAATGTGGCTCTTCGGGCTTTTTTCTAACTAAAGCTTTATCCATCTAATAAACTCCACCTAAAGCTTCAAATTTGTCTGTTCTTGTATCTTTTAGTCGCCACTTTACAACCTTACGAAGTACTCACTGATGTTTGACAAACTTGAACTCAATTTCCATAATATAAGCAAAGAATTAATACAAGTGTTCCAAATTTTGTAAATTGCTCGAAAGTTTACTTGTAGACTGACTAAAAACACTGAAAAAATACTCAGTTTCAGTTCAAAAAAGTATCTATGGAGATAAGAGAAAAACAATACAAAACAACTCTCAATGCCGGATAGAACAAACCAAAAAAAGGGATACATACGAGGAAATCGGTTGTTTAGACGATGATTGGTTACAGCGATTCGCGATTTTCATATTAAATGTAATTGTTAATTATTTTTTAGACGACCTCATCTGAAAGTTGTTCGTTCTGGATTCATTTACATACCGAAAGTTGCGTTTTGAGTGTTCCATGTAGTGAAAGTGACAGTTCCGTACTGCGAAACACTTTCGGGACGCTCTGGAGTAAACAACTTCAACTTCTTGTGACTCTAGCCACTTCAATGTTGACAGTTGACAGTTTCATTTCGATGATTTTGCTTCGCTTCGCTCGTCTCGCAATTTTCAACTTGTCCATCAAAGTAGCACTTTCAGTCCTTGGCATACAAATAATTATTGTAATTGTTGATAATTCATATAATAAATAAAATAACTTTTTATTGATGTATGAAAGAATCATGAAACAGTAAACTGAAATTATGTTGACAATGTTAAAAAAATGTCACCCCCACCTTAATATAACTTATTTTTTTCCCTAAAAGGATCTGAAGTGCAGCAAAAAATTTTTGGAGTAAGTTTGGGGTGGAGTCCCACTTCTAAATATATACCAAAATCAGTCCCTAGTATTGATTCTAAAGTAATTTTATTTCTCATGTAGTTTTTCCAACATAAAACAATTTGTCTACGCCACTGCTTCGGTGAGCAGTATAATAATCGTTCCAGTCCAGTACTTTTGAGATATGAATATTAAAAAAGTGCAAAAAATAAAAATTGATTGTTATGTGGATAAATTAATAATACATAGTGGGTGTGGCACATAGCACTGTGGGTTTCTGCCGTTACATATTAGTCACGACTTCAAAAGTATAAAATAACTAGTTTACTATTATAGATTTATTTCAACTTTAAATCCGTTGTTCTCATGGTTTGCTATATTATTTAAATATCATGGACGTGAATTCCTAAAACGTATTTTTATTATTAAGTCGGGTTTACACATACAGTATGGTAGAAAATTTAATCGATGTTATTTGATAATATCAGAATCCATGTTTTAATTAATTTGAACACTGTCTGGTCAGAAAAAACATATTTTGCAAACCAATGAAAGGAATTCAACTAATTTAAAGAGAACATCAAAAAACGTTCACGATGGTAATAATTTTATATCTTAGCTAGCTCGGGTTGGTTCAGAATTTCGATAAAAAGACTTCTACTGAAGACACTGTTTACACTATATAACGCGCGTTTCGATAACCAAGTTATCGTCTTCAGAGACTGGAGGTAAACAGTTTACTTTTAGCCTCTGAAGACGATAACTTGGTTATCGAAACGCGCGTCAGACAGTGTAATCTTGAGTGTTGGTGTAAACAGTGTGTTAAGTATGAATATCTTCAACGGTTCTCGAAATTCCAACTTAAAAAGACTTCTAGCTGATTCGAAAGTATAATTATATTAATTCCAATTCTCAATTTAAAAATGTGAAGTTAAATTACTTTTTCTTCAATGATCGAGATCTACAACTTCGTCCAACTATAGACTGCTAACTCAACTTTTCCTGATAACGCTGTTCCTTGCCTGCTATATCCTGGTAGGTGCTCATCACTAACGTCTTACATACATTGAGGAGAAAAATTTGAAAGTGAGTCCAAAATCTATATTTTGAGGAATATTTCACGGCAATTGACGCACAAGGCATATCTTCTACAAGTGTTTCATGGTTCTCGGTTATCACCTTTTCGAGACCTTTAGTAAATACGTGGATTTCCAACCCCTCCCTCTTTGTCACTAAATTTATTGTTGAAAGTATTGTTGCTTAATAACCTCCGCATTTGCACCCCTTTAAGAATCCCTTGTTTGAATTTTTCCTCTGTCATTTTTGAAAACTTAGTTTTAAGATAATGGAAAGCATCACTTTCAATTAAGAGATACTAGTTTTTCAGTTAAACTGAGAGTGGATCGAATATATTTCCTGATCCTCGAAGAAAAAATTTCCTGGGTGTCAAAACCTTTCTGACGTAATGATTTCCTTGATCGCGACCATTCCAAATACACAAGAACCCTGTTATATGCTCAAAATTATAGCCATAATTTTCAAGTACTTCATACTTCATGTTCTCAAGTACAAGCCTCAGATTGTCGTAGCTTCTTTTCAAAGAAACTGAATGATCCACAGGTCAACGTTGTGTACCTAATAAATTTTTCATAGATTATTTGAATCTATGAATAACCTCAATGTTTGTGGGTCGTATTTGAGACTAAAAACTTCAAATAGGGAATCGATATTATCACAATAAACCAAATCGCCAACAATAATAAAAGATCAAAAGATCAATATGGAGGTTTCGGAAGACGGTGATCTTTGTGCCTTTCACTAAGAGATTACATTTCTTGCGGTTCAAGCGAAGAAGTTTTGCGTGTGCTTTCGATAGATGTCTGTCTCTAAGTAAGTCATTTCATTCAGGCAGAGTGATCAAAACAGGTTTAGATTAGATCTTCTTCAGTTTCTTTGTCCAAAGGCGCTATATGAATTCGATAGTGTCCATCGTGTAGTCGAGGTCTTTAAGCTGACGTAGTCTCAATATTATATTATATGTTTCCTTTTTTTTCCGAGTGATGACTCCTGAGGTTCTATTCACACGAAAATAACAATCTTCAAGATGATTGTCCTGTTATTTCGATAGGATTGGTGTCGCAAAAGATGGCCAGACAACCAATCCAATAAATTTTCGTCACAACTGGAATATACCAAGTGTGGAACCCCCTTTATCTCGATTTCTAGCTTCGCGGCCAAATCGCGGAGTAAATTTTCATCATTAGTAGGTACAATTACCGAATACAAATGCAAAGCATAATGAAGATGTAAAACTTGGATAAAATCGATGTCAATTAAAATAAGTACGCAGAAAAAGCTTAAAATTCACCTTATACGAAATACACTATTCAAACTATCTATTCGCTACAGATTTAATGCTCTAGAAGTTCAGTAGATTTATATTTATAAAGTTATCGTCTGCAGAGATTGAATATTCAGTATAAACCAGCTGTGGAACGTGGTAGATAAATAGTCACCGTGTACTTCTTGATATTACAACTTATTATTAATCTTGTTGACCAGTTTAATTAGAAAAAATAGGGATACACTATGCTATTTCCACATTAATAAGAATTTGAATATATTATCACTTAATTTCTTAATAAAATTTGACTTAGATAAAAATCGATGTTAAGTACATTGTGTGCCATCATTATATTTAATCTATCATTATTTACTATTTCTCGATTAAAATAATAATTTCATGGAAGGTTTAGTGGCAAAAAATTTGTTAATTGACTAACATCAAGTGCTCATTTCAATTTTTCTGTAGAATTGAATATTCAAACATTTTTATGCAGTCTTGAACACGCAAAAAGGGGCAAAAATCGCCACAGAAAAGTTAGTTGTTCCACATATCTCTTCTAAACGATTGAAAGGAGCTGAAATGCAGTTAAATTTATTTGTAAGGGGTGAAAAACGAGAAATAACTGAAAAAATCAGAAAAAAACATTTTCCATAGTAAATTAGACAATAATTAATGATATGGATATTTTTAATTAAGTTGGAAATTCTGGAACCTTTGGTAATATTCATATTGGATGCACTGTGCAAGTTCAGATCATCGTAGGTTCTTAATAGCGTCATAGATAAGGAGTTCAGAACATAACCAAGTTTCTCGTCAGTTATTTTATTCTTATATCAAGTTTCAGTTTTTAGATCAACCATGAAACGAGTTTCCAAAAAAAAGAATATTTGGTAAACCTAATAAGTACGACAAAATTAAATTATTGGATTAAGATATGCCTATTTATGTATCGAGAACATTGAGTAGATGATTATGCCTTGAGGACGACAAAGCCTGACAAAGCCAAGTGCCTTTAGCCCCAGGGGCTATAATCCCCAAAGAGTATATCTATCAATAACCGTGGTGAATACTTTTCTGTCATACCAGGACATTTCTAATGATTCATTTCTTTCAAATTCATTTTTATTGAAAACTTTTCATTGTCAGCTTTTCTGTTGATAGTGATAAAAGTATTTAAATATTCAAAATTGAAACATTATCGAAACTGTACTGTTAGAGTACTTCAATAATGTATCCGAAAAATTTTCCTCGAGCTTTCTGTACGCCCAATAGTATATATTAAGGAAGACTTTAATGGTAAATGAGGATATTAAGATTTGTTTCACAATTTATGTGGGTATTTAGAGCAAATGTTAAAATGTTAAAACCTCTAGAGAAACTTTAAAAGTTATTCATAAGGCATCTGATGAAAAGTTTTTGATGAACAACGTTATATTATTATTTGGTAGATGTTGAGGAAAAGAGCTTGTAAATATATTGTTTACACACGTATAAGATAAAAAATCAGTTTTTGTTGTAATGATACCAGAAATCAAAGCAGAAAAAAAAACGAGCAATCACAATTGTTAAATAAAAAGCTCCAAACTTATAAGAGATTATATGTCTTTGTAGAATCATGACTAATCTACAGACAAGGCCGTCGTATTGAATTGTACAAACACATACATTTGGAAAAATGTCATTTTGTGCAATATTTAGGTTTGAACAATCGCGAAAAGCCCACAGAACATCGTTTTCGTCATTGGTCACCCTTCCAGCAGAAGCTGAAGTGAATATCCTCATCTCATTTTTCTCTGTAACCGTTGGTTATATTTCTGCTTAGTAACACTACCACATTTCCTGGAGAAGACCATGACCTCAAAAAATTGAGTTTTAGTTTTAAGAAACTAGATACCTAGACAATAGATCGTGAGTCAATGCTTCTGAAATTCAGTAGAACCTTCCAGAATTACTAATTCTATATAGATGGATGTTGATTTAAACTTTGATATTTGGTTGATAAGGAAAAGTTGATCGGAACTATTCTTTGCGCTCTTATAACCACGCGGACCGTAATATGTACTATCAATTATGTGAGATTGTTATCTATGTTATAAAAACACGATAATTCACTGGTATGCCATCAAAAATCTAATCCAAAGATTTCGTTACATATTACCTAATGAACTGAGTAAAGATAATGTACGAATTTATGATATTGTTTTATCATCGGTGTTTGATTTATCTGATCGTGAAAAAATCGGGCAGAAATTTTCTCATGCATGTCAAGAACTCCTAGTAGTATGATGAAATAACATATTTACAATCTTTATTGATATGTTTTCTACGGAGATCTCATAGAATAAACTCAAAATTAACGAAGTATTTCAGCAGGAGGACAAGTGATTAGTTTTAATGTATTTGTAGCCTTTGAGATTCTAAATTATTTTTATTTCTCTTTAAAATTATAATTGAATCTTTTATTATTATATTTACAATGTATAACGAGCTTAATACTTGAGGAGTCACCCGATAATAAGCAAATCGTTTCCTAGTTGGGCACGCCCTGCTACAATTTCTCAATCGCTTTGAAACTTAAACGATATAAATATATATTAAAAAAGAAATAAATTTAACGAAGTTTGTAATTATTCCGCCAAAAACGTTGGTTCTAGATATTGGAAGGTCTCCATAATATAAATATTACATTAAATAAGATATTATTTAGGAGATTCCGCTTAACTAAGTCCTCCTTCGCTGGTTTGAAGGATTAATTAACGGTGTCCTTTGTTTAAATCAAATGTGTAACAGACAAAATTTACAGAATCTTCAAACCCAATCGGAAACTCTCCGATCTAATGAAATCCGTCAAAGATAAAATATCCAATAAACACAATGGAGTGTATGAAATACCTTGTTTAGAGTGCCTCCGTTCTTATATTGGCCAGACAAATCGACGTATTTCCGTCAGAGTCAAGTAGCACTTATTGTCTGTCACTAATTCCGATATTTCCTCCATCTATTACCGTCAACTTGGAAACACCTTCTTATCCACTCCGGCCAACAATAACATTTCCTCTAAAACCCTCCGAGAAGCCAATCTCCACACATCTCCGCAAATTAGGTCCCGTATAATTACCCAGGTCAAGGCAACTAACAAACCAGTTGGCTTAAGACCAGCAGTGATTGTGATGTCAACAGTGTTTTCGATGGTAAGAATATTATTTTTATTTTCTATTGTGATTTTTCTTTGTAACAGCTTTTGTTTTTCTGGGTGAAATTCCAAGGAGTAGGTAGATTGAAGCCTTGGAATCAACCAGGAAAAAGGAGTGATTCGTTGCGTGAAATAGGCAGATTGAGACCACGGAATCGGATCACTTCTTACAAATGAACGAATAACTACCTCATCCCCACCGTTCTTGAGGATGGCTCCAAAGGGTGGGAGTCTAAACGTCAAGAATTTTCAGAATATATATGTTTCTCAACCTTCTTGATTTTAGGTTAGAAACATAAACATATCAAAAGGTCTAAGAAATAAGAGAAATGTAGAAATTTATATATATATATATATATATATATATATATATATATATAGATTTAAATAGGTAAATTTCATCAACAGAAACACCTGTAGGCATTTATGTGACGCTAATGTTCAAGCTCCTAGCCATTTCCCTATTACTTGCACTTGTACTAGTTACCTATGTGTGTACAGTTACAAGTATTTCAATTAGTGGTCAAGGTCACAGCAACAACAACACTTGGTTATATCTAAGTTTGCAGAATACTTTGTAATATTTTTCATTTTTCTATATAACTGGGATTTTAACAGGACCGAGTTGAAAAGAAAGAAGCATTTTGAAATTTTTGCTCCTCATAACTTGCTTGATTCTACAATCTGCCCTTAGGCTTCTAATTTGACAAAAACAGGAAAATACAGGAGAATCGTTGCCAGTCACAAATAATTATCATGATTTCACAATCATAATAACCGAGGATTGTAGAAAAGCTGAGCACGAGTGACGAATCATAAATTCATATTTAAGGAATATATTTTTTGATGAAGATCTTGATTTTTGAAAAATATGAGATTTTGCTGGAAATTTTTAACAAAATTTGAATCTATGTATTTTCGTAAGAAAAACTCATTACTGAATCCACCGGATAAAGCGCGGGTAAGGAATTTGAGATAATCTTAAGCAAAAGTTACTAAATTGACTCAGGGTCTAAATATAGAAAATAATTTATTTCTACAAACACGGTTTAAGTATGAGCACAAATGAAATACAAAGTGGAGTTTTTTTTATTTTATTTCAATTATTAAGAGTCTTGATGGAAAAGCGGTGATGAGCACTCGACATGCAGGCATTTCAGTTTTAATAAAAAAATTTTCTTTTATCCACCACTTGCATTGCTATGCTTATTATTTGACGGCCGCTTGACATGATGCAATACAACGTACAATGTAATGCAAGACGCAATATTTCTTGATTAAAAGCATGCGCAAATGAGTTTCTAATCTAGTAATATTACGTTTTATTCCCATTAAATGTTTCTTCATCCACACTTAACTAATTTTTCTACGTTTTTCTCGTCTGATTCTTTAACTAATTTGTCCATCAGACTTCAAAAGCAAGGCAGATGCAGCAATACGTTAAATCTGTTTGGAAACATTACCAATTTTCTCCAAAGACATTAAAAATAAAGTAATAAATTATGGTACTCAAATATCTTTGTAAAGTCGTTCAGTTTCCAATAAAATCAATGGAAATTCCACATAGACCTACAAGGTAAGTTGTTTTGGAACCATTGCAGAACACCTAAATTATTTTACCACGGATCGCACTGCAAGCAATCGTTGCTTGCATTGGTCAATATCAAACTTTGCAGTCCATTTTCAGAATATAATACATGATAGCGGTACAAATAATTATAATTCCACTTCCACAGGTAATTTTAACTAACACATATTTTGTATCAATCGAAATTCAGTTTTGAGTAGATGATTTGAAAATAATGCTGTAACATGAAAAAAATTTCTTACACGACGTTTATGCGTTATAGATGTTTGAAGTTGCGAAATCAAAGCTTATATTTAAGTATATTTTCTAAATTATACATTCGAAAATTATGAATTTATCAATGGATGATAATGTTTGTCCATTATACTTGAGTTGGCTCGGATATTTCCAAATCCAAGTAAGTATTTTCAATTACATTTATAAAAACATTATTAGAAATTTTCAGATAATAACAATATTCCAAACGACGATATTTCTGCAACAATATGGTGCCTCACCTCACTAAGGTTGTGTGGTGAGGCAATATCTAAATAATGTGTTTCCCAGAAGATGGATTGGAAGCCGTGGTTTTATCGAATGGCCCTCACGATCACCCAACATGAATCCTTTAGATTATTTCCTGTGAAGTCACTTAAAAAACAACGTTTATAAAACAAAACCAGCCAATATTCAGAATTGAAAAGATAGAATTGAGAAGTCAGGGATGTTGCAAAATGTATTGCAAGGTTTAAAAAAATCATTTCGATAACATTTTTCCTAGTAGGAGGTTTGGATACAATAGATTCATTTTTTGAAGGATATCTTAAAATATTGTTAGAATAAACTTCCATTGGGAAGCTATAAGGCAGAAACTTGGAATGCTCACCCAAGTTCAAAGAAATATCCTCCGTATACACCGGAGGTGTGTAGTAGAAATGCAAGGTGCTGAAAAATCGATTGAAAAATTCATTTTTGCTATCTTTAGATTATACAAATTGCAGTAGAAGTCTAGAATTATTTATTACGTCAAACACATTACATGGACATAAGTAAACGTCCATTAAAAATTCATAATATTCAAATATATACTCAAATATAAGTTCTAACTCGCAACTTTAAATGCGTATAACTCAGAAACGACAGGTCCTATGAAAAATATCTTTTGTCACAGCTTTATTTTCACGTCACCTACCCACTTCTGAATTTTTTGTATCGGAACACCCTGTATTTGTAGAAAAATTTGAGTTCGAATTTATTGAAATTATATTTTTCCGCATTCTCATCGTCCTTACATACTATTTTTCGTTCGAGTTCTTGGCCCTGTACGTTATTAAAATTTCTATTCCTTCAGATCTTGTGTTGATTGAGATCCTACTTTATAATTACTTTAATTACGAAAAAGCACTCTGTGAGAAAATTACGATGTACTTTGTGAAGAACATATTTGAGTTTTAAAATCTCTCTTCTATAATTATGTACTAGCGGACTCCGATGCCGCTGTCGCTGTATGAAATCCATGGTCTTGATTTTTTTTTCGAAACACTTTACCAACGTTAAATCGTTTTCGATTTTACACAACTAATGATTAAAATCAAGGAAAACTCAGTGGCGAGAGTTAGACTTTGTTATTAAGCTAACGAATAAATTAATGAGTTGCTGAGTAAACAATATTTTTAAATTTCACAGGAAGAATATGTCGATACTTGATTTTATGGGTTTTCAACCTCACTTTTACAATATATTCTAATTATATAAGCATGTACATAAAATTTATGAAGTTTTTAGCAGAATAAGTGATGTCATTTGGTATCTCTGAGATTCGCCCCAACATAATAAAATTTATCGAAGACCTGAACACCGATAATTACACATATATCAGAATGAAAAATAATCTGAGTAGTAGAATACCTGTGACGGCCGGTGTCAGAAAAGGAAGCAGCCTCAGCCCAATCTTCTTCAACATATATTTCTCTATAGCCTCACTCTATACGTTGGTGATAAAGTTTAGAAGGTTCCCGGTTCCTCAATGTTTACAAAAGCCATATCTATAGCTGCTGAAGATGTTATCAGATTCAAGATTTGCTGGTAAACGACTTTCCCATGACCTTTGCAATGGTTGGTATTGAAGCAATCCGATTTCAGCACTATTTGCGATAAGCATAATTTTTGTTTTGACTGTTTAAGTCCAGTTTTTATTAAATCATAGATTGTTGTCTGCAAAGCCCTTGAAGAAATCAGGAATATAGGCTTCCATAACTGCCAAGATAATTCAGAAATCTCATTTACACACACTGAAGGGTCATGGGAATTGAAGCAAACATCATTCTAAGGAAAAATAAACAGAAGATCCTTTGGATGCTCCCATTTAGCCAATATTACTTCCGAAATCTCGTTTACACACACTGAAGGGTCATTGGAATTGGAGCAAAAATCATTCTAAGGAAAAATAAACAGAAGATCCTTTGGATACTCCCATTTGGCCAAGATTACTTCCAAAATCTCATTTGCACACACTGAAGGGTCATGAGAATTGGAGCAAACATCATTCTAAGGAAAAATAAACAGAAGATCCTTTGGATACTCCCATTTGGCCAAGATTACTTCCGAAATCTCGTTTGCACACACTGAAGGGTCATTGGAATTGAAGCAAACATCATTCTAAGGAAAAATAAACAGAAGATCCTTTGGATACTCCCATTTGGCCAAGATTACTTCCAAAATCTCATTTGCACACACTGAAGGGTCATGAGAATTGGAGCAAACATCATTCTAAGGAAAAATAAACAGAAGATCCTTTGGATACTCCCATTTGGCCAAGATTACTTCCGAAATCTCGTTTACACACACTGAAGGGTCATTGGAATTGGAGCAAAAATCATTCTAAGGAAAAATAAACAGAAGATCCTTTGGATTCTCCTATTTGGCCAAGATTACTTCCAAAATCTCATTTGCTCACACTGAATTGGAGCAAACATCATTCTAAGGAAAAATAAACAGAAGATCCTTTGAGTGGTCCCATTTGGCCAAGATTACTTTCGAAATCTCGTTTACACACACTGAAGGGTCATTGGAATTGGAGCAAAAATCATTCTAAGGAAAAATAAACAGAAGATCCTTTGGATACTCCCATTTGGCCAAGATTACTTCCAAAATCTCATTTGCACACACTGAAGGGTCATGAGAATTGGAGCAAACATCATTCTAAGGAAAAATAAACAGAAGATCCTTTGGATACTCCCATTTGGCCAAGATTACTTCCAAAATCTCATTTGCACACACTGAAGGGTCATGAGAATTGGAGCAAACATCATTCTAAGGAAAAATAAACAGAAGATCCTTTGGATACTCCCATTTGGCCAAGATTACTTCCGAAATCTCGTTTACACACACTGAAGGGTCATTGGAATTGGAGCAAAAATCATTCTAAGGAAAAATAAACAGAAGATCCTTTGAATTCTCCTATTTGGCCAAGATTACTTCCAAAATCTCATTTGCTCACACTGAATTGGAGCAAACATCATTCTAAGGAAAAATAAACAGAAGATCCTTTGAGTGGTCCCATTTGGCCAAGATTACTTCCGAAATCTCGTTTACACACACTGAAGGGTCATTGGAATTGGAGCAAAAATGATTCTAAGGAAAAATAAACAGAAGATCCTTTGGACTCTCCTATTTAGCCAATATTACTTCCAAAATCTCATTTGCACACACTGAATTGGAGCAAACATCATTCTAAGGAAAAATAAACAGAAGATCCTTTGGGTGGTCCCATTTGGCCAAGATTACTTCCGAAATCTCGTTTACTCACACTGAAGGGTCATTGGAATTGGAGCAAAAATCATTCTAAGGAAAAATAAACAGAAGATCCTTTGGATTCTCCTATTTGGCCAATCTATAGTACCAAACTGTATCAAGCTTAAGTGAATACTGAGTTTGGATTTCTAGTTCACACGTTGCAGTAATTAGTTTGTAATCAGAAGTTCCGAATAGTGCATGGCTATAAATAGGTACAAGATACTATCAAAGTCACCATCTTGATAGAGAACTTTGGTTGGCTCAATGATAAGTTGGGTCAGTCTATTGACAAAATCCTCAGCTTCCTGCCTCTCATCGTCATTTCTGTTGGTACAATTCAACCCGCTGACGTGATGAACATGGAAATCACCAGCGATAAAAATATCTGCGTTTGGATCTTTGGATTGCATGTAATAGATTTATCCGTAAAATTTGATAATAACTGCGTTATAAGGGAATGTTATTGGTCTTTCAGTCGTTATTTGAAACCACATAACATCAAATTCTGAAGGCTCAAGATCATCTTTCCTATAGCAAGATATGTCGCCTCTAATGAAGACGGCAATTCTAAAACTATGCATGAATCGGGTATTTATGTCGTATCCACGATATACAAGGTGAACCTTTATATTCGAATTGAAATTTCGTATATCTATTTTAAAGATATCTTTAACTGATTGACTCTTTAGAGCAGCCTCCATCCGAGGATCGGATTGGAAGGTTATTTTAACTATTCTGGTCTAAAAGGTGCCGCCATTTTATTGTTTTCCTCCTACTCTAAAAAACGGAAGCATCAGCACAGCGACGAAACGTAGAACCCTTAGGTTCAATTCACGTTACCTGGATCCGATGCGGTGGTAATTCAACGGGTGATGCGAGTGGGTCATATCCACCACCTACCTTGGTCTACCTGCATCTACCGTCATTTAACAGAAATGTCCAAAATAACCATTGATTGGTTATGGAAATATGCTAGATAACAAAATGATCCAATTAGAGATGAGAGCACATTATTACTTCACGGTTATATTAATCGTCGCTATGGGTCTAGTGCCAAGTTTGACGAATTGATACCTTGATCCAGCAAACTAACAAGTTCTTCGTTCTAATGAGATTTTTAAGTCAATGTCTGGCAGTACTCGAATCAAATTTCTCCAAATCAGTGATTGAGGAGACGCGAATCGATAGACTATCTCCTAATCTGACGCAGCCTTTTACGAGAAATCCGAAATATGAATATCTCTGATAAATCAATACGACACCTTCAGAATGCTGGTTTACACAACAGAAGAGCTCTCCAGGCAACTTTGCTAGACTAAAATTTGCAAGGCAAAATTAAGATTGGAATTTGCGCAGTCTTGTATCATTCCCAGAGAGCCGTTCCAAGGAGGGTCTATCATGTTTTGGGGAAGAATTTGTTTTGATGCCCGCACAGAATGAAGTAGGAATTAATACCCTGGACTAGCCACCAAGAAGTCCAGATATGAATCCTATCGAGCATGTCTAGGACATTTTAAAAGGCCGCATTCGTCGTCGAAATCCATCTCCTCAAAATTTAAATGAGCTTGAACAAGCGGCATCAGAGGAATGGGATAATATACCTCAAGAAGTGAACCAGCACCTAATTGAAAGCATGCCCAGAATATTAGCAACAATTACATCCAGAGGCGGAAATTCATGCTACTATCGTTTAAAAAAAGGAACATTATTGTTTAGAATGTAAGTTTTATTTTTAAGAAAATTTGGTTATATTGCAAAGTTTTTATTTTTATTTTTTTACTAATTAAAAATCACTCAAAATTAATACACATTTCTTTCTTATTATTGCGTCAAAATGATTGAAAAGAAATTAAATAATAACAATATTAATTTAAATTTATTAAACAAAAAAATATTTTCAGAAATCGGGGTGGTGCGTTATTTTTGACCACGAATATGTAAAAAAGATTTTTCTGGTTTCGATTCAAAAGCTCTATTACAATCATTTGCATATTGTTTATCTGTGGATTCGCAAAAGAAAATTTTTATGGTCATACTGTTACCAGAATGTATGAATTGTTATATCAGAGACTCAAGAAATGTTCATCCTTTGGTAAAAATCTGGTTTTTCTATACTACTAATTTCAATGTTCCTCAGATTCTTGAAAAAAGTTTATAAGAAATAAAAGTGGATAATATACACAATAAAACTTAGTAATTTACTAAAACTAATAAGTCAGCAATAAAATAATTAAAGTTTATTTGAAATATTAACGATTATCTTTAAAATGTTGGGGTGTGGTGTTTATGAGAATTCCTTATTATATTAGTAAAAAAAAAATACAAAAAATGGTTTGTGAGAAGTAACAAGGTTGTTCCGCTTAGAACGTGACTATCTAATAAATTATTGTTTAATTAAATAAATTCTACATACGCATATTACATATATAGATCGTTGTTGATTAGTTCAATAGCTACCGGTACCGTATCAGCGCAGCCAAAGGCTAAATCCATAAATCAATATAAATATCAATAATTAAATATGACATTGTTCAATTCAATTGTTCAATTCATGTATCCATAGTATTCAAGATTTGAGAAAAACTATGTTAGAATTATACTATTTTCAATTGCAGGAACTATGCGAAACACTTCGCTATTATAAATGTATATGAAAAATAATGGAGAAGAAAATAAGGTTCATACTAAATACATAAATAACAAAGAATTCTTCAACGTCCTATTGTTAAAATTAATAAAATAAGTTGAAGTATAATAGGCAACAATGTTATAATTTTTATATTTGAATTTCATGTAAATTGGTTACACTGGACAACAAAAAAACATTTTGCGAGCCCGTGAAAGGAACCCAACTTATTTAAAGAAAATAGTAAGAAACGTTTGCAGTGGTAACAATTTTATGTCTTAGGATTTTCTGAGAATTCCAATAAAAGGACAGCTCAGTTGAAAGTTTATTTATATAAATACATTGTCGAATTTTGATTTTAAATGTTGGACTACTTTCTCTTCTATAATCGAGATCTAGAACTTCTTTTCTTGAAGTCCAAAAATAGTCTGTTGGCATAGTAGAGCTCCACTTCCTCTGATAACGCCATTCCATGCCTGCTATATCCTAGTAGAAACACCGTGCTCATCACTAACGTCTCCCATACATTGAGGTAAAAAATTCAAATGTGATTCCAGTTTATTTATTTTGAAGGACATTTTACAGCTAAATATTAGTAAAAACGTGTACAATGGATTTCAAATTTATTACAATTTACTATTTAAAGAACTTTCGTACTTGAAGCCCTATAAAAATCCCTTCTTCTACTTTTCCCCTTGTTATTTGGTAACATCGGTTAGGTGGTTAAGAGATTTCACAAATTTTTCCATTATTTCTAATTTTATATGCAAAGGTGGCACTATAATGCTCTGTTGTTGAACTAATGTTGGATAGAGCATATGTTAATGAAAATAATGTTAAAATCGTAGGTTAATCAGGAGGTTACGATGTTCCCCGGGGGGGATGGAGAATTTTTCACCCAAAATCAAAAGATCAGCAAATATAATGTAAAAAATGTCATATAAAGTTTTTTCGCCAGATTAATAGTTTTTGAGTTATTCGCAATTGAAAAGTACGCATTTTTCACCAAAAAACCGTATTTTTCAATAGATTTTTACGTAAAACTCTGTAATGATGGATTTTATCGAAGAAAACAAAGGAATTAAACTATATTTTAAGATCTTAATATTCTACCTAAAGCAAGTTATAGATACTTGAATAGCTTTTGTTTTAGTATAGGCATAGTATACTTTTTAAAGAGCTTGAAAAAAAGACCTTTCAAACGACCACTTTCATTGCGACTGAAATTTCAGTGAGTTATGATGTAAAATAGTTAAAGCTAAAAAAAATTGCACTAAAACTAATGCCATTTCATTGAAAATCAAAATTAAATTTATTCCTCGTACTAAATACCTCATTTGGATGTTATTTACAACGTCTGAAAGTTTGACTGATTAGAAATGCATAATTTTGAAAAAAATGATCATTAAATAATACTTTTTTTTGATTTTTGAAAGAAAATTTTTTTGCTCACTTTCTCTCTATAACTATGAGAGATACAAAAACAACTAAACAGTCAAATGAAAGCATTTTTTATGACGATTATTTTGATTCTTTTTAAGCGTAAAAATTGAGGGAGCTATAACCAAATTAATCTGTCGCTATAGTGCGAAGATTGCTTATTCACACTCCTTTGACCCTTTATTAATAAAAAGTGGAGGATCTTAATCCCTTTTAACATACATAGGCTTGTAGCTCCGAAAATTACCTTTAAAATGGATTTTTGTAGGATGTAATAGCTTCAAAATTAATGGAGTTACATAAAACATAAGAATTTGAAAAGAAAATAAGATATATAGATATCCTTATAAAGCAGCTAGAAGGAAAGAATTCAAAATCAAAACATTAACATTCATTAAGACAATTGCTTCTTTATTTTTTATCAAAGGGGTAGTTCTTAAGGGTTAACAGGCTATAGACAATTAAAAATTACTTCAAGTAGACACAAGTAACTAATATCTAAAAGAATACAAAATCTAAAAGTTGGCAATCATTAGATTTTATTTCATTCTTTGCAAAGGGGTAGTTTTCAAGGGGTGAATAATAAAAATTGATAACCAATTAAATTTTATTAAAATGCTATGAATGTTTCACAGTAAAAATGAAATTGCAATGTTTTAAATTGTTAAAAGATTTTTTCCTATATTCTTTTCATCAGAAGGGTAGTTTCAAAAATTTTTAAGGGTTGATACTTCAAAATATCTGATTTTATATTATATAATAATTTAAAATATTTATGCTGCATAAACGGAAACCATTTGAATTGAAAAAAAAATAGGAAAAAATATAATATTGGTATTTTTCGATAAGGGGTGGTTTTCACCCCTCAAAAACAATTTGCACACCTTGCGACCATGTTGATCTTGATATGGAGGGTAAGATGAACTTGATTCCAAATTTTCAGGAAAATCGGAGCTGAAATAAAGAATTCGGAGGTTTGACACCATTTTGAGCTTGAATGCCTACAATAATAGGACACAAATGACGTACCAAGCAACCCACGTTTTTAGGACATAGACATTAGACTATGTGTTGTAGAAGTTGTCAAAGTAGAGGATCAACTAGGCATGAAAATTGAAGTAACAAAATCAAAATTAATGGCCACAACAAGACTTCCAAACCAAAGTTGAGAAATTTAAATATCTTGGCAGCCAGATAATGACAAATGTAGACCTTGACGTCGAAGTATAGAACAAGTTAGGGTCATATTCCTAAAGGTAAAAAACCTATTATGTAACGCAACCTTGAACTTAAGCTTGAGATACCGTTTTGTAAAGGCGTCCGTGCACTTAGTTTTCTTGTATGGAGCAGAAACATGGACTCAACATATACCTAACGATGAAGTGCTTAAAGGTATGGGGAAGGAACGAGAGTTACTAGGAGGAAAAATCGAAGGAAAACGAAGACCTGGTCGCAGACAAACATTCATGGTTAAAAAATATACGCGTCTAGCAAACCCGGCGAACTCCGTTTCGCCACCAGATGGCTTCGTTTTATGTAACATTTCATTTGGTGATTAAAAGATGAAGAAAAAAATTTTTTCTAAGTAAATGAAAGTGAATCCAAAGTGAATACTGAATCGAAGCGTTATACGTGTCCTCAAATTATCTGTTTCATTGAAGTGCTCTTTGGTCAACCACATTTTTTGTTTTTTGGTCTGACGTTAACACAAACAAAGCGGATGGTTTCCCAACTCGTGAACACGCAACGTATAACTGCCCATGTGAAAAACAATGATTTTCTAAATTTATTCCGCAAACACTAAGCGAGGCAAGGCGAACTGGAAACTGCAATCGTTTGAATTCAAACGGAAGATCAGTCGGAATCATTGGTATTCGAGGAATACATACATTTCACCTGCTACTTTTCGTTAATAATGGTTGCCTCAATCAAATTCGGCATAAGTCTTTTTACCCAAAGTCGAGTACCGTTGCAAAGTCGCGGTGGATTTAAATTACGCAATATCATAATAACTGTACCAACTTTGAGTTTGCAAGTTATGTGGTGGAAATCTTGGTAACTCCAGAGAGTTCAAAAACTCCGTTGGATAATTTACTACATCATCGGAATTTGTTATGGAATCAACGGATTTGTATGTCACCATCAATTTTTGATTGAATGATGAAATTCAGTGCGTGTACATCATTATTCTTTGCGGCAAGAATTGCTCGTTGACTTAACCAAGCATTATTCTGATAATTCTCACTAATGTTTGGGAAAACATTTTCAATAAGAGCTAATTGAGAGTCTACAAATCGGCAAAAGTCGTTGGTAAGAGTAATTAATCCAGATGTCGCATCAACTTGGACTTTTCCATTTCCAACAGCTAACAATTGTTTGGAAAATTATTGCAGCACTTTGATCATTTTGAAGTTGAACTCTCATATTAGTGGTTAGCGATAATGTTTTTACGTTATTCCATAAAGGTGATGCCTTCAGGCAAGCATTCAATTCATCCGCAGGCGTTCCACGGGGAATTACTGGCAACGTCTGCTGAAATCGCCTGCCAACAATATCATCATGCCACCAAAGATGTTGTTATTTCGCCGAAGATCCTTCAGTGTGAAGTTAAGTGCTTCAAGTGATTGTGCACTCATCCCTAACAATGAGCTTGCATTGCATCAACAATTTTCCCATTGCACTGGATCGGGAAATATTGCATGTGGGAGTATCAATTGTGTTTAAATTGAGTGGCAACTTAAGCGCAGAATGTGCAGTACGACCGCCATCTAGAAGAGTCGCCGCAATTCCAGATGATGCTAACGCCAAAGCTATGTCACATCTTGATCGACTTAAAATATTGGTTTGTAGTACATGCTATGTATCAGAGATGGCGCTGTACGTGAAAAAAGATTTTCCCGCTTTTCTGTTGAAATTTTTCCTGAATTTTCTTTGCTATAAACCTCACGGAGCCCGAGACCTTTCCAACGAATGCAAAAACGTGGAAATCGGTTCGTGCGTTCTGGAGTTATAGCGTCAGGAAGGTAAACCCGACTTATTTTTATATAGTAGATTGGATCGGAATGAACGCCTTCATTAAAAGAAAAGAAGAATTGAAATATATTTTCCACTTTTTTATTCGATTGACTATAAAAGTATTTTAAAACTATAATTCATTAATTTACATTACTAATATCCATATTATGCATAATAATAAATTCTCTATACATAATTTATGTTTTGCATCGTAGATGAACATGTGTAGCTATATTAAATGCTAAAATAATTTCTGTAAAAAATTAATACCAATGAGATAGTGATTAATAAACGTTGTATGAAATATTCAATATAAAAAAATGACAAGCCCACATTTTATTCATATCTTTATACCGATTCGGTGACATAACATTTTCATTTTACTTCTAATAACTTTTTAGTATGCATAGTGGCATACAGAAGTTTTTACCGGTTGAATGAAGCTTTGATTTAGAGTTAGTACTTACTAATAAACGTAACTGACCTACCTTGAAAGACGTAATTGATGGAAAGAACAATATAATTACAATGTTCGAACTTGTTTTATATAAAAAAAACTAAAAGATAAATTGCTACAAGTATAGTTGGTGTATAATTAGCTATTTCATTTTATTCAGATTATGCTAGAAATCTTATGAAGGGTACCTGACATGGAGCGACACAACTAGATTCCGCTAAAAAAGTATCGCATCACCCTTAAAAAGGGCAACAAAATCAGCGTTACAAAAAACGAAGCTCGTGAAATATGGATTAGTTTTTGTTCGGTACATATAAAAATTCAATTTGTGTCTTTAGGCATTTTCGAAATAAAATTCATTATGGATGAGCGTGTAAACAGAAATGTTAGAGAGCAAATTGTTAGAATAATTGTTCGTCAAGACACCGGAGGATATAATAGAAGACCTATGCAAGACCGTCGACTACTAAACCTACAGAAAGAATATTTTAGAGGCTGCAAACTTTACGAAAACGACATGTAACGGCAAGACAGCTTTAATAAGAGTTAGCTGAAGGTCAAAATCTCAGAAAAATTTCATAAATGATCTAAGAAATGCTGTTATTAGTAGCTGATATTGCTCATCAACTATCCGGGCAACACCATGCAGTTGAGACTCGCAAATAACATGCGAACTTGAATGTTTTTAAGGACGAGATAAGATTTTGCTTATGTACTTCAGATTAGAGAATACCTGTTTATGGAACGGCTAGTGAGAGGTATTCTCTTTACAACCTCAGACGATTAACAAATTTTGGTAGAGAGTCTATCATGTTGTGAGGTGGAATACCTTTAAGGGCGCACACAGAATACTTTTAGAGAGTGAATCTGTTCATGTTCTACAAGAAATTACTTTTGGTAATTATTTAGAATTGGGGCTCTAGACAAAAATCGTTCCAAGAAATTTTTCACGCATTT
Organism: Diorhabda carinulata; assembly: GCF_026250575.1. Taxonomy (NCBI): domain Eukaryota; kingdom Metazoa; phylum Arthropoda; class Insecta; order Coleoptera; family Chrysomelidae; genus Diorhabda; species Diorhabda carinulata. The sequence goes on from NC_079463.1 coordinate 23,851,211, forward strand.
GGGGTTGTTTCTGAGGGTATAAATAGTAAATTTAAGGCGGGGGAAACATATTATTTCCATTATTTAAGACATTAGATGGTACATATGATAAATCAATGAAACCTAACCTAATCTAACCAAGATTGTAATTATTTGGAATTGGATAGGTTAGGTTAGGTTTCATTGATTTATCATATGTAAGTTGTACCATGTAAAGTCTAGAATAATGGAAATAATATGTCTCCCCTGCCTTAAATTTACTATTTGTACCCTCAAAAACAACCCCAAATGTTCCCTATGTCGCTAGAATAGTATATATACTAGTACCTAGGTTATTGTTGTTTTTGATTGGCCTGCACACAGTCCGGACTCAAACCCTATTGAGTATTTTTGTGAGGCAATATTAGAGAAAGATGAAATCTGCAGATTTGATACCAGGTTACTTCGAAAAACTACACAAGGTGTTTATAAATAAGTGGATAAATTTAGACCAAATATACTTTGAGGACTTGAACAGATAGGAAATCATGTTATGGGGATACTTTTTTGAAGGAGTGTATTTTTTCATAAAATTACAGCTTGCTGGAGCTAAATTGATGAAATTAACTTATGATGTTTCCCAGAAACCAATCAATTGGGCTTTCTTACGATCATATTGCATCTTTCATTGCATTATACGTTGTCTTGCTCCAAGCAATGGGGTTGAGTGAGGTAAACGAAATATTTATTCTCCTGAGGACGTCCGCAAAACCAATAAATCAATTAAAAATGTACAAGATATCTGGTATTTCAATATTAAAATTTCGAAACCAAGTAAGAATAGTTGTGTAATTTTTTTTAACTATATCCTATTTAAACTCTTTGAAACAGAATAAAAGCACAATAAACAATAGATATTTTGATAGAAATTCGATATGACGATAAAATAAAAACAAAAATAAATACTGCGTAAATAAATGGTTGATCTGACCACTTCTTCCTCATTACACTGAGGAGTATTATCTTATAACGTCAAAATTAGTACTTTGGGTCTACCATTTTGTTGCCTATCAGTGTTAATAAAATTTTTGATAAAATCCAATACTAAAGATGCTTCTCGCAAATTATACCGTATCTTTTTGGTAAAAAGTTTTCAAAACTTCAAGCGCCGTTGTCGAACAACTGACTAGGTGATGTGCACTTAGAATTCTAGATTCATGAGAACACACTAACTAGTCTGGAATCCAATTCTTTATGAGCAAAATAAACCCCGGTCAACTAAAGTTTTACGTTTATCTCATCTAATGAATTTCTCGGTCTTCTTGAAAAATTACGTGAAACTATACAGAAAAATTTATCATAAGATAGTAAAAGCCAAAAGCCAAAAGAGCCAATGCTCGTAATGTTTCTAAAGAAACATAGTCCATTGAAAATTATCTGAGAAATGTCTACCTGGTGGTAATGCTAGCTTACACAATTTCTCCTTGATGCCCGTAGTTTTAGCACAGCTTTGCAGTAGATACAATTAATGACATCAAAAATAAATATTCATCTGGAACTGATGGACTTATATTAAAAATGTTTTTCCAATTGCACACGGCTATCTACTTAGGAGCACGGACTTTACCTACATACTCCACGTTCAGATTTAGTTAAGGGCTTACAATGCAAAAAAATGCACAATCACTTGCCAATTGAAATTGGGTTCCGTAGAATGCACTAACAAATCGACTTTCCAGTTGAATAAATTTAGTCGGAAATTTTGCTTTAATGATTCCTTTACCATAAAAAATTCTTCTGAAATTCACCTTTAAATCCACCTGAAACAATATCATAACGGGGATACATTTGTTAACTGCTGAAAAGCAAATGCTAAATCATATATTTTCAGTTATATTATTGGAATAACCCAGTCACAAATCTTACTTGTTTGTCGAATGCTAAATAAATAATTTCAAATATGAATTCATTTCTACATCGTAAGTACCAAGACTTGGTCAGGAACCTCAAATCTCTTATTTTAAAATTCTTTTTGATAATAGTGAATCATGTCGCAGCTAGTAGTTGGAAGTTAATTCAATAAAATTCATGATTTTACAACATTTTGTTCTGATCTATCACTTGTACCCTATCCAGTGAAATAGTGCGGTTTGGATTTTTTGTTTGGAATACAAGGTCACATGAAGAAACAAACTTTCATTATAACAACGTGCTTAGTTTCTGAAACAGCAAAAGAAATCCAGAAAAGAGAGTTTCATGAGTGTAAAATGTTACTTCCTATTTGTGAAATATGCCAGTGACCGGTTTTCTGCTATAGGTTCCCATCTGTATAGACCCAGAACATAGAGTGCTGACAATCAGGATCGACAGCTAATGAGAGATTCGTTAAAATTGTAAAAATAACTTTGGAGCTTCGATACGAAGTTGTTAGTGAAAATAAAACAAGCAACTTCTGCTCTAATTACTTGTTCTGACTTCTAGAAGCTGAGACCTGAATTACACTCAATAAAATAATAGAAACAATTGAATCATCACAATTTTCTAGACCTATATGGTTCTCTCAGATTCATGGTATAACATCGGGACGACAACATAATAATTGTCGAGTGCTGTATAACTGATAATATTGTTCATGTGCTAGGAACTCATAAACTTTCAAAATTACATGAATTTACTAGAATCTGGGTTTCTGCTTTTAATTATGACATTTTTTTGGCTCTATGACTATGTATAGCGCCAACTAGCTCCTGGACTAGCTGACTGAGTTTCCGGTCCTGAAGCTTGTTCATGGGGTTTAACAGAGAATCAAATGCTATTCCATCAATGACAAAAAGAAGAGTTAAAACGGTATTTGCGCTTGAAACGATACGCGATTACTGCTGAAGATTAAAAATACCCTAATCTGTGTATGAAAAATCGGCTAGTCTAATGTCAAATATTTAGCATATTCATAATAATACACTCCCACAAATTTCTCTTCCATATTGTCAAGCGAAGGTCGAAGCGGTGTCTTACAAATCAATTTGTTTACTTTCTACAAGTGCATGTTTATATTTTGTCTGAGTACGACAAGTCAAAACCTGCAAATACCGGCTGATTTGTTTATTATTCTTTAGCTGTGGATTGTTTCTTCGAGAGACGCAAAAACAACTTTGAAGAAAGTTATAAAAAATATTTAAGGGAAACATAGTAAGTTCTAGCCAGCACCTGATCGGCAAAAAATTTTTCTTCCAGCATGCCAACGTACCCAAGCTGTGCAAAAAGTATTTGAAAGAATTGGAAAGGAAGAATAAGACTTCAAAAGAAAATTAAGAGGTTGAAGTGGGCTAAAGAGCATGCAAATTTGACAACTTGACGCATGAAGTGTGGGTGAGAGTTTTATGGAGTGATGAGTCAAAGTTTGAGGTTTTTTGGTCTAAGAGAGACTAGGTGATCGTTTGAGGATGTTTTGAAGACAAAGCTACTGGAAACCTGGTAAAAGTTTGATGGACTTTGGAGAAAGTTATGAAAAATATTTAAGGGAAACATAGTAAGTTCTAGCCAGCACCTGATCGGCAAAAAATTTTTCTTCCAGCATACCAATGAACCCAAGCTGTGTAAAGAGTATTTGAAATAATTGGAAAGGAAGAATACGCTGAAAGTATTAATTTGGCCCAGCCTCAACCTAATTGAGTTATAGTGGGATAAAAGCGAAGTCAGAAAGCATTTTCCTACTTCCGGCTGACATATTTGGAGTATCCTGAACAACGAAAGGGACCAAATGGATAAAAACTTTTGACCAGCAGTGTATATTGATAAATTCTGGGGAAATTGGATAATGGGAGGCACAAATAATTTTCCTTATTTGATCAGCTTACACTATTTGCATCTTTCATCTTACAAGATCTCAACTTCGTCTACACTATCCGACAAAGTTTGCTCCTTTTAATTAACGCTGAACGTCAAATCTCAAAACTAAGACTGTATATATGAATTGGCTCCTAGAACTACGCAAGATTAAACAGCGATGGCGACTCAATAGTGGTGGAAGGAATATAGAAATGTATTTCTCCCACTGAAAAAATTATTTCTCTTCTTTAACTCCAGACCTCTTTATGTCCTTTAGAGCGCCAGAGTATAGGGATTATAGTTTTTAATCTTTTTTTATCCATTTTTTGACTCTTTTAGACCCCTTTCAAGTTTTCTAGGTTTTCTTTTTCTTCTCTTTTTATGTTTTTCTGCTTATCACTTCTCTTGGTAAGTTTTATGATGTTTTTCTCTTTATGTGTTCGTATTAGTTTAAACATTTTTTCCTGTTTTGTTTCCTATTGGGTCCTGCTTAAGATTTTCCATAATTTACTCTCACCCATCCCCATTTTTCCTATTTTCTCTAGTTTTTTCATCTTTGCTGCTACTATTCTACTATTTTTGTTCATTGCCTAGGTTTCACTTGCATATATTTACGTAGCTATATACTTTCATTTTTATGACTTCGGCTATTTCTTTTTCCCTGAAAATTGTCTTATTTAGAGAAAAAGAATTTTCTTTCACGAATAACTAGAAAAGTGGAGATTACCTCAGTTTTTCATTTATAATTCGAAAACGATAAATAGAGTTAACCGCCAAAAAAATCCTCAAAGTGTAAATTTCTCACAAAAACTGCGGCTCACTAAAATCAATGTTAATTATTATGCATCGTTCAGAATTCATTCCGAATTTTCTATCAAAAGAATCTGGCAACAAAAGACTTGGAGCACTGTTTCAAATATTATCAACTGGTTTATAGTCTCATTATCGAACCGTGTTTTCAACTAGTTGGTGCATCTATCCATAATTCAAGAAACCTTCTTTGAAAGTTGTCTTGGTGTATCAGTTTTGTCAAAGAGACTGTTTGATACTTTTTGCAGGCATTCAAGTGAAAATAGATGAACCATACTAATAGATATAGTTTAAAAAAAAACTAGAAAGTACGCTTTTGAAGCACATCAAACTAAAAAGTTTAAAGTAATTTTCAAAATAAGCTCAAAACAATAATCAGATGAAAGCATGCCCTTTGGGTTTTTTAGTCTACATCATTTAATTTATACCACCCTCGTTTAATGGCTTCGCTGCTTATATACCTACATCTCGTCGAAACTTGTATCGAGCCATAACGGTGTAGTTTGTAAGGTTGTCGAAGTGCTTGATTTCCAACACACAGACCGGAGGTTCGAATTCCCTGTCGAACTAAATTTCTATTAAATAAGTCACTTGTTCTTAATCCAAAGGAGAGTCCTCATACAGGTTAGGCTAATATAAGCGTGTTGAAAAAATTGTTTTGAAAAAGGCAAGGATTATAACAAGCTTACGCCTATAACAATGAAAAGATATACTTACAACTTTTGTATGAAAACTACAAGGGACATTTGAGTCAACCGCAGTAAAAGGGTTGATTACATCAAATTGTAGATATATTCAAATGTGGTTAATCAATAGTAATTTCATTTTTTTGTATAACCAATTTTCAGTATAAAGAGTTTATGAAAAAACTATAGGGTGCAAACCTTTTGAAAATGTTGTCAATCAATTCCAATAATGAAACGTCTTCAGAGGTATTTATGTCAATTGTCTGTTAATAAATAAACGGTTATTTGAAAGTACATTTATTTCATACTTACATTACTTTAACCTTTCATATCTGGCGAACACGATCATTGCCTATTTGAAAGAAAAAACTTACCGAGATTGGTACTATTGTAAAATGACCGAAGGTTATTCGCAGACACTTGCATTTTGTATATAAACCGAGGGTAAAAGGGTAATTGTATCAGTTAGCTTCCGTGACTTGAGCAAACTCTCAACATGAACTCCTTGGTAAGAATATACACAGAATATTATTATATCATAAAAATATTTTAAACAAAAGAAAAGTAAATTTATTGTCTTCCAAAATTCTCTATCCCACTATTATTTCGTATGTTTTGTGTGAAATGAATTTTAATTACAAGAAGAAACTTGAAACTCTATTATGAATTGATATGGCAATAAAAAGTTCTCCTCTATTCCACTTGAAACAATGTGTTGCTCAGTATCTACTCAGACAGTGAACAAAAAATAATGACTATTCTAGAATCCACCACTAAATTAGTTTTAATATTACATTTCAGATCGTTCTCGCTATCGTTGCATTCGCAGCAACCGCATCTGCCTCTGTCCACGGACTCGGTCTTGGTCTTGGACTTGGATATGGATATAGACACGGTGCTTTCGTCCACCCTCATGCCCTTAGTCCAGTCGGTCCATCTGGAGTTGTCACTGGAGCAGGTGCCGCTGGACCATCCGGAGTTGTAACTGGTGCTGGTGCCGTTGGACCCGCCGGTGTAGTTAACGGACATGGTGCAGTAGGACCAACTGGACCTAATGGACATGGAGCTGCTTGGGCTGCACCATTGGCTGTGGGATTAGGACATGCTGGTGCTGGTTGGGGACTCGGCGGATGGGGACATGGTTTGGGAGCCGGTGCTGGTCATTGGGGCCTCCATGGTTAAATAACCGGACTGTTTTTTCTAGAAAATGACTTGTTTTTTCCAACTGAACTGATGTATCTTTTTTTATAAAAAATAAACGTTGTACATACATATTTATTGTGATGTTCTAATTTAGCCTGTACCATAAGAGTTTGAGGAAGTTCAGTTAATCGAATGGGAAACGATAAGAAAATTTATTTCAAGGAAAAATTGTTTGCTCAGAATATGTCATAGGAATTACTCCTTGAGATTTGACAACGATGGGGTTCATCAAATTAAAGTAGTATCAGAAGAATTAGAAACAAAAGATTGATCGAGAGACTCAATGCGACAGATAATGGGATAGGTTGAGGAGCTTTCGCAATAACCTGATCCATTGAAATAAAATTAAATAATAAGAAAAATGAATATATATGATGGGGCACTAAATGAAAAATATATCAAAACACAAACACTTTGTAATTAAAATAACGATGATTAAAGAAATTAATTTAAGAAACACAAATAAAATACCCAGAGACTAAGAAAAAAATTGATACCACTACAGAAAATAGAAATCCCTAAAAAACTAAGAGAGATAATAAATAAAAGGAATATAAGAATATGAATAAAGGGAAGAAGATCGACGGAGATTAGGATGGAGATGGGAATATAACAGGAAATAGTCTTGGTCCTATTCTATTTATTCTTGTCATGAATGGATGATGGAAATAATAAAATAGAATAACTTCAAACTTGAGAAAATAGACGGAGTAGCATAAGCAGACGATATAGTAATTGTAGTAGTTTAAGAAAGTGGAAGAAAAAAGACAATAGAATACCAGAGAATGGACGTAAATATCAAGAAATGCAAAAGGATGATAATAAATCAAAAAAGAAAACATTTAACAATGAAAGGGAAACTAATGGAGTAATCACTCTTGAATATCTGGGAGTCATTTTCCCGGAAGACGAGAAAATAGATATAGAAATAGCGAACAGAGTAGGAAAAGACAATTTAAGGATAAAAAAAAATAGGAAAAGATATAAAAAAATATACACTCGATAACAGTATCCACGTTAATATATGGAAGTGAAACTTTGGGAATGAACAAAAAGATAACGAGTATATATAATATAAAGCAGCAGAGTAAAATAGCAGGGAAAACGAGGATGGATAGGATAGGAAATATGAAGTAGAAAGGTATGGGAAAAGAAGGAGAGGAAGACCCAGGAAAACTTGTCTACTACAAATAGTATAGGAATAGGGAAGACAAGGAAATACAACACAGCAGATAAATGAAGTAGCGAAGAATTGAAATGGAGTGCAACAAATGGATGAAAAGAGATGAAATCTAAAATTCCTATACACTTGAAAGGGCACAACTAGAGAAGAAGAAGAGGAATTTGAGAAATTGCACAACAATCGTAGCATTTTAACTTGGGTGTTTCTTTGGCACGAGGGAGATCACAGAAGAAGCTGAAATGAATCCAAAAACCTATTGGCACATTGTTTTCAATATATAAATATTGCCAGGATTCTATGAACAGTGTTTTTTGGAAAAAGGTCTGGTAAATTCATCTCGAGCGAGCAATAAAAAAGGCTTTCCGGTTCATGTCCTGGGTAACAGATTAATCAACTGTTGCATCCTAGGTAAACTCAAAAATATTGACAGGCTTTATTCTATAATAGACGTTTCATAAGTTACCCTCTGAGAAGTAATCAAGAGGATTTATGTCGGGTGAACCGAGATTTGTATGTAGCAACTTCTTCGAATTCCTCTACTCTACAAAAACACTGAGGTGTACCTAATTACAATATATTTCATTTTTTTGTAGTATTATTGGTTGAAGATATAAATAATTAACTTAATAAATTTAAAGGATTCAGGAAAATACAAAATTTAAAAGCGAAGATAAGTTTTCTTCACTGAAAAAAGATTTAGTCTTGGTATTTGGGCAACAATTTTAAACGTAATATTCCTCCAAACTCATGTTTACAATCTTTTTGTCTACTGAAAAAAAGCTTCATGTAAAGTAAGACTTCCAAATCGATCTTGTAGAAAACATGTCATTGATATGCATAATCTTGGTGAGGCTAGTGATTGAGATCTCGCTTAAATCCAAAAGCGTTTGGAGATACGGAAACCAACCCAAATATGAGTTCATGAGAAAACTTCTATGAATTTAAGGTTTTTTTCAGTGGAACTCCTCATAACTCTGATCACCAACTCTATCTAAATCGGCATATGATAACTCTTATATCGACATTGCTATAAAAACATTTGGAGTACTCTCTTCATTGGACGTAGCCCTAAATAATTTTCTCCAAAATCAGTTCTACATCCTATCTTGCAATTTTAAGAATTTTCAGATGCGCTGTGACACCAAAAGCTCATCTGCTGATACTAGTTCTTACTGTTAATATCATAATAACTCCAGAGGTATAGCTAGACCTTTTATTATTAAATTTGTGTTCATTTTATTCAAATTTAAATGGTTTGTTATGAAAAGTTGAATCTTGAGTGACGTTTAAGTCGTGAACTAGTCTTTCTGAAGAAAGCAGCCGTAATACTAACCGAGAAAGTATTCACTTAAAGTATGTCTACACTTTTTAATTAATCTGTTAACAAACTAAGTTTCTTGTTGATCTTATAATTTTTACCCTTTTTATTTCTTACTTATGTTAAAAGGATGATGTGCAAAATTTCAAATTGTATATTCATTTTAAATCGATAAACTTGTATCAGCTACTCTCAATGTCAGCCTAGTAGTTCAATTTCTAGTGATCCAAGTTAGAGGAGAAGCTTTTCTAAAGTGCTCAAACAAATAAAAACACTTCGAACTTTCCCAATTCAGATCGATTTTTCTTAATATTCGAATAATTGTTTGATATATTTCTGTATTTTTGAAAATATATTTTATATATATAAATTTTTTTGAGATAACGATGTTAACATTTTTACTAAAAATATATATGTCATCTGTCATGTTTTTTTTTGAATTTGTGAATCAAAGACATAACAAACATCAAAATATCAATCAAACAATCAAAAATTGTTACAATTTGAAGACAAAAGCTTGTAAAAACTAAAAAACAAACATAAAAATAACTAAATAAAGATAAAGCAAATAAAATTTCAATATACAGAAGAAAATCACAATGAATAACAAAATTATAGGTAATAGTAATAGGTAATAATTAATATATAAGTCCTATTTAAATCCAAAGGAAAATTTAAGCCATTATTATTAGAATAGAAGTCGTTTACAGAGTAGAAAACACTTTCCAGTAAATATGCGGAATGCACGAAAATATGACATCGATTTGATTTCAATTGGCAAGTGATTGTGCACTTTTTTGCATTATAAAGTATTGAGCAATTAACTAATTTTAAACGTAGTGTGGGTAGGTGAAGGTCGTGCTCCGCGGTCCTAAGTGGATAGCTACTCAAATAATCTGTTAAAAGACGTTAATTGATTAGAGTGAGCCACAGAAACGCCCTACCCAATATATGACAGTATTTATGAAATGCTGCAACATGTTAATTGTTTTATAAGGGGGACATTTTTACGTTAGTCAACTGTCATTTGTCAACCCTATCCGTTTTATTTTTAAATTAGAAAACGAATGCTGGAGGTTCCTTTTAATAGTATTTTATACTATTTACTCTGTTTGAGCTGGTATTCACATTATTATATTGGTAGCTTTGATTCGTGTTTGGCAGTTTAGTTTAGAAATATCATTTAAATTTGAAAGTTTGATTGACTCATTCTATAAGCGGAATGTCAAGTGGAAAACTTATAACACCAGAATTCGGGAGGTGGCTTCTACCACCATAAATAATTCACTGCTTGTTAAATCAAAAAACAATTATGGAAAAAATAGGAGAAAATATACATAGCTTGCATGTTTTGATGCCATGAGTAAAAGTTATAAATGCTGGAAGACTTTTTCCATGTTAAGTCAATGTTAAATGTTCTTCAAAATATAGACTTCAAATTCCTGAAATTGTAATCACTTTCGAAACGATGTTCAACGGGATATCAACCAAAAAATCGCAAATATTGGAATATGCTAATATAGAAAAATTTCTTGAGGAAGCGCCTGATGTTGCTTACTTGGCATTATATTTCATGATATTGAATATAAACCTGAATCAGTATTTGTAATCCAAATTATCCAAGGTTGTTTTCAATAACATGTGACCACTGAATTGAACATTTTAAAAAATATGTCTGCTTAAGACCAAGTTCACCAGTTCTTGCAATAATAGTAAGCAGACATATTCTCCTCTTCCCGAAGGTTTTGAACAAACAGAGACCACGGTATCCACCACCCTCGAAGCATCGGTTTCCACATATGTTGATGCTCTGACTGGTATTATCGATAAGGATCCAGCTCCTAATAGATCTCTAACCGATTCCCTTTGCTCACTAGGGTTCAAAGTCATCAAATAGAGGAGAGTCTCGACTTTCGCAATCTGTAATTGATCCCACCATTTGCTCAATTAATAGAGTGAATCTACTTTGCTATTTTTGAGAGAGGCATTGCAGATCTCAATTTCGGAGCATAGACACATTTTGTACGAGCTGAACAACGACACGGATTTCGTAACGCTCACCTTCAAAAACTCAAGTTTAACTAAGAAACACGACCACCGAGGCATTTGTGGGTGGCTGTCCAATTGGAAGAAAGCCAGATAATACTCAGAATAATCTAGTAAATTAGCTGTACATTGAAACACCAAGAAATGTAACGCTGGCTTTTGCACAAGGCCGAGCATTTAAAACTGGAAGTTGACTGATCTGTCCGAAGGTACCCCAGCACTCACACTTGCAAGGTTCAAACACTTGGACAAACCTCACAATCCGCCTTTTGATGTTAAGAGGTTCACTTTTCAAAAAACATCTGCATTGATTAGTTTAAAGTGAGTACGAATAGTCAATCTCAATCAATGGGTTAAATTGAATTGAATTTTGCGTGCCTGCGTTATGATATACCGATATCTTTTCGCCAAAATATTTAGCTATGGAAAATCGACATTAACTGAGAAATCGATTACTCAAATAAACTATTAACTTTCCAAAATCATCCTCATTCTTCAATTACTTCATTATTGTATTCGTAATTTATTTTTATTATTTTGTTAGGGTGGAATTGCTTTTAAAGAATCTACTTATTAACAGTGTTAACTCATTGTAAATATCAAACATATAAATTATGAAGTACATTTCCTCTATTGAGTTTGCTGGTATTCTGAAATGATTCATGATTCTTGGCTACTCAACTTAGACCGCAACCCATAATAAGTGATTGTCTTTCTGAATCGACATTGAATGCGATTAGGAAAAAAATTCGTACATAAACACCGCAATAGATCAATAATATATTATAGAAGTAATAGTATTTTACTCTAAAATGAAAATATAATGAGTAGTTTTTGGTTGAAGGTCATTTTCTTATTATATAAAAGGGGGCTGAAATAATAAACAGCAGTATCAGTTCGATTCTGTTATTTGAACTATCATTCAACATGAACTCATTGGTAAGAGAAATATGAAAATTTATATGTTCATATTATGAAAATATCCACTTGAGATAATGATAATAATAAATTGTTTTCCCGATGAAATGTTTTTTTAAATTCAATTGACTGATTATCACCAAAATTCCTAATATTACATAAATTCTATTCATTGATATTTTATGGTATTTAACAAACCAAATAATCGTTTATTTCACTCCTCAAGAAAATAAACATGTGAAAAATGCATCTTTTACACTAAATTTCCAGAGCAGTGGATAGAAAATAAAATGTATTAAATCCATAATCAGCTTTTCTTGACTAAAAAAATATTCGACACGTTTTTATTTGTTCTATTCTAGTCATATCCTTTCCTAAGTGATTCTTTAAAGTAATGTTTTCTTTATTTATTTCAACTAAGGCCTTTTTTTCATCTTCTTTATTGTGAAATTTCATATTTGTTTTATAGAGATCCATATTTTATGTGTATATGAAATAAATCTCAAAAATTTTTGTTATTTTTAGATTGCCTTTGCCTTCGTCGCCTTCGCAGCCTCTGCCTCTGCTTCAATCCACGGTCTTGGACTTGGTCATGCTGCCATCGTGAACCCCCATGCTCTTAGTCCCGTTGGCCCATCAGGAATTGTTACTGGTGCCGGAGCTGCTGGTCCATCTGGAGTTGTAACCGGAGCCGGAGCCGCTGGACCTTCTGGAGTTGTAAACGGACATGGAGCAGTAGGACCAACTGGACCTAACGGACATGGAGTAGCTTGGGCAGCTCCTTTAGCTGTTGGGTACGCTGGATTAGCAGGACCCGCTGGATGGGCAGGACACGGTGCATGGGGTGCTGCTCCATTAGCTTTGGGACACGCCGGTTGGGGTCTAGGATATGGCGGATGGGGACATGGATATGGAGCTGGTCATTGGGGTCATGGTTGGTAAATTTAGGAACAGAAATATAAAATATATTGTTATTTATAAATTAAATTCAAATGTGAGCTTTTGGAAACAAAAATAAATGTTGTATATTATGTTGGTATATTTTTCTTTCGAAAGTAGCAATCATTATGAGTGGAGTTGATTGAATAATGAAAAAATTTGTCAAAAATATCAAAAGGCAACCAATGTGATGAATTAATGTATTACGCCTTAGTCAATTTCGAAACAGTTGGTGATATTTCCATAAATGTAATTGTGGGATTTTGTTGTGACCGATTCTCTGGCAATATTGTTGTAAAAATTGTTGTATAGACATACGATTATTTCTTACTACATGTACTAAGAAATTTCACACACCATGATGATATACACTGAATTTACTGTAAGTAGATTTATGACAAAAACTAAATCAAAATTTCTGATAGTTTCATAGGAATTTATCCAAATACAAAAGATATAGTACAAATAGAAGTGGTTGTGGCAAATTATCGGAATATTAACAAATCAAGTAAGGCGATAGAACTTGTGCTCTACAGTGATCTAACATATTTAGTTATTTTCTGACCTCCTAAGTATAGTGGCATGGTGTGGTTGAAAACCATCTTATTTCCGTGGAGTTATTATTAGATACTGTACGTAATATTAGTGAATCCAACAATTATTACGTGGCAAATCTATTTACCTTTCCATTATTGACAAAAGTAGCCGTACGGCTTTAGTTAAAAATTTCCGACACATAACTTCTTAAACTTTTTATCTGAACTTGACTCTTAATAGCTAAAGCGCTACATAGTCATGCACAGACCGATCAAAAGCTTTTGCCCACCCTATAATCTATTCATTAGATTTCAAAATAATACAATCAAAAAATTTTCCTTCCATATTATCACGCGAAGTTATCTTACAAACCAAACATAATAGTGACTGTTATATGTTTACTTTATGTCGATAAATGCACAAAAACCGATTAATTTGTTCATAATTCTCTAGCTATAGATTATTTCTTCAATGTTTAGAGTTGTAGTTTAGTCCCAGCTTGTCCTGTGCGCAGTAATAGCTTTATACTAATAGCTAGGTAAAAGTAAGCAAACTATTGCCCTAGAATTAAAAATACCTCGTCGTCCTGTGGATAACAACGTGAAAAAATATTCAAATTTGGTGATTACTTCGAAAAACCACAACCTCGAAGGAGAAACGTATTGTAGTGATTAGTAAACTTGATTGACGACTCACGGGTCCAGAGATAGCAGATCAGATCAATGAATCTTGGGATCTACCTTTGAGTACCTCTTCAGTGAAAAGGAGATTGAGAGAAGAAGGATAACGGTGAAGAAACGTCTTTCAAGACGTCAGAATCAAATTAAGCGAAGAGTGCTTGTGCGCAGGTTAAAAGAAGAATGGATGTTAAAGGCATGTGTGATTCCCCCAGTAAGAAACGAAAGAGGCTCGGTGATAGTTTGAGGGGGTTTTGGAGGAAAAGCGACTGGAAACGTAGTAAAAGCTGAAGGGATTATGAAGAAAGAAGGGTACGAAGAAATATCAGAAGAAAATTTAGAACGTTCTGGCTAGCGTCTGTCGGCATAAAATTTATCTTCCAGCATAACGACAATCTCCAGCGAGTTGTTGTGGAACATATTGGACAGGGAAGTCAGAACCCAGTGACCCACTTCCAATTTACATCTTTCCTGAAACACGAATTGAACCAAATAGACGACTATTATTTGTCGAAATTATTACATTGATTGCCAAAATTGTGTACCGAAATGATAAAACCCAAAGAGGGTTACTTCGATGAATCAAAAATTTGAATAATAATCCGGTCAATTTAGATATTCGAAGTTATATAAATTCCCATCAAGCTGAATATCAGTCAAATTGTTTGAAATACAATTGAACATAGAATTTGAATCCCATCATTTCCGTGTATGCAAAAAATTTTAATCAAGGTCAAAGGTCTAAAACATGTGTTCACGCAATTTTCAGCGAAACGGTGAGTTTTATGATAAAAATACCTTAGACAAAAATTGTAGACCATTGCCACCAAAAAACGTGTGAATACTTTTTTCCACTGTTTCTGAGATATAATGATTCAAAAAGTTGTGAAAGTTGTCGTATTTATTGGTTTTATCAATATATTTTCAGCAGTAAACTTTTCTTACAACATTGAAATGAACTGAGACTTGTTGTCAATATTTATAAGAAATTTCTGTTGACTGGTTGGAACCGTCATCAAATAAATTATCAATTGACGAAGATGTTGCTAAAGTTGCAATCATTTTAGCCATTAAATACGACAGTACATCTGAAATATTATAACTTTTACAGCTTTTTGTATCGTTACATCTCAGAAACGGTGGCTCGTAGAAAAAGAAGTATTGACGCGTTTTTTGTGAATAATTTTATGGTCTACAATTTTTGTCTGAGGTATTTTTATGGTAAGAGGTAAGAGGATGGAAACCCCAAAATTCCCCCCAATAAACAGCCCCAGTCATCCTAGAGAAACCTCAAATTAGCGGCGTGGGTACCGCATCCATTTCACTTTTCCCTAAAAGTCAAGTACCTCCCACTGAAGTACAACTCCAAGTTCTACCATATCCATCAGATAAAACCTGATCTCCCACACCCACCCCACACACTCTTTGTCGATCTCCAATTTTGCAGGTTTTCTATGGTTTCCCTGCAACCTGATGAACCAGTTCTCGAGCGAAATGGCCGACGATAGGGAATAACGCACAGCTGTATCCACCCGCCCCCTTAAATTTAAAATAAAAATAAATAAATGAAATTTTTCAAAGAATCAAATGAAAAATTTAAATTAATAAAATTGAAATAAAAAAAACAAAACCGAGAAAAACCGTTTTCACATGCAAGCTCTCTTTTCGATTTCTTTAATCAAAAATCCTAAATTTTTGCTTTTCCTCCTGCAGAAAAGCTAACAAACATACCCAAGGCAATCACCACAACCCCGGCCCCGTAGAGGAGCAATTCCTATATCAGGGCCCTCTCCAACAAACCCTCCTCCTATTAAAATTTTCCTCATCCTACCAGATTCTATCCATCGAATCTCTCTCTTTTTCTCTGAGTAAGGTAGAAAGGGACACAGACTGAGCGCATTAGTGACATAGGGTTTTGTATATTTCTTTTTAGACGACGCCATTTGAAAGTTCCTCGTTCGTATTCATTTACATACCGAAAGTTGCTTTTTGAGTGTTCCATACAGTGAAAGTGACAGTTCCGTACTGCAAAACACTTTCGGGACGCTCTGGAGTTGACAACTTTAACTTCCTTAAATGTAACTCTAGCCACTTCAATGTTGACAGTTGACAGTTTCACTTCGATCATTTTGCATAAATTGTATCGAAATCACAAACACATCTACAGAGATTCCATCAATATCTAAAAGAGACATACATATTCTATCTGCATCCAATACAATAAATATTAATAATTGTCCTGGAGGTACAATCAACATTGCTGTTTGCAATGCTGTTTAATAAATAATGCAAATATCATTAAGTACATTATATTGTTCAATTAATAAAATGTTTATAATTCTCTATTATTTATTTTCTTTCCTCAGTGTAATTGAAAAAGTTTTGGATCTTATGCATCGTCTAAAAAATGTTGTGTACGCCGTGGCTGTAATACACTTTGTTGGACTTGTCTGTAGCACTTTCAGTACTTGGCATACAAATAACTATTGCACGTAGGGCCGTAAGCACCCTCGTGTAATGAGAACATCACAGCTTTTCCACTTTGACAATCAAATGAAACAATTGACCTTGATGCTAGACTTTGATTAGCCTACGTCTTTATGGTGTTATCAGTCACTGGTTTTCCGAACTTTGAATATCTGTCTCAGGGTCATGGACAACTAGATGTTTCACGGCAAGCACAGCAAACACGATCTCAGTACAGCTGCGTGCTGGTTGAGATAGATTCTTACTGTGTACAAGCTATATGCTAAATCCGATACAATGGACGACTAAATTCGGATTCTTACACTCAAATCAACATCAAATAATGATGTACACTTCTTGACGTTTGTTGTCATGTTTACCAATATTAAATAATTAGGTAAGTTTTTACAAAAAAATTTTCATTATACCATAATTATTGACTCGGATTTATCAGCGGAGTATCTTTTTTTTTAAATTAATTATTGAATGATCTATCACTCACAATGACAGTGACATTAGGCAAAATGTGAGTTCATGCTTTTTCAGTGAACAGAAGAATGACAAAGTCTTTCTAATAGATGCTGATATCAATTTTTTTCTAGCTACACGATCAACGTGTTTATTTCACTAATGAGCATTTATACATCACAGGTTTCGTAAAAAAAACAAAATTATTTAATGAATTTAAGAAAAGAAAGATATTATGTACCTATGATATTTCACGTATATGTATGAAGTAACTTGGAATTGGAGTAATATTTTGTGGTACGGCTAATTTGCGGTTTTAAATCCCGAATTGAACCAAATATAATCTATTAATATTTTAATGAAATAAGACATTCACCAATAACAAAGGTCGCACCTGTTTCAATATTGCACTTTCTCATTAATAATATCAAAATAAATTTGAACATTTTCCAATGATGAAATAATAACGTATCTATCTATACAGGGTGTCCCACGACGAGTTAAAACTATCTGTATATGGAAAAATACTTGTAGTAAAATCATGAAGATTTCTACGTTTGGGTTTTCGGATACGATCTTTTCAACTAAAATATTTTCAAATATGGACGACTTCCGGTAGAACCGGAAGTTGATTGTAGCTTTGTTATTTAAAATAAAACACCCTGTAAATTAATACATTTTTGAAATCTACGTGAAACTTTAGTATACTTTTGTCTAAAACATTTTTCGAAAAATGCATACTTTTTGAGTTATTAATTTTTTGGGAAAAAATTTAACCATTGCAGACCCTTATAAATAATTTTTTTACGAGGATACCCTCAAAGATATGAAAATGGTTTCTGTTCGGTTGCTTCAAGCAAGGTCAGAAATATTTGAATCTATGTTGAAAAATGTTCAAAGTTTAAATTCATAAATATCAAATTTCTTCATTTTTTCAAATAGAACCATCCAATTTTTCCTATTTTAATGCATTCAGTGGTAAAAAATAAGGCAAATTTATGTATACTTTCTTATACCTAAACCTCACTGTTAACCAGATATTAATTTTTTTCTGTAAATTTTAGAGTTGCAGGTGTAGTCTAAATTTTATTTTGACTCATTCATACAAGTACTAAGAAATAAAAAAGCATTTTTCTTTATCTTGTCAAGGTCTGTGAAAAAAATCGAGTTAAATTGTATTTACTAATACTATTCCAACTTTTAGTCGTTTCTGAGATATTTGAGGTTTTAAATTATTATTCTATTTTTTAAAAGTTTCAATTTTTTTATGTATACTTTCAGTAGGCATTGTAATGAATGACACTTATTTAACTGTCATTAGTCAATTGTTGATACTTTCTCTATTAAATATCGAATAAATAAAATTTATACCAGACTTGCATCTATAAAAATTTACAGAAAACATTCAATATCTGGATAACGGTAAGGCTGAGGTATAGGAAAGTATCTATGAATTTGCCTAATTTTCACCCCTGAATGCATTAAAATAGAAAAAACCGAGTGGTTCTATTTAAAAATATGAAGAAATTTGATATCTATGAAGTTAAACTTTGAACACCTTTTATACACACCCTGTACGAAATGAAAAAATTTTCAGCAAAGAATCACGTCTATAAATACGTCTATAAATGTCTGCAACTGTCAAATTTCTTACAAAAAAATCAATTACTCAAAAAGTATGCATTTTTCAAGGAAAGTTTTCAGACAAAAGTATACTAAAATTTTACGTAGATTTCAAAAAATTTTCAATATACAGGGTATTCTATTTAAAATAACAAAGTTACAGACGACTTCCGGTAGAACCGGCGTTTTCCTTCGAATATTTCTTTATTTTTATTTTATGATTCAAATTTATAATCATTATCTTTTACAAAAGCATGTGTCGCATAATTTCAATCATTATTTCAAAAGTTTTACCACATTGTTTCTAATTTTTCTTCATATTTACTTTCACTTTTTTCATCCTTCCAATATTTCTATCTCTGTCTCTTCTATTTATTGTCCTAATATCTCTTCGATGTTAATCAATATCGTTTCCCTTTCTCCAATCTTATTTCCAAATTACTTGCCATCTCCCTTTGTTAAAGCGATTTGTTTTATTTTATGTTCATTAACAACATTTTTAATACTCGTTCATAATTCTCATATAATTTATCATTGCTTCGAACTGTTTATTCCTAGAAACAAAGTTTTCCTACGATCGCTTATTAATGATATATTGCACACTAATTTTTACCTAAGAAAGTAGCTTATTTCACACATGTACTAAGAAATAACAAAACATACATGTATTGAAATGCTTCTATTTGTTATGTTATATATCGTCTCGAACGATAGAGAGAATATGCGAATACAATATGAATCTGGCTGGGTGCCGAAAGACAAAAGGCCAAATTTAAAAAGACTGAAGAAGTAGGCAATACATTTTTTCAAGGTTATATTAGTCTTTACAATAAAAATTGAAAGTTTGTTCTGATTTGTGTTCGAATACATACATACTAGTGTCTGCAAGATAATTTAAACATTAAAATTAAGTCTTATTACTATTACTGGGTAATGTATAAAGTAGTTATTACAAAATAAAAAATATTTTGTAAGATTTATCAACTTTTCAGCACATGTGTTTATAAACTTTTCAACATATATGTGATATTGTTTAATTGACTTTCTTATTTAAAAAATGCGTTTTTTGAGGAATTTTTTACGTGGTCGTAGGAAAAATAGTGTTCACAACTAGTTGGAAAGTGTATTTCGCACTCGTTACGTTTCAAAACAGTTACTAGTGCGAAATGTATCACTTTCCAAACTCGTTATGTAATATACTATTTCTAATCATCATTATTAAGGTCAATCTAAAGTATATTCCTATTCTAAATTTTTGAATATTTCACTTTATTACATTCATCCATAAATTTATGAACGTTTTCCCAACGTACCTAACCTAATCAAAATCCGACTTTCAAAAAAATATATTTTGAATTTTCTAAATGTTCTATAATATTCATTTTTTTAAAACAAAACTTCCTAAGTACCCGGTTACTAATAACTTTAATGATTGTATATCAATAAAATTTTGTTGGGAATTCTATGAATATCATTGGCATTCATATAAACAAAGAACCATCGACTGAACCTATACATTCGACATTGATTTTAATCTCGTTTACGAGGTATTTGGGAAAAAATTTAATCATTTTTGCTGGACACTATCGAGTACTCACGTAAAAGTAGTTCCTACTAATAATAAATAATAATATGAACATTTACTATGGTTGAAGGTCGTTTTCTCACTTAGTATTTTGTATATAAACCTAGAGAGATCAGGGTAACGGCATCAGTTCAATCCTGTGACTTGAGCAATAATCAACATGAACTCTTTGGTGAGATTAAACTTGATTTTGTTTTGATAAATTTTCCGATAAATACGCGACTATATTTTCTCAAACAAACAAATTAATTAGAAAAATGTTGATTGTAGAATAAATAAATATTTCAACTATTTATGTTTCCTAACAACTTTTTATTTTGTCCATAGATTTTTCTTACTGTTATTGCCTTGGCAGCCACTGCTTCTGCCTCAATTCATGGTCTCGGTCTAGGTTATGGACTTGGTCACGGTGCTTTTGCTCACCCTTACGCCCTCAGCCCAGTTGGTCCATCTGGTGTTGTAACTGGAGCCGGTGCTGCTGGTCCATCCGGAGTTGTAACTGGAGCTGGTGCAGTTGGACCATCTGGGGTAGTTAATGGACATGGAGCAGTAGGACCAACTGGACCCAATGGACATGGAGCTGTCTGGGCAGCACCATTGGCTTTGGGATTGGGACATGCTGGTGCTGGTTGGGGTTACGGCGGATGGGGACATGGCTTAGGAGCAGGACATTGGGGTCATTAGTCGTCGATAGATTATGGAAACAATTTTTTATTATGTAAATGATTAAAAATTAAAAAAAAATAAAACTAAATAATAATGAACATAACAGCTTCTTATTCAAATAAAGTGTGGAAAAAATTTGACACTGACAAAATATTGTTTGGTACCGAAGCATCTTGCTGATAGCAAAGCGAAATATGGGCTTTAAAGGGATGTAGAGTATGGACATATCTTGTAAATAATGAAATTATAATATCAAATGAAGTTTTAAAATGTTTTTCTGGACGAATATTTGTTTGTGAAATGACCGTTCAATTAAAGTTGAAGTAGTTTCTCTGATATTTGAAGGAGCGAAAATACGATGGGAAAAAAATAACTCTACCGAAAAAAAATCCACAATTCGCTTTGGTCATAAAGGGTTAAAGTTTTTATAGTATAACTAACTCTTAAAATGTTGTTTCGCCATTAACAACCTTTACTAGGAAATGAATATTTTCAATTATTAACATCCCCATTTCATTTGACATATCCAGTGAACTATCAGTTTTTATTTTATTATTTTATTTATATAAAGTTACCATTTTATTGATTTAAATCGACCTCGCTGTTCTTCAATAAAGTATTACTTATTACGCATTAGTTTCTTGTGTACAATTCTTAGTTGATATAGTAAATACAGTGCGTTCACAAAAATCTGTATGCACGCGTCAGTGCCGAGTTTCACACTTCTAACTTGCTGCTTTGATCAATTTTATTTTTTAGTAGAGCTCAAACGACCACACAGTCAAGTTGTTTCGAAAAATGCCTCAATTAGAATTTGACACTGTTATAAAAATTTTGAATAGGACATTGGGTCAAAAATATTGTTTATCTTCTCTATTTTTTTCTTTGTTCTTAAATTTGCCTACAATTTAAGACCCGTAATATTTTAAGATCGTGCATGTTTGGGAAGCTTGAAATACCTTCCATAAAAGAGGGATGGCACGTATATCATGCCTCCTTTCTATAACATTTATATTTCAGCAAATATAGAGATGCCTTGTTCAATAATTACAACAACCATGTTTCTCCAAAGGCATTGAAATTTGCAAAGATAATGGAGTCGTGCTTCTGACTATACACAGGCCATCGTCTACAACCATTAGACACTACTGAGTTTCCACCGATTCCACGTTCACTTAGATAGAACGATTCAACGTTAATCTGCCATGATGATGATCCTCGAAACGTGAAACGTGTGAAGTTAATTACCAGTGCTTTTCGAAGACCTTTCACACCTTTTTATATCACAAATTTCTCAAAACTGTCATATTATCCTTTTACTGTCCTTCTTTTTTCCGATTACAAATATCTGACCTCAAAATTCACGGACAGATCCGAACCAGTACATACCCAGAATCATGAGCAACAGCGTACTTCAGATGCAAGCCCCGAGGTCACCCAATCACATACATTTATTGACTTAGTCATACAAATTGCCAATAGAAAGAAAATCTGCAGCACACACACTTCCCAGGTCAAAATATTCGGTTAAAAAAAGCCTGCCAAAATTAAGGTTCCTACCGATTTGCCGAATATGAAGGAAATAAAAAGCATTCCTTCAAAGAAAAGCAAAGAAATAAAACGAATTTTATCAGAAATATACTAGAAACTAAATTCTTCAAAATCAGTTAATGGAATAAAGACAATAAACTAAGAAGTAATGAAGATTGATACGCTTTTGATGATTTTGCATTTGATGATGACCTAACAGAATAAGGAATTTGGAAATGAACGTGAAGAAGAGCTGAAGAAAAAACTTACAAACGAATTAATCTGAAAAGCGAGCTTCTAAGCAACTGAAATCGCCAGAATTAATTATTATTGGCGTTCTCTAGGACGTATTCAATACAATTATTTAATGTTGGTTTGTAAAACATAGAAACTACAACCAAAAGTAATATATTGGTCAGATACAGCGATCATGAGGCTTTCATAATCTACGGTTCAGTAGTATAGTTGGAATCTATGAAAAAACTAAACGAAAGTTCTGAGGCTATCAAAGCTAAGAATCTAGATAGCCACAAGAAGTACTGCACTACCAGCAATAGAAATAATTCAAAGCCTGCAGCCTATAAAAGTATTCATAAAAGTTTTGTAGAAGAAGAATTACTGACAAAGAGCTATCCTGCATCACAAAAAAAATTAAATCTTCACAGATGCCTCAGCAGCGAGAAATGGAACTAAAGTTTTTAAGAGAGCTGAACATCCAGAAGTCGTTCTGACTGGAAACTGAATGTTATATCCGTCACGCTATCAAAGAAAATTGGTGAATCCTATAGAAACTCAACAAGAACGGATTATCACCATCAATACCAATCTTGGAAACATTCTGGAGTGGGGTGGAAGCTAATTGATTTTTGTACAGGCTGCTGATTTTACAAAGATGGCTAGAACTGCAGCTCAGGATTTGGTCATGTCTGGACATAAAATATCACCATCACGACAAACTCGTTTGTTGCGTTAGCATTTCTGGGTACTTTGATACTATGAAGGGAAAAAAAGTAAAGCAGATATGCTTGCAAAAATTGGAATTAGGATAGAATATGCTAAAGATACAGCTACAGCGCTACTAGCGGTGGAATGGAAGAATGAAAGATGTTATTGACATAGGAATCAAAGTCAAATATCCAGATATATGGTCAAACAAAAAAGATTGCACCATATCCAGAAGATTTAGCCAAGTGTCAATGAAGAAAAATCAAAAAAGATAGTGAGATTCAAGAAAAAATAAATCCAGAAGACCATCGGAGTGACCATTATACAATGTACGTTTACAAAAGACTCCAGCAACTCATGTTGGTGGCCTGCTTTGATTGGAAAGCAACGTCAAATGCCGAACACGACATAATAGAATGTTTCCAAGAAATAACAGAATTAGGATTAGAAAAAGTGGAAATCTTCATTCTGAGTTAGAAATATTTAATGATAAACTACAAAAATATAATATAAGAAGGTGGTTAGATAGATAAGTTCTTGTGGAAAATAAAGAGAGGATAAAAAAACTTTCGACACCATTCACTTACAACACCATCATTCTTGAAGTTTTCCATTCTCCGATAGATTTCTGCAGCACTTTGGCATTCAGCCTCTAGAAAACGAATCACACTTTGCAATTCGCACTTGGCGGAGGCATCAATAATGGCGGACATGTCGACATGGCTGTAGCACAACGCCGACTGACGCCTGAATGTCAACAGTGGCGGAGTGTGTAGTGCGAGAGCTTCGCAGTCACCTACAGCGCATGCCCGCTATTGCCAAAGAACGCGATCAATTTAAGTCATAGATATATTACTAACTTGAGTACCTTTTCTATGATGTAATCAAACTCAAAAAAAAAACAACAACTGAATCACATACAATTAAGAACCAGTACAAAATTTAGAATAGTGGTGGAATTTAGAATAATGGTGGAAAAAACTTTGGAATGTGCGCGGTGGTAGTCTGGTTTTACCAATAATTGGTATTTTAAAAAGTATTTTTGAATTGAATGACAGTTTCTTCCATGAATAAATATCTTTTCCCGAGTTATTAGCCAATTAGGATAACTTGACAAAAATTGAAGTAGACCTAATCTAAGCTTACTAGAAAATGTCTCCATTCCCCAGATCACTTAACAACATTTGAATGTAAATTAAATTCGTGTAAATCAAATAATATAACTAAAACAGATAGAATCTAACTAAACTCTAACTTGTTCACTTTAGAAATGCGGAAGTGAAAATTTTGATACGATATTCATTTATAAGTATAACTGCAATTTAATAAATATTATATGGCCTCAAACTCTGGTACTGGTTTTTTAATACCTTGATTATCTTGCCGAAAAAGTCAGGTGACAAACTTCAATAAACGATCACGAATCTCGGGTTTATTAGATTTTTAAATCTACCATTTTTTCAATATACGGTTTTTAAAATGAATTACTTAAGCTAGACAATTAATTTCACTTACTAAAAAATCTTACATCTCCTAATTTTTACTAAGTGTTTAGTTATTTCTCACTAAAATGGATGGAGCTGCTATTTTTTGGTTTATTCTAGTCTACAAGTTCGTAAATGTGAATTATAGAGATAAAAGTCCTAACAATATGACTCATTCGATTCGGAATCACCTATAGAAAAATGATTTTGACGGATTTTGGTGCAAGTAAAACATTTCAATTTCTAATAACAAAATAAGTAGAAAAAATTTAATTTAGTTTGTCGTTAATAACTCAAAAAATATTAATATTTAAGCAATTTTGAAAAAAGCTCGTTAACGTCTAAAAAATTTTGGATAAAACTCTTCCAACTCTCCATTTTCATAATTTTAGTTTGACGGAAATAGGGCTAAAGATACTTCAGTAAAAATGGTTGTTTCATGATATAAAATGTCATTTTAAAAATTTTAAAAGATTCTAGTAACCTTTTTATACTTGAAAGAATCAATAAGGGTAGAAAAAAAAGTTTGATTACTATTTTTCAAAAAGTTATTCAATTGTTAACAAACAACATTTTTCCTAATCTGCGTTGGCATCAATAATGGGATAAAAGGTATAAATAATTTTAAGCTTCGTGGAGCCTTTTTGATATATAAACTTCATAACATCCTGCGTTAAATGTTCATGAAAGCTGTTAATTATAATTTTTCATGACAATTGCAAAATTAAATAACTAAAAAATGTTGATAATTTTTTTCAATTAATATTTAGCTGTGCCTGCTTTCACATTAAACAATTTTTTTACGTAATTTGATTATAAAATTCCTTTAAACACGTGAAAAAGTTCAATATTTCTGAATTTATTCTACTATTCTGTTGTCCAGTATGTCTGTATGATTTAAAAAAATGAATTTTTCTCTTTATTTCAAATTTTAATTTCTTAAAATGGATTTTTTTACATTTTAATTGTTTAAATAATCAGTTAAAATATAATTTTGCTTTTTAAGATCATAATTTTTACATTTAAATAGTTTGACAAAGGAAATTTATTAGTTCAACAATTTGTTGTAAACAAATATTGACCACTGTTATATTTGTTTTCTGTAACAGAAAAACAAATTATAAAAACAGCTGTATATAAGAAAGTATAAAAAAATATTTTTTAGTAATTATAATACTTTCTAATATCATATGATATATAATTAAGAAGATTTTTTCAAATTTTTAAAACGACAATTTATGTTATAAAAAAATTATTTTTTTCTAGTCCGTTATAATATTAATTTATCGTTTTTTTTTCGCACATTTGCATTCATAAAGAATGCAGTTTCTGAATCGGTCACCAAGCGTGAAAAAAAATACCGTAGAGGTTCAGTTTTTCACGCTTTCTCATGTCAATTCGTTTCTCAAATAAACTGTCACACTTTTGTTTCTTGATATTCGTTCAAGAATATCCGTTTTGTGTCTAATTAAAAAGAGTGTAGTTTAATTATAAGTAATGGAAAGTAATAGTGAAGAAAGTTTGAGCTGCACATCAGAAGATGTTGTTGTATCTGCAACTGCAGCGACTATGAATCTTCTCCTTGAGAAATCCAAGAAACAGTATTTGAAGGAATATAAATCTTTTATGAAGTGGCGTACTAAAAAAGGCATAAACAGCTTCACAGAAAGAGTGTTACTAGCTTACTTTGAAACTAAATCCAAAATGTGGAAATCCTCAACACTTTGGTCGACTTATTCAAATCTGAAAGGCACCCTAATGGTAAATAACGACCTATACATCAGTAAATACTCGAAACTCATTTAAAATTTGAAACATAAATCAGTTGACTATAGACTCAAAAAATCTAAAACATTTTCCCGTGAAAAGAAATTAATAAGTTTGTGTTGCAAGCTCCAGACCATCATTATCTCATGCATAAGGTATGACAGCCAAAAATTTTGATGTAAGCTTAAATATTATTGTAACATCTTTTAGGTTGCTTTAATATTCGGAATCGCAGGAGCTCTGAGAGGAATTTTATAAAATGAAGTGTAACGATATTAATAATACCAGAAATATTTTAATTATCATAGTTCCTGATACAGCAACTCATTTCCAAAGTTTAATTACTGTTGTTGGTGAAATATCTATAGATAAAACTTGGTAAACATTTATAATAAATATAAAAACCAACGACCCACAAATGTCAAAACGGAACATTTCTTTTTGTAATATAGAAATGGAAAATGCGAAACCCAAGCTGTATATATTAATACCTTTTCAAAAATTCCCTTGCTTATCATAACATATTTGAATTTATCTGATCCAAAAAATTACACAGATCTCTTCGGCGCCTCTATTAGTAGATTCCGGTGGTGAAATGATTCAACTAAAGAAACGCGGTGGGTGGAAATCCAACACAATTGTGGAGGGTTACGTAGACGACTCAATAAAAAACAAAATGGATTCCGCATTGAAAATGGTAACGATTAGTTCGTCTTCAAGCAACAATGTAAATGTTCACGATCCTACCAACAATCCAATAACTAGTAATATAACTATAGACTTTGAACTCGTTAAATGTTGCCACCTCAACTACCAATAGTAATGTAACTTCTTACTCACGTCAAATTAAAAATGCTCACAATTGTACTTTTAATATTACTATTACAAAATAAAAATTGATAAAAGTTTTGTCGAGTTTTTTCAAGTCTACCAACGTAGAAAAAATTTTGTATGGAACTCGTGAGTAATTATCAGTTATTCCATGCTCAATAGCCAAAATGGCCAAATCTTTAAGATGATTTTACGTTGTAATGGATCGTGAGAAGTTCCTTATTAATTTTAATCCAGAGAAACTCCTTTCCCCATTTGCTACAGTTACTGGTATAGTAAGCTATATTCTTATGGTGAAACAAAGAATTTTAAATTGTTATTAATTTAAGTATTTCGTTTATTCTTGCTTTTTTTCTCAAAAGCGCAGAAACTTCAGAAATTTCCTCCGCTAATTCTATCCCATTTATGTCAACAGAATCGTTAAAACTATCTGCAAATCCTTGAAGTGTTACAATAGAATTTCTTTAGACATGTTTTTAAAGTCGTAGATATTATACAAAAATTGAAAATAATTACTGTTTATCAAACTTCCAACACTTAGACCGGCCCTGTAAGTAAATTCCAGTAACTTGGATTTAAGTGGAAATTTAAGTGGAAGTACGTTTGCTGAGTAAGATACAACATTGTAACTTCGTTATTAGGAACACGGTCTAGAACATCGGGCGCGACTGTTGCGTACACATTTTTGTACTTTCCCATATGATCTGGTTAATTTTAATCGGTAAGTGATTAAGTTAAGATTAAGATTAAGTAAGATGAATCGGTAAGTTTTTCAACTTTTTCTTCCTTATTTATATATACATATATTATATTATAAAGATATGAACCACCAAAAGTAACAAGAAAGATTATTGAGATTATTTGAGAAAGTTTCGACTGAAGAAGAGACGTATGACAACGAAGATGATGAGGATGAACAAAATCAAATTGATCATATAGAAGAAAGATCTGAATCTAGTGATACTGAACAACAGTTTGAAGATGAAAAAACAGAGGGAAATGATGATAGTTTCAGGAGAAACCCGTACTTTATAGGTAGAGATAAAATAACAAAGTGGAAAAAACACTGTCCACCGAAAAATGTAAGAACACGTACCACGAATAAATATGTACGATTGCCAACCATCAAACAATTCGTAAAGTCTAAAACAACACCTTTGGGTATTTGGAAGTGCATGTTCGATAAGGAAATGCTAGATTTAGTTGTGGAATGTACAAATATAGAAATTGAGAATGTTGGAAATAAATATAGCAGAGAAAGAGATGTGAAACCTACAGACCTTGCTGGAATTGAAGCTCTGATTGGCCTTCTTTATCTTGCTGGTGTCAGAAAAGCAAATCACATGAATTTAATACATCTTTGGAGAGCAGATGGCACTGGTGTTGAAACTTTCAGGCTTGTCATGAATAGGGCAGGATTTCTGTATCTCTTGCGCTGTCTTCGATTTGATAATATTCATACCAGATACGAAAGATGCGAAATAGATAAACTGGCTCCAATACGAACGATTCTAGATAGATTCATCAACAATACCAAACAATGTTATTCTCATTCTGCTTACGTCACCATAGATGAAAAACTTTAAGCTTTTCGAGGAAAAAGTAGTTTTAGGCAATATATTCCTATATAAGCTATAAGCCAAATAAATATGGCATAAAAATTTTTGCTATTTCTGATGCCAAGCAGTTTTATACCAGCCACTTGGAAGTTTACGTCGGAAAGCAACCCAATGGGGTGAGTACAGATACGCAAATAGTAGTAGAAAGACTTTGTGAACACATTTATGGTACCAATAGAAATGTTACTGTAGATTTGGCTTGTATAGTATTCCACTAGCTGGTAGTCTCAAATCAAAAAAATAACTTTATTGGGTACTATTCGAAAAAATAAAAAACAATTACCAATCGAATTTGTACAAAACAATGGTAGTTGCATTGGTTCTTCGATGTTTGGTTTTTATGATAGAATTACTTTAGTTTCTCATATTTAAAAAAAAATCGGAACGTCTGGACAAATTATGCGCGCAATATAATTGCGCTCGCGCTACAAGACGATGGCCCATGGTGCCTTTTTTTAGTTTGTTGAATGTAGCAGAGATAAACTCTTTTGTAGTTTACACATCTTTTTATGATGAATCTAAGACACCACATAGAGAATTTTTACTGCAACTATCAATGTTGCTAGTAAATGACTACCAAAAAGTACGGTCTGTGTCTAGTAATCTACCAAGAATCATTAGAATGAGACCTAGGGAGATATGTGGCTTGCCAGCAGAACAAGAAGTACCAACCCCAATTCTCGGAGTTCAAGGTCGCTGTGCAGTATGTGATTGGCGGAAAAATAGGAAAACTAAATATTACTGCCAAATATGTGCAAAATATTTGTGTTTTGAACATGTTACAGCATTGTGTAATTCATGTTATGAAAATGTATGCTAAACGTTCGTGTTATAGTTTCTTATAATTATTTTCTTTTTTTTTTTTTGTTTTAGTTTTAATATTGAAAGTTCACTTTGAGTTACTAATACACAAATTTGATAAATTTCCGAATTTTTATTTTTTTCCTAAGGTTTTTTGTATTTACATGAGTGTATGCAAAAAATAGTGGCGTTTCAATTATTGTAACATAATTATGATTTAAATTCATATTGAAACAAAATATTATCACAAATCAATTAAATAATGTAACATTATGTTAAAAAGAAAACACAAAAAATCAATATTGATCCATATTTAGGATCCCGGTCCTCTGAACCGTGCGCGATTGTTCTATCCCAAAAAATCGCTACGAGTAATGAAAGGTTAAGTTGTTCAAATCTGCTTGATCAAATGTAAAATCAAAAAGCCTATTTTAAACTTTTCATTGGGATCTTTTCATCTCGCGCTTCGTATGAAAAGTTGGTTTTCTTTCTTCTTACTCAGTATCGTAGTATTGTTGAATCAAAATTAGAATCAACGTCAATTTCATCAGCTAGTTCTTTAGTATCAACAACAGTTTCATTAAAGTACTCTTCCGATCTTAGATCCCTAAAGAATTTTTTGCAGTTCTGTAAAATTTCAAGTGCAGATGTTAAATCGTAATCTTTTGTTTGCAACAGCTTGCTTATTGGATTAATACAGTTTAATATTTTGTACGAAATAACTACTGAACACAAAAACAAAACACAAGGAATCATAAATATCTCCCAAATGATGTCTCAATGGCTTTGAGGCCTTTATATATTTTTTGGATAGTATTGAAAAAATTAGCGGCTTCAAATGCTTTTGTCATATCATTAACCATTAGATTGAGAGAGTGGAACGTAAAAGGCTCGCGAATTTGAATTTATAACTCTAGATTGCACTTAAGCGACGGCGAGCGCATACCATAACAACCGCGCGAAGCCCTTTTTTCAACGTCAAATTAAAATTATAAATAATGAAAATAGAGTTCCGGGAGTTGGACATATTTATCCAAAATTTCCTCCACTGCAACGAGCTTCATTCAAAATTTTTTAGATATTAATATTTATCCAGTTATTATCCAAAAACTTTTGTTAAAAACAATTTTTTACCTGCACCAAAATCCTTCAAAAACATTTTTCTAGAGGTGATTCCAAATCGAATGACGTTTTTGAACTTGTAGATTAGACTAGTTGATACCAAAAGATTTCTTATCACTCCGATATTTTCCATATTTCTTAGACGATTTGACCTTTCACTTACCGAGCTAGGAAAAGACTAAATTTA
Source organism: Diorhabda carinulata (assembly GCF_026250575.1). Taxonomy (NCBI): domain Eukaryota; kingdom Metazoa; phylum Arthropoda; class Insecta; order Coleoptera; family Chrysomelidae; genus Diorhabda; species Diorhabda carinulata. Next base: position 23,882,408 of record NC_079463.1, read on the forward strand.
CATCAGAAATCAAATACGGTATTATTCTAAAAAGTATGATGCAAGATTATTAGTTTTGCAGATAAGACTAAGTTGGATAATAATTTATAACATACTCGGAGGCCGTTCAGTATTTTTGAGTATATATACAGAGGAAAATACTTTACAAAGTATCAGTTTCTTCCTAGTTCTGGTAAAACATCCAGCGAATATCTCAGACAAAATGAAATTCTTGGTAAGATTTGTTTTTTTTATTATTTTAATGATACTGCAGTTGTTAGAGAGGTTTTAATTTAGAAATATACTAAAATCTCTCAAAAAATCTGTTATTTGGTAATTAAACCCATTAGTATAACTTCATATTTCCAAAATTTGAGCTACGGGATTCTAGATATGATCAGCTTAATAATAATAATTCAGATTCAATGATAATGATGTTAATAGGTCTTTATTCGCGGAAAATTTACAAGACAAAAGAAATATCACTATTATACTACGATACCTATAATCTCAATGTATTAATTTTTTAAAAATATCGAGACGTTGGATTCAAATCTCAACACGTTGACAGAAGGAAGAGTTTTCGTCAAATGGTGATCATCGCCGAAACTATGACACCTGTTAGTGCTTTTTCAATTTATTCTTTATCGGTCTGGCTATCTAAAAACAATTCTAAACTTTCTTGTCACCTTTTCAAACACATCTACTTTGTATTTGGGCCACCCGTTACAGATTTTTTTTTTTTAATTTTTCTCTGGAAACTCATTTCTAAAGATAAATTTCACAATCTACATAATTTTTTTCTTATTCATTATATTGAAAAATGGATTATATGAATGTAGTTATACAAAACCGACTTTTTTGACAAATCTACATTTTTTCGTTGATTTGGTAAATATAAAAATACTTTTACAATTTTCACGTATCTTTTGGTTGCTTTTTGCAAAACTACGCCCATATATTTTTAAATAAGATTAAGTGTATTTTTGCAATTCAGGCATTCACAAAAATTCTTATTTCCAGTGATTAAGTAGTTCTCAATGACGGCCATCAAAACACCCTTATGGTATATTCAAAGTATTGCAAAATCGTTGAATTTAAACAAAACAAAACTTTTTACCTCATACTGCATAGCTGCCAACGTGTTAAGATTAGTAGAATTGATCTTCCTCCTGATAGGATATTATAGTTGAATTATACTGACTTCCTTGTTCCTACACGATTTACAAACATCTACTTATTCACCTGATGAAATCGAAGAGATCTTCGTTTCCCTCTGGCATAGACAACCAATGATTAACAAGTGTCGTATAGACTACATAATTTTCATTCCAAAAATTTCTTTAATGCAAATAACACTTGAGGTAGTTCTGTTTATGAAAAGAATTTCCCGATCGATATGACCCTTTTGTAAAATATAATTAAGATGATCAGATATCAGTTTGAATAGATTATGAAGAATATTTTCTTTTTTGGTGATATTCTCACTAATTATAAGGGTTCTAGAAATAACAAATCAATATACTGAAATTAGAGTCCGCTATGAACCCTAACCTAAGTATTGAATTTATTCAATTTTCAATACACTGGTATGACAACAATATTCCTACAATTTCTCGGTGTTGTGCCAAAATATTGAGAATATGGGCTCGTATTGAAAGTATGTTGAAAATAATTAGATATCATGTATTCGTCGCCGGAGATTCTTAAGAACATATACATTTTTGAATCGGACTTGTGGTTTTCCCGAAAGACCAATTTTAATGGATTTTCCCGAATTTTATCCTCGCCATCGTTTTATTTCCCAAAAATTGACAACTTTCATGGAGACAAAAAAAATTTGTCTCAAATTTCACCCTGTATAATATGCGTATGTATGGGAATGAAGGATGGCAATGGGACTATTGAGTAACTTGGAGGTTTTCTAAATAGATTGATGCCATGAAGACATCCATATGTCACATGGTATTGAATTTATTCAATTTTATACACAGGGACGACAAAAATATTCCGAAAATGTCTCGATTATGTTCCAAAATATTGAAAATATAGGTTCGAGTTAAAAGTATATTGAAAATAATCAGATAACATGTATTCGCCGTCGGCGATTCTAAAAAACATATCAGTTTCTCAATCGAAAATGTAGTTTTCCCGAAAATCCAATTTTCATGGATTTTCCCGAATATTCCCTTCGTCATAATTTCTTTTTTTTTCTGAAAACTGAGAACTTTCCTAAGATCCCCATATCATTCAGCCCCCATGTGCACAATTTGGTGAAAAACGGGGTCAAAAGGTTTTTTCTCCATTTTCATTCCACGGAGTACCCTTTGCAATGTCGAATTCCGTTCCAAAAGCTCAATTTCAAAGCTTCATAACTCGCCTTTTATAACCAGGAGGAAGAAAGTTCATTTTTTCTATGATAATACCCATGTTCTTCTTTCGATTGTTCTACATTACAACGTTTCAGTTTGTAATCTGTGAATAATATGAATTTTTATGTGGATTTTTTTTAGAAAAAAGTTTATCTCAACTTTCACCCTGTATAATAGGCGTATGTATGGAAAGGAAGAATTGCAATGAGACTGTTGAGTAACTTGAAGGTTTTCTCAATCGATTGATGCCGTAAAGACATCCATATCTCTCATAGTATTGAATTTATTCAATTTTATACATAGGGATGACAACAATATTCCGAAAATTCCTCGGTTTTGTGCCAAAATATAGAAAATATTGATTCGTATTAGAAGTATGTGAAAAATGATGTCGCCGGAAATTCTCAAAAAACATATCAGTTTTTGAATCGGACATGTGGTTTTCCCGAAAATTCAATTTTCATGGATTTTCCCGAATTTCTTTTTCTGAAAACTGAGAACTTTTCTGAAATATCCATATCATTTAACCCCCATGTGCAGAATTTGTTGGAGATCGTAGACCCTTTGAAATGTCGAATTCCTTTCAAAAAGCTCAAATTCGAAGCTTTATAACTCGCCTAACCTAACCTAACCCAACCTAACCTAACCTAACCTAACTTAACGTAACCGATCCTATCCTAACCTAACCTAACCTTACTGTTCATCTGGTACAAGTGAATACTTAGTTTGATTAGTTTCACTAGTTTTTCATTGCTCTTTCAAGTGAGTTTGATTTAGTTTAGGTGTAGATGATAAACCTCACTCGCAAAAAACACATTTGTTTATTATTAAGGGACACAAATTGTAATAAATATCAAGTTTAACCTATTCCGTTTTAATATCAAACTTTGTTAACTGCCGCTCCGATATTAGGATGCATTAAACTTTTTATATGACTATGCTACGTATATATAGCTTATCAAATTCTGTCAAAACTCCCAACCCAAAATGATAACTATTATTCATTCATTATTTCAGGTTACTTTTGCTTTATTGGCCTTCGCTGTCTCCGCTCATGCCTCAGCTATAGGTTTAGGTTATGGCGGAGTTGGTCTAATCAATCCACTAGCTCTTAGTCCTATTGGACCATCTGGAATCGTAACTGGTGCAGGCGCTGCAGGACCTTCTGGTGTTGTAACTGGTGCTGGAGCCGCTGGGCCTGCTGGAATTGTTACCGGAACTGGAGCTGTTGGACCAACTGGACCTAATGGAATTGGATATTTGGGAGCACCAGCTTTAGGCTTGGGTCTCGCTGGACCCGGACCATCTGGAATCGTAACCGGTGTAGGCGCTGCAGGACCTTCTGGTGTTGTAACTGGTGCTGGAGCCGCCGGACCTGCTGGAATTGTTACTGGAGTCGGAGCTGTTGGACCAACTGGACCTAATGGAATTGGATATTTGGGAGCACCAGCTTTAGGTTTAGGTCTTGCTAGACCTGGTTTGGGACTTGGCTTGATCGGACACTGATATTTTATTAATATTTGTAACGTACTTCTTTATATCGAACTAGTAGTGCTTTGAATATATATATATATTTATTGCAATAAATTAAATTAAAAATTACGGATCTTGATTCATTTAACCAAATTGTATTTGATAAAAAAAGTTTTGGCGATTTCCTCCGGTACATCAAGCCGCATTTTCGTCTTTCCTTTTGGTTCTTATATGAAGCTTTATTATTTTGTGCGATGATCATTAACCAGCATGTCCAACTTTGGTAAAACTGGAAAAAACCACCCCTAACCTAACCCCCTAATCAATACAATTGAAATTATTTCTATTAAGCTAACCAAATTCATCCCAGAGTAATAATAAGCTTACCAAACCTTTACTGTGAGAAGAAGATATTAGACAATAAGATTAGATGTTATACTAATGAAGAACAACGGCTCCTGTTCAGTTAATATAGTGACAATAGCTTGACAAAATGAACGTGTGAGAAGATTGAAAAAAGAGTTAGAATATGTGGAAGTCGGAACAGAGATCCAAGAACAAACCAACACAGCTGTATGCTAAACAATGCAATACAGCAGAAGAAATACATTCAAATAGAAACCAAGGCCAAAATTTAGACAATAATGAAGCTCTTCGCTGAAACGAGACTAGACACGACTAATACGAGAAGACTTCTGAAGACGACAGACTACGAGTGCTGAAGGCAACGTGTCGAGTGGATATAGAAATTGGATCGCATGAGTATAGAACGAAATAGGGCGACAGACTGATGTAACACAGGCTATTAATCAGAAATATACTCTTGTTGAGATATTTATTTCAGTTAAATAAGTATGGGTATAAAATATCTAACATCTACATAATTTTACATGATGCTGACCACAACGTTTGCCTCCTCACCATCCCGATCTTAATTCGATCGAGTTATTGTAGGCAGCGATGAAAAGCTAGAAACACTCAACGTAATTAAGCTCTTTGATGTATTCTTCCAATAATTTTCGGTACGTTCGTGGAAATAGCGTTGTAAAAACAATTTGAAAAAGAATTTGATGAGAGTGAACCCATGATGGATAAAGTGATTGATGAACTGATTATTAATAACAACAATGACAGTAATGATAGTGATAGCTGATTCTTCCTGAGATCACTTTAGTAAGAGTGATAGCGAATTATTGTCTGGGATAGTTACAAAATATTTAGTGAATAAATATTGTCATCTATTATTATTTTATTCCATTACATGGTACTGAATACACTGTTATCATAAACTAATAAATATCCTACAGGTAACTGGAATTGATAGCTAAGATATCAATTTTATAGCGAATCTTTACTTTAATCAAAAAGCAAATTAAAGACTCAAAGATAAATTAATTCCAGGTATCAACATTAGGAGAGGAGTCAGACAGGGATGTCACAGCTACTTTTCAATTTATACTCGGAACATATCTTCCGAGGGGCCTTCGGTAAAGATGAGGTATACAAATAAATAGCGTAACCGTAATCAACATTCGGTACGCCGATGACACTGTCCTCGTAGTTGACCAATGGAAGGTTTTCAGAAGTTATTGGATCAAATGGTTGAGAAATGTCAGTAGTATGGAATAAAATTTAATACCAAAAAGAATAAGTACATGATCATTAGCAAAAATCCTCTTAACGATGGTGACCTGATTGTTGACAATGAACCATTAAAACGAACGGAATAGAAACTATTCGGGAACAACAATTAATGTAAAATGGGATTACTCAACAGAAATAAAATATCGCATTGAGAAAGCTATAGCAGCATTGATTAGACCAAAAAACATCTAGTGTAGTCACGATCTAAGTTCACAGCTTCGCGTCAGGGTATTAAGATGTTTTCTATTCTTTTGTATGGTGTGGAAGCATGGAAACTCACGGAAGCAACTCTTAAAAAGCTCGAAGCTTTTGAAATGTGGACTTATAGGCGTACGCTCCGAATCAGCTGGCAGGATAGATTGCGTAATGACAACGTTATGGGTGCAAATGAGAAAGGAAAGAGAGATTGTAAGATCTGTTAAGACCAGGAAATTATCTTCGCACAGGTAAAACGCAATCATGACACGTATAGTATATTGCATCTTATCATCCAGGGAAAAATGGGAGGAAAGCAGAATCCTGGAAGAAGAAGAACATCATGGTTGAAAAATTTACGTCAGTGGTTCCGTCAGACAACTAGTTCCCTCTTACGAGCTGCAGTGAACAAAATTATTATAGCGAACATGATCGCCGACGTTCGATAATGGATTCGGCACTATAAGAAGAACATTTTAGAGTTTCTATTATGAGATCATAATCGAAATAACAAAGAAACAGGCATTAAACCTAACCTTTTAGTTTCCAAAAAAAAGACTTGGCGAAGCAGTGAATAGGACCATGTGATCGATAGGATAAAATTAATTCAAAATATGATAAATTAATGTCGTGAATCACAAAATAATATACTCAATTCCTATTTGTTTCCAATAATTACAGTTATTTTCAATCTGGTTGGAAATATTTAGATATGTATGATACCCCTTGTTTATGTGTTATTTATTTTACTGTGTTAGGCCAGGTATTCAAGCATTTCCAATCCGAATTCTATAGAATGCAGCACCAATTTATATGAAATTTTGACAGATGATAGGTGTGTATCCAAAAAGCGAGATCTACATGGTGCCCAACCCCACCCCGGGGGGATGCCACCCCTTTTCGAGGGAAAAACCGCATTTTTCAATAGTTTTTACGTAAAACTCTGTAATGATGGATTTTATCGAAAAAAGTGTAATAAACAAAAATGAAGCTTATAAAAAAACAAAGAAATTAAACTATATTTTAAGATCTTAATATTCTATCTAAAGCAAGTTATAGATACTTGAATAGCTTTTGTTTTACGTAATTGAGCATTTAACCTCAAATAATGGGAACGGGGTACATTTTTCAACAAAAAGTTCAACAAAAAAGGCTTAAAAAGACCTTTCAAATGATAACTATAAAAAAGTCGTTTCAAACTGAAACTTCAGTGAGACATGATGTAAAATAGTTAAAGCTAAAAATAATTGCACTAAAACTAATGCCATTTCATTGAAAATCAAAATTAAACTTATTCCTTCTACCGAATACTTTATTTGGATGTTATTTACGACATCTGAAAATTTGGCTTATTAGAAATGCATGATTTTGAAAAAAAATGAGCATTAAATAATACTTTATTTTTATTTTCCAAAAAATTTTTTTTGCTCATTTTTTCTCCATAACTATAAAAGACACAAAAACAAATAAACAATCAAATCAAAGCATTTTTTATGACGATTATTTTGCTTCTTCTATGTTTTTTGTAGCATCAAAAAAACCAAATTAATCTGGCACTATAGTGCGAGGATTGCTTATCCACAGCCTTTTGATCCTTTATTAATTAAAACTGGAGGGGCTCAAGCCCTTGCAACATACATAGACTTATAGCCCTGAAATTACCTGAAGTATTTTTTGTAGGATGTATTAGCTTCAAAATTAATGGATTTACATAAAAAATAAGAATTTGAATTTTTTTTGTGAATTGTAGGATATGAACAAGTTTCAAATTTTGGCCTAATCATACATCACATAGTATCTTATTGCTACCCTATAACAACTAATGAATTCCCTAATTTATGTTTTTTGTTGATAATATTGTTTTGAAAACAATTCGGATTTTAATAATTATATGACAATCTTTTAACTATAATAATAGCCTAAACAAACTGTATTACTAATTCTTAGTAACATGAGAATGGAAGAGAATATTTACTTTTATATGAAACATTGCAAACAGAAAAACCAATTTAAATCTCATATACTAAATGATTAAAGCTAATTTTAACAAATTTTATCACTTGAATTTCATAATACATCCCTTGCGTTTAATTTATTATTGTTTATATCCAGCAGTCATTTATTGAAAAGCTTTTATAACGATTTGGGAACAAATTATATCCATTAATAGATTCGCAATATGATGCACAAAGTGCATTTTGAAATCTCAGCATTATAGAAAAACAAAAAACACAACACAATGAGAATTAATCATCAAAAGTAACTGAACAATGCACACCAACAATTAATTATCTAGTTTTGTCAACTTGATATCTACTTATGCTAAAAGATATTAAACCCTTATTACTTTGGTCTAAGTACTCAATGGTAAGAATTTGCCTTTCTTCGAAAGAATTTTTAAAACTTACAAAAAACTAATGGCATTTATGAAGCAGAGCTCTGCAGACATGTCGTTGAGATGAGTTCCAAAAATTGAGTGTTGAAGACACAGAAAAAGTAAGTTCGATATTATTTATGAAAATACCACGTTTAAAACCGGACAATGAACGAAATTTGACCTATGTCCATGCTGTTGGTGTTTGTTGAAATCCCGTATGACATTGCAAAATTTCTGAATTTGGAGAATCTCGAGCTATACACAGGTCACTGCTTAATAATTGTAATGATTTTTCAGTGATTGTAATAATTAAATTAATCGTTGAGACCTAAGCTAACCTTACCTAACCTAACTTAACGTAACTTAAGAGATACCAACACCAGGAGGCATCAGGCAGGGCGACAGCCTCAGTCCAGATATGTTCAATGTCTTAATGGACAGAATTATAGAGAAAGTATCATCGATAAATATGGGATACCGAATGGGACAGAATAAAAGAATCAGCATGGTTTGCTACGCCAAATTCTGCCAGGTCAGCCCCAAGCGAAACATGACTACATCCACAGAAAAATTGAAAAGCATAACCTTTGCTGAAGAGTCCGTACAATGTAAGCTGGTAGTTCAGGACAAAATCATCGAACAAGTCTCACAATTTAAATACCTGGGTATGGACCTGTCGAGTTATTACGACCCAGTGAAGAAGCTAGATCAATGAAGCGACTGCTATATCGGGCTGCTTAAGGCAGATAATATGGGCGAACGAATACATACGAAAGGATAACAAGGTTAGGATCTATAAGACTTGTATCGGGCCAATTATGACATACAGAATAGAAACCAGAAAGGAAAAAACAAGAGTAGATCGAATCAGGAACACTGACATCAGGGAACAATGTGGGGTGCAAGACATCGTAAGATGGGGGAGACAAAGAAGAATGGAAGAGAGTGGACTGCCACGCATCATACTTGGAGGGAAACCAATAGGGAAAAGAGAACCCGGACGACCACCTATGAGATGGATAAACAGCTGACAGTCCACCTCCCAGGAACTGATACAGAGGAACCTGCAAAACAAACAGATCATGAGATCTTTAAAATGAATAATAAGAAGAAGAAGATATATGGGCCAGTTTTCGAAGGAGAAATACTGAAAAACAGAGAACTCAAGGACCGATACAAACGACCAGATATTGTGGCTGCGTTAAGAAGTAGAAGAATCAGGTGGTTGGGCCATGTAAGAAGAAGAGATGAAGAGACAACAATAAAAAGAGTATGGAGAGGTCAACCAGAAGATAGGCGCTCAGTTGGAAGACCGAGAGCAAGATGGAATGACCAAGTCGGTAAAGATGCTAAAGACTTGGTGGAGAAGTAGATATGGCTGAGGTTAGAAAATTATGGAGACAACTTGTTTGGCGAGAACGAAAATCATCTAGGATTTGAGTGGCCACGGTAGTAGTAGTATATTTATCAGTATGGTTTATCAATTTTCACTTGAATGCCTTTAAAAAATATCAAACAGTCCCTTTGGCAAAACTGATATACCTAAATAACTTTCAAAGGAGCGTTCGGATCCAAAGTAACGGCTGATTATATCAAAGAAGCCGCCTCATTATATTTTAATTTATTTTCTGGATCTTATTTTACTTTATGATGGTCCTACCTAATTTCATGGTTTTTTATTATATGTATTTGTTATTTGGGATGGTCAAAGTTGATAAAAACTACTATAAAACCCCTTCAGAATCCACTGAAGTGATATATTTCAATATAATTACATGGATGTATGTGCAAATAAATGGCCCTCAGTCCCTGGTAAAACTAAGGTGCTAAGAATCCCCGAGGTGAAATTACAAATCTTTTAATATTGGAACATATCCAAAGTGCTTTTGTTCATAGTACCATATATGAGCATTAACCCGGCTTAAGGAGACCCAGAGCTGTCGTCTCTGACCTCACTTAGGCAAATCTCAGCAGGCGCGTCAAAGTCGCGAGGGTGGGCCCGACTCAAAAGTCGGTGGCTAAGTTCTACTGGGGACCCAATATTGCGGGGTATAACGCAATCCCCTACCCAGGGATACGGGTGAAAACCACACCGGCGAAGAAGGCGAAGAAGAAGAACTTCAGCTCGGCGGACCCGGCGCAAGTGGCAATCCTTGCTTCTAGGGTTAATAAAAGAGGAAAGTGGGTAGATAAAACTCATTAGCTGCAGAGAAAGCAATTTATCTAGGAGAAGGCACTCCGATTTAAAACCCTGGTCCTCCAGGTTGGGGGTTGAGGCGTCGGGCCAACCCCTCGATACTCGTAAAAACGAATAAAGGTTAAAAATCCCAGTCAAAAGCCTCGGAATAGGAAAAGTAAAAAATTAAGACGACCAAAGCAACGGAAACGGAAAATGAATTTAGGAACATGGAACGTACAAGGCCTCTCCACCAAAATCAATGAAGTTCTACGAGAAATAAGACAACTAAATATGGATATAGTAGCGCTAACGGAAACAAAGAAGAAAGGACAAGGTTCAGAAAATTTGGGTCATTATGATCACTTCTATTCGGGAATATCTAAGGACAAACGAGCTCAGAAAGGAGTATCTATATTAATTAAGAAAAGTTTAAGAAAATACGTGTCATCGTGGGAAGCAGTCAGTCAACGAATTATCAAAATAAATAGCTATATGCGGAAACAAAACGACAGTCATAGGAACATATGGGGTAAATGAAGACGACACAGTAAATAACAAAGATGACTATTTTGAATGTTTGTCCGAAGAAATTTCTAAAGTAGGCACCTCAAGAGAGGTAATTATCCTAGGAGACCTAAATGCAAGAACAGGCAAGAAAATAGACGATCAGATAGTAGGAAGATTCGGGGAAGAAGTAACAAATGATAATGGAAACAGACTTATTACATTATGTCAACAAAATACATTAAAAATACTGAATGGCTTCTTCCAACACAAAATGATACATAAATACACATGGGTACAGCATACACGGGACTTAAGATCTATTATAGACTATATAATAATGAGACAAAACACAAAAATTAGAATACAGGATGTTAAAGTACAAAGAGGGGCAAACTGTGGCAGCGACCACTTCTTACTTAGAACAAAAATTCTACCTTTCATGCAGATGAATAAAATAGAAAAACAGCAACAAGAAAAAGCATTTGAAATAAAAATTAATAGATTCAATCTAAATAGCTTACAAGAGGAAAGTGTAAAGAACTTATATCAAAAACGTCTAGATGGAAAACTGGTACAGGAAAATTTTGACAATACGGAACAACACTACAGCTTTATTAAAAGAAGCATGATTGCTGCAGCGGAAGAAGCCTTGGGAAGATCCGATAACACTAGAAGACCAAGAACGTACTGGTGGGACAAGGAAATTGAGGATCTCATAAACGATAAGAAAGTAAAGTTCTCCAAGTTTCTATGCACGAAAAATGATAATGATAAAAGAAATTTTAAAGAAGCACAGACAAAAGTAAGAAAAGCTATAACAAAAAAGAAAAACGAGACATGGGAAAAGACCTGCACTCAAATAAACACCTACCTAGGAGGCAGCAGAAACACAGAAAGTTGGAAAACCTTAAAATCTCTTCGAGAAGATAGATCAAATAATCTTATATCGCCAATAACATTAGAAAAATGGGATGAGTACTTCTCTAAATTGTTTACAGAAACAAGACCAGAGTTAAAAAATCAAAGACAGGACAATATAAACATCATCACATCTCCGCTTAGAATTACAATTAAAGAAGTAAAAGACGTTTGTCAGTCACTAAAGAATCGAAAATCTCCAGGCCCGGGTCAAATAGCATCAGAGTTAATTAAAAATGGCACTGAAAAACTTTTTTCTCATCTGCAAATGCTTTTCCAGAAGTGTATAAATGGTGAAGCACTACCCCAAGAGTGGAAAACATCTTATATGACTACCGTATATAAAAAAGGGGGCAGAGAAAATTGCGACAACTACCGGGGACTTACAGTGCTGTGTACAATATCCAGAATTTATGGAAAAATCATAAAAAATAAAATCGAACAGGAATATTGCAACATGGAGGCAGAAGAACAGGCAGGCCTCAGAGCGGGGAGGTCGACTATTGATCATTTATTTACGATTTCGCAACTAATTGATAAGAAAACCGCCAAAAATCAAGAACTCCACGTATGTTGACCTTAAAAAAGCATATGACAGCGTACCGCAAACAAAACTATGGGATGCCTTGGAAAGAACAAATATAAATGCGGCCCTAATAAAAGCAGTACAAAAGCTTTATGAAAACAGTAAATCACAAGTAAAAATAGGAAACAAGGTCTCAAAAGGATTCTCCATCAATAAGGGGTTAAAACAAGGATGCTGTCTGTCGCCCACACTCTTCAAGATATACCTGGAACACGCACTAGCACACTGGAAAAGGAAATGTCAGAACATGTGCATTCCACTAATCGATTCCACACTATATACCCTGTGTTTTGCAGATGACCAAATAATCTTGGCACAGGATTACGAAGACTTAGAATATATGACAAGAAAGCTAGTAAAGGAATACAGAAAATGGGGTCTAGAAGGAGGAGTGTATTGGAGGAGAACAACAAAATTTAATACTTGAAGAAGTTATTGTACAAAATACAAATACCTAGGCATGATCATCACTAATGATGGAAGATTAGATGAAGCAATAACACAAAGAAATAACCAAGGAAGACAAGCAATAAGACAACTAAATAGTGTATTGTGGGACAAACAAATATCCAAGGAAAACAAACATCGAATATACAATAGCATAATAAATAGTATAACAACATATAGTAACGAAGTCTGGCCTCTAAAAGAAAAAACAATCAAAATGCTTGAAGCCACAGAAATGGATTATTGGAGACGCGCGGCAGGAATATCAAGACTGGAAAAAATAAGAAACGACAGAATCAGGGAGATCATGAAAGTGCAACATACGATTACGGAAGACATTAGGGTGAATCAGTTAAGATGGTACGGACATGTCCAAAGAATGCCTGAAGACCGCATACCCAAACAAATTTTAAATTGGGCACCACAAGGAAGAAGAAAGAGAGGAAGACCAAGATTAAGCTGGAGAGAAGGTATCGAGAAGGATATTCGAGAGAGAGGATTGGAAGAAGATCTTTGGGAAGATCGAGAAAAATGGAAACTGGGAATCGGAAGACGGCGAAGAACGTTTTAAACCCGATTAATATATATATACATATCCAAAGTATGTTTGAATCTGAAAAGATTGCAAGCCTCATTCAGGAAATGAACAGACTTAACATAAATGTTCACAATAACGGTCTATACTGGTTGTTAACAAAAATCTTGTTATATCAAGAGGTGATATTTCCGCTAGCCGTATAAATACAAAGCAAAGTTCAATTTCTGATCGTAAAAAATATGAATAATAATTTTTACGCCCTCGTTTAAAACTTATTCATAATTAAATATATCATTGAAATACACCCTACGCTGAAAACATAACCGTATCTCTGAATACCGTTGTATAATTATGTATTATGTATAATATATCAAGTTGGAATAATGAAATTCCAGTTTCCTAAAAAAAATAGTCGACATTTTCTAATTATTTGCAAGGAAGGTCGTTTGCTGAACTATATATACTAGGGCTGAAACTGTACGATATCTCAGTCAGCACCTGCGATTTAAAACCTCACCAACAAAATGAACTCTTTGGTAAGATTATTACATCAGATTTTATAGAATAATGATCACGATTAAAGCACCTTGAAGGTACATTTTTCTCATTTATTTGCATTGTTTTGTAGGGCGTGGTGACTCCATGTATATGTAAACTAATTTGTTTATAAGTTGAAATTTCTATTTGCCATATTTATTACAATTATGCAGTTTGATGTTTGTTTGATTTATTAGCAAATATCATAATTCTCTCTACTTAACTCCACAATACAGAGACTGAATTACGATTCTTATTTATTTTTATTACTTGGAATTTATGTGGTTTCTCTTATTTTTTCATAATTCATTTGTCGAATTCTTTTAATTACTAGTTTTCACGCTGGAAACTACCTCTGAATGGTGGATAGTCTACCAGGTTTCATTGTCGTTTTGTTTTGGTTATTCTAAAATTTCATTGATTTCTTTGTATAGTAGAGATGCAAGTAATGATACTTTATTAACATTTTACATTTTAAAATAACATTTTTAACGAATACAAGTATAATTTTCGTGATAAGATAAAATATGAGAAGTAAAAGTGAAAAAATTAAATGTTTATATAGAGTGGCTTTCTAATTAAGTAGATAATTGAGATATTAATATTTTTCTGCCGCATATGAATTATTGTGTAGGAGTTGAATTAAGTTTATAAACTATAATAATATAATAAACAGATTTAATATCAGAATTTTGATAACTTTCTAACTTCTGTATTGCATGCCTCAACGTACCCATTTTTTTTCTTTCTTATCTACAGCAATTTTCCTAATAAATTTTCAATAATGTTGACAGTTATATTCTGAACATTACAATTATTCCCAAATTCTTTGTATACTTTCTCTATTCTATCTAACCAAAACATGTATAAAATATTAAAAGTAATCGTTCTGTTCTGTTGGTATCATATCTGTTGCTCATCAGATAGTGGTAAAACTACACTATTTTTTGACTTTCTCTCAAAATAACATGAAGCATATTTTCGGAAAGTTTCTTGTCGCACCAATTACGAAAATTTTCAAATGTTTCCTCATATACTAATTTGGATTTGACATCGATACTATTGCATATGCTTCCTCAGATATACCTGATGTGGTATCACTACCACTATCAAAAGCAACATCCATCTTCTTTGAAAAAACTCAAAATTGAAGCAACTACGAGCAAATACAATCAATCAGTCAGGCACGCGGCGTGTTAACAAATCTCGAAATTAATTACATATTTTCGAGTGGTCGGAAATCAAGTTTATGATTCCGATGCATAAATGCACCCAAGTATAACGTGTTAAGATTTTTCTCTATGCTGAGAACACAAAACACAAAATTATATTCGATGCTACATATAGCAGAAATCAAACGTGCAGCAACCTATGTTTACGAAAAAAATCACGAATATGGTTCTATATAGGAAATCAATTGAGAAAAAACATAGACCAAGGTAGAAATTGCAGCAGAAAACTATAAATTATTTTCCTTCCTCTGGAACTATTCATCTCATGTCCATTCTCTTTATCATCATCTATTTCCAATTAGTATTCAGACTTGGGTCTTCAAGATCACAACTATGAGAAAATATTGATTACACGATCTACTAATTGGAATATAAATAATAATTAAGTTTTTAAATTGGTCATAAAATGTAATTTTTCTTTCAGTTTGTCGCTATTTTCGCTACCGTAGCAGTAGCAGCTAGTGCCAGTGGTATTGGACCAATAGGAGGTTAGTATGATATAATTTGCTATTATGATAATTATAAGTGGATGAAGTATTCCATAACGCATCAAAAAATTATCAAAATTGCATGCTGAAATTATTATAGGTTGGGCTGCACCTGGTTGGGGTGCACCAGGCTGGGGCGCTGCCGGCTGGGGTGCTGGCGGCTGGGGCGCTGCTCCCCTTGGCTGGGGATATGGTGGACACGGAGCCGCCCTTGCCGTACCCGCTGTTAGAGTAGTTCAAGCTTCAGGAGTTGTTACAGGAGCTGGTGCTGCCGGACCATCCGGCGTAGTTACTGGAGCAGGAGCTGCTGGTCCCTCAGGTAATATCTTTTCATTACTTCAATTTATATTATTTCTAATATCAAAACTAATATATTTTATAGGTATTGTAACTGGTGCAGGAGCTGTTGGACCTACTGGACCTAATGGTAGAGGTGTAGCTATCGCCGCTGCCCCTGTAGCTGTCGCTGCTCCCGCTCTAGCTGCTCCAGTACTTGCCGCACGTGCACTTGCTGGTCACGGTGCCGTAAATGCTGGCCCTGCCGCAATAGGAGTTCTAGGTGCACCAGCTCTCGGTTGGGGACATGGAGGTTTCGCTAGAGGGCTAGGTTGGGGAGCCGCTGGATTGAGAGGTCACTGGTGAACTTCAGTTACCGTGTAGGATTTTCCAATTGTGATTTTCAAACTGCCATGATTTATGTGTTTATTTATTTAATCAAATGCTCAATTAAACAATATGAATACGATAACTTTTTCATTCATTCAGGTGGTAACTTAGGCAAGGGGTAAGTCTTTATATAGATCTCTATAGATTTGAGAAGTATACAAAGCTACGTCACACTTTATTGAGGGTTACAGGTTTCTAGTTTTTTTACAAACCTTCAAGTTGGAGTTGTCATAACCACTAACATCTTGAAATAAAAGAGTAGTTGGCTGATACCTCAGTGCCTATTTTAAAAAAGCCGAAACTTGATCTCATTCTTCACTTTTTATGTAAGCTTACGTTAATGGTGGAGCTGCAAGCTTACGTTTAAAAATATTTTAAATCAATGATTCTGAAGAAGAAATATTTTTAAATTCAAATGCATTAGAATAGAAAAATAGAAAAAAATACAAATTCTCTGAACACCCTATAAATACAAGAAGGTACATGTTTGGAGAATTTTTCTATCATCAATTTAAAAAAAGGAAAAGTTTATGGAATATATGAAATCTAATCTAATCTAATTCTATTCAAATCAATTCTAGGACAAAAGCAAAATAATAAAATTAATTTTCTTGATGTCACATTATATACTGGCAGAATGGCATTCGAAACTTGGTTCTCAAAATATTCTTACTTCAATTCGTGTCATGTCACAAAAAAGATCAGTGATAATGAGTTTGGCTAATAGATTTATCCAACTATTAGATCCTAAATTTAGATGCTTAGCTATTCAATAAGCAAAAACTGCATTGAAAGAAAATCTTTATCCGGAAAAAATGATAAATAACATATTCAAAAAAAGAATAAACAGATACTACAATCAATAAAAAAGCAAAACAGAAACGAAACATCAAAACAAAACATTTTTCCTTAGTCGAAACGTCAAATTTTCATCTATCTTTAAAAATTATAAAGAATAACTAATTTTAAATCAGAAGTGATCTAAAATCCAGAACATTTAAAAACATAAACTTGGTGGACCCCCACCTGGCAGGAACTGCACCGGATCCACTGATCACCGGATTTCATACTTCAATCTAGTTTACAGTAAAAGCAAATGGAATTTTTTTCATCGTCACTGTTTTTTTTTGACATCTTCTTCATCTCTAATCTTGTTTTTGTTTTATCAGTTTATCTTTTCAATATATTTTTCTGGGGTTTGGTGACTTTCAATAGTCCCTCTATTCTTAAAGATGACAATTCACTGGCAGGAAATCGATGTCATTTAGCTCTAAAAGGGCATTCATACGTTGTCTATCCCAAGTACAATTATGTATTAGCAAATATGAACGGAGTCAGTTCAAAGTGAAAATCCCGGTTCGTATATATCAACAAACAAACAAACAATGGAAATAGCTTGACGTTTAAGCGTTGCAAAAGTGTTCATCTAGTTCCGTTTAGGACAACCTTATCACATTCCCCGTATATTACCAGCAAATTGAAATAATCTTCATTAATAAATCCTAAACGGGACGTGATGAACAGTTTTGCAACGCTTAAACGTCAAGATATTTTCATTGTTTGTTGATATGTTAGCTTTTTTGGTCGCTCCAGACAACCGACAATTAAAAACAGTGAAAATTTCAGTATTTTCAAGTTTCACAATAACCGTTAATTTGTGATATATGAATTTACTGACGAAGTCCCTTTAATTTAGAGTGTAGAATCCAATGGTAAAGAGAAAAATGGGTGTTGACATTTAAAAAAATTAAGTTTTCGAAGTTTTTAGACAGCGAAATTCGGCACCATTTTCTGAACACCCCATAGAATTTTTTGTCAAGGTTTTCACATATTTTGAAAGCGATAAGTTTCATTTGTCGAAATCCCAAAAATATTAGACGTGAACCTCTTAAACATAGAAATATATTTTTTTAGTGGAGGGCTGCATGTGTCCAAAAATTTCGAAAATGTGAAATAATTGAAAAATGGTGAACTTATATAAAGCTATACTGAAATTTTAGCTGAAACGAGCATTTTGGAAAACCCATGCAAGTAAATTTTTAGAACACTTGTCGCAGTACTTTCCCATATACATATCGATTCAGCTCCTCGTGAAGGACCCTGTATAAAGTCAAAAGTTTAGATTCAATTTAATTTAATATAATAGACTCAATATTGATTCGTAGATTTCTTTAATTTGAATTATATTTTCGATGTACTAATTTCACGATATTTTACTAATATACCAAACGATTCGTTTCCATTTTCTTCTTTGTCATTTATTTTCAACTTGATATAAAAAAATATACATTCCATATCATTGTGTAATGTTTAAATATAACTTAGATGCTCAATTCGAGTGGCTTGGACCTAATAAATCTTCTAACTAATATCAATATGTCGGAATAGATCTTCAGCAATGTCGTAAGCGATTATGAAATTCCTTATGATGTCCGCAAAGGTTATCTAGGTTGTTAAATGTAGTCTGTAGGGAGATTTGTATTGAGTGGACAGTTGTCTAAAGTTTCTGGAATTTAGACTATCGAACTTTGCGAAGTAGCGGTATTAACCTGGACGGGACCGGACGCGAATGCCATTTGTCATGGTTTGACTCGACCTGCCTCCGCCATTATTCTTGGCTCTGTGGTCACCTAGTAAACAATGCAGCGAACTTTAAACACGTATCAAGGAGTATTAGTTACCTGTAATTGCTACGGCCCTTTCTAGATACATTGACGGGCTATTTCATTACATTTATGTTTCATTAGAGATTCGAAGTTTGAAGTTGGATTGCTTTCGGGTTTGCGGCAATCGACTAAATGGCCAAGTAAGTATGTACATCGTGTTTTAACCCGTCCGCCGTTCGAATACTTGGAGAGTTTAGACCACTTCTGTTTCAATCACCATTGGATATCTGATATATTCGATATTAAAGTTCTGTTGTTCGATTACTTGTATCGGTCGCTTTATTAATACCTTACGAAAACAATATAATAGATATCGAACTAGACAAAGGATAAACAAATACAAAGCTGGATAAACTTCATTAAAATAATAATAATTTGAAGCAAGAGATACAGGTGATTGTTAAATGCGTGTTTGTTGAAGTTAAGATCAAGTAACTGACAAGATTCATTCTGAATATAATCACATTGGCTAAATTCTTCTTGTATCTAATGATGTCCACGTATCATTCAATCCTTAAAAAACTGTATTGAATGGTTGAATTGGCATATAATTAAAAAAGAACATGGAAAATTGGAAACAAAATCTTTTTCAACTCTTAAAGGTCAATACAACGTGCAATGCAATGCAAGTCGCAATATTGTGTTGTGTTGAAAAGTATACGTAGATGAAGTTTAGCTGATTATTTCATGCAAAATCTCCCACTTGCAACATTATCGGTTTAGTGGTATTTTGACTGCGTGCAAGCTGCAATTCTAGAAAGAAATGAGTTTCTGCTCTGCTGATATTACCAAAGATTTCTTAGTTATCCTATATTTTGTTTTTCTTGGGAGTTTGTTAAATGTTTTTAATCCATTCTCGACTAATTCTATAGCTGAATTTATGTTTTCCTTTATTCTATCTGGCTATGGCTTGGCCCACCATCGCCTGCCCATTAGACTCCAAAAACAAGGCAGCAGCCCCATAAACTGACTACAAATTATGAAATAGAATTTGAGGTTAGGAAATTGTTTATATTTTCTCATGGAATTTTCATTGATGGTAACCATGATGCAAAGGGAAGAGACAATATTCATCTATGCATTATTTTGATCTTCCAAGAAATTGCATGCAATTGTAAAAACAATATTTTCTAATTTTTTTCTCTTTTACAAATGACGATGACCTTCAACGCACCTGGCTCAGTTTTTTGCTGATAAGGATCAGAAATTTTATGAGCGCGGAATCATGAAGTTGAAAGAAAGATGGCAAAAGGTCATTGATCAAAATGGCAGATATATAATTGATTAAAGACTATTTTTTGTTAAAAAAATGTTATATTTTATACTAAAAAATCGAAATTACTTTTTCGCTAACCCAAAGTCATCAATTGAACTTCAACTTCCAAACTAGAGGTCGTTGAATCAATTCTTTTGATCAATACATTTTCCAATTTTAATCGATTTGAAGCTTTGAAAAGAATCAGTTAGACAAATCCTTTTTCATGTAAATAGCTAGAAATAATAGAAAGAATTAATAATTTGGTTGCACCTTCTAAAAAGTGGAAAACCAAGAATTTTTAGCCGAGAAAGAGCAGAAAACTGGTAGTCCGTGAATACCATACTTCAAAGAGTACCATTTCTCTATAATTAGCAATAAATTGTCAATGGTGAATTAAAACTACCCCATACCAGTTAGCATGGACCCCAAAATGCTCTGGTTACTGCTCTGCGAATAAGAAGATCATTGATATGGACGATGATAACTGCCAATTCGAAAATCAAAGGACACGATACACGGACAATAAACAAGAACAATTTGAAATATGCAGAAAAATCATAATGCGCTGATAAAGCTCTAATCTGGAGAGCGATTCCGATAAGAGGGATATCCAAATATTGTTCGAATAAGTGCGAATCTGTATATTCTGAACAATATATTAACACGTTGACTGCCACCGCAAATTCAGAATTCCGTTTAAAATGACAATTTGATTTAATTACATTATATTATTGAAAACCCAAATTCTAGTGCATAGCTATCATAAAAAGCATAAGAAATGTGTTACGAATTATCTCGTAGTTGGCTTCTGTAACATAAATCTCTTCGCGGAAGCCAACTACGAGTTAATTCGTACGCAGACACGCACAAATACGATTCGAACTGTCGCTTCTCTAAAGCTAAATCATATATACGCGTCCATATTCGTCGGTAGTATCTCAGATATTGTCCAGTGCATTACATTCGACTTTCTTGACTGTTGTGTTTTATAATTGTTGTTAAAATTAAATTATCAAGAATCCAATATGGATAAGAAAAGACCACTGACTCAAAATGAAATTGAGTACTACGCAAATCTAAGAAAAACTATTAGACGGTCCAAAAAGGTTTCGTTACATATTATAGCGATATCTATGCACAATACTCACAAAATTTTTCAAAAAGTAACTTCTTCTGAAATAAAACTGATCAAGTTCAGAGAAGAATTCGTCGTCGCGTTGATTGGAGAAGAGATTCAACCAGTTTCGAAAAAAATGAAATTGCAAGAGCCATGTCGTATATGCACATAAGCAAAAAAACGTAGAGAAACGCGTTATTTCTGTCCAGCATGTAAAGAAAAGCCAGCTCTTTGTGTGGAGGGTTGCTTTAAGAAGTTCCACAAACAATAAAATATTATTTTATTTCGTGAATTTGAACTAATTTTTATAATCATATTTTTGTTCGATTTTCAATAACTTTTCTGTTCTTGCAAGCCAGCATTGATATTTTTTTCTTTTCTCAGAAGCCATCTATCGACATTAGCATTTATATATTTCGAGTTTAATCGTAGCTGCACCTAAATGGCAAGTAAACAACGGACGAATTATCTTGGCAGTCAACGTGTTAACAAGTACTTCGGTAAATTAGTTGATTTTGTACGTAAAAATCACGTTGGAGACTTGCCATTATGCAAGAGCAACTCAAATTCTAGCCAAAGATAAAGAATAATTATAGCGTAGAAGTTATAGAAAAAAACTCGAAATGATGTTCAAGTCTTCCAAGATGTTCGCAGAAAATTGCACCGAATTCTTCATTTATTTTGAGTTATCAACTTCATTAGTGACGGTAATTATTGCAAATAAGAAAGATATTTTTTTAGGAATTTTTATTATCCCACACAATGTTTCTATCTATTGAGTCGAATGCAGCTTTCAAATCAATACATGTAATATGTAATTCTTCTCCCTGTTCAATTTTCCTTTCTATTATGTAATTTATCGTTTGTTCCCCTTTTCTATGTGCTCTTTGGTCCTCCTCCATTTCTTCATCGATTTATTCCCTCATTTTTGTCTCGATGATTCTTATCAAGCCAACTGATCATAAGCATATTACTCTGTAGTTTGAGCATGTTAGGTCATCTCCGTTTTTATGTAGTAGTATCAATTAATTTTCTTCCCGGCGCACATAGATCGTTTTTCAGGATTTAGGCGGCCAAAATTATTTTATGTGATATTTATATTACAAAATAGTTACATAAAAAGAACTCTGTGTTTGGAATAACTTATCGAAAATATTTGTTGGTGCACGGTGGTTAATCAAAAAATATTTTATTCGAGATCGTAGTTGATTTCAAAGTGTTTTTTAATATTATATTGAAAATACATATGACATACTCACGGCTTTCCCCAAGGAGGGACAGCTGTCTACGTTTTAGTAATACTTTCAGGTATGTAAGTATTATTAAATGAAACAAATTTTGTTCTAATAAGTAAGTAAATATATTATATTATTAAAAGGATCTTTACATTCGTTATACAATATTAAAATTACATAAGCTAAATAGATAATCACTAGAAATAATCAATCATACACTGGAGACTTATTCATCTACATTTAAATTTTCGCCGCTTTCATCAATTTCCATTGGTCGGTTTGGTTCGGCAGGAATTAATAGCTGCATTGTTTCAGGCAAAAATAATTTTGAAGCGGTTTTTTTGGTCTTTCTCGTGGAACTAATAAATGAGTCGGATGTTAATAGTAACCTATGATAAATATCTAAGTTGCATTCTTCCCTCGAAAACTTGCGAGCAAAATTTAGGCGATAAGACCTAAAATGTTTATTGCGGGCCTCAGCAGCTTCTTCCGAAAGTTGCCCTATCGGCAACAACGAATTTTCTATTATTGAAGCTCCATGAATTAAGACCCTATGCATCGTTGGAGTCATAGGATGCCAGCCATATAACCCAACAAATAGTTTCGCAGTTTCCATGGCGTATTTATCATATTTTGCTACGTCAATCTTATGGCCGCTTGATATGACTTCTAATATCACTTTTAATCTAATAATCAAGTAATAACTTATCCCAGTGATTTCTGCAGCCAATTCAGGGTTCTCGAAGAATCTTCTACTGTTATTTCCATCGTTTGTGTTTCCGAAGTTACTTTTTGGCATATCGACTAAGAGACCTGTCTCCTCTCTAAATATTTGCTGAATATCAAGTTTCTTCTGCTTTTCTAGATTTTTTTCTTCTTCGGTTCGTCTCTCGCGATATTTTTTCACGGGCAATTTATATGCTAAATGCAGCACACTCCGAATCCGAATATTCGGATTCTTGCATGTAATACGGAAAGGCCAAATTCAAGAGCTTCAGGACATACATCATTTTTTTCATACATCATTAAAATCTTTTGATGTAGCTCCACATATATAACATCTGCTGGTCGATTTGGTGTCTGTAGCTGCATTGCAGACCTTTCCGTCAACCATAGTCATTTTAAAACTATGTTGACAAAAAAAATTCTCTCCATTGAGGTCAAATTTCGTCAAGTTTAATGAGTTTACACTATTCTTTACATAATTGATTTCTTCTTTTGTGATGTCCGTAGATTCTTTTACGAATCTAAATCTTATTGGACGGCAATATCTAGGTGAAGATGGAGTTGGATTTTGCCACACGATTTTACTTTTATCCTCACCACAAACAATTCGTAGAGGCACAAATGTGCTTATAAAAACTGGGCTTGTTGAGAGCCGTTACAAACCCATTTGCAGATTAACAGTAACGAGTTCCTTTCAACGGTATCAAGTGTGAGTAAGACTTCTTCTAAGAAGAGGGATAATCTGGTTACAGTGTGATCCAACGACGATTGTAGGTTTCCTTCTGCGCAGGTAGACGTCACTCGTAATGAATCCTTGGGTGGGTAGCAATCTTCTTTGGTCTTCAATAATAATTCATAATGTGGATAGAATCTTTTGTTCGTTGCTCGAATAATTTCGTACTGTCTTCTGGTCAAATCGGCTTCAACAAACATTGTCAGTGTTTGCAGAGGAGTAAGGGGCTCTATTTCTTAAGACTTCGAATGTCTGTTTTTACAATCACTGGCAGACGCAGAAGAATTTGTAATGTCTTTTAAAACAGTAGACGCGTTTCTTTTTCCTTCTGTTTGTAAAATTACTTGTGCCGCGTGAACAATTACTTCTTCGTCGTAAGATGCGCGGACTCCTTCAGTTTTTCTTCTCTTTGTTCTCGTGATTTCCTCTTTTGTTCTATCGTCGAATAATTACAGTATAGTTACAAAGATGGTTATTTTATAGTACAAAAATAAAGTTTAATGGACTGAATTCATCATTTAGGCTAGTATATAAAATTATAAAATATCCCTTAATCCATTTTCAATCAGATCATTTTATCTTCCTCCCCTATCGAAAATAAATACAAATAAATTTTATAAAAATTTTGGTATCTATTTCAAGTTACAATGAGTATTTATTGCTATTTTTTTATTATTTATCGTCAAATCTTTGTGATTAGACAGTTGAAATCTTGTATACCTACTAATTTATTGAAAACTGTATTTACAATATACCCAAAAACAAAATTTGCAGAGAAATCTTCAAACAACTTGGATAGTCTTTTCCCCTGAGATACTACTTTTATACATTAGATGAATCTGAGAACTTAATCTTGGTATATATAAACATTCTCTTAGTTATAACTTTAATTTTTATTTGTCATCTAATGTTCCCTATACCTAAATGCCATAATTTCGGTGTTATAGCTACATTTAAGTGGCTATGATTACTACAACAACAAATTTGACTTTTCAATAAATTCTTATTGTTGAAGTTTATTGAAAGTCACAACGTATCGTTTGTCTGAAAAAGATATTGATATTTAAATGAAATTAGGATATGGTGATAGGCGTATAAGTCAACAAGAAACGTGTAATTTATATCCTACCCGAAATCCCATAACATACTTCCATTAAATGAGTCAAAAAGTTTAACGAAATTGGTTCAGCTCAAATCAGGGCACACAAAAACTGCATCAACTGAAAACAAATAATTAGATGTTTGTGTCCTGTTAGAAGATGATCCACACTAGTACGAGTACTAGACAAATATCCAAGGAACTAAATATTTCGCAAAAATCAGTAATGAAAATTTCACGTGATAATAAATTCCATCCATATAAAGTAAAATTGGTTCAAGAGTTGTCAGATGATGATTTTGATAGACGTGAAGAGTTTGCAAACCTAATGATGGCAAATGTTACAATCAAAACGATACAAACTTTCAAGTAATGTTATGTTTTACGATGAGACCACTTTTTGTATTGATTGAAACGTAAATCGGCATAATTGCAGATACTGGTCACGTAACAATCCTCGTTGGATCCGTGAATCCCACACCCAATATCCCAAAAAAACTGAATGTATGGGCTGGAATAATAGACGATAAAATAATTAGTCCCTTTTTCATTGAGGGTAGCTTAAATGGTCCGGCGTATTTAGATTTATAGGAAAATCCAAGTAAGTATTTTTGTAATCGTTCGAATGTGATAAGATTGACCTTTTTGAACAGAAATTAGACGTATTAGACGTTTGAATGGTAATGCGCAGGTTAAAAAAAGAACGGATGTAAGATCTATGTGTGGTGATAGCTTGGGAACGTTTTGGAGGAAGTACAATTAGAGACCTGGTGAAAATTGAAGGATTTTCGGATAAAGGAGCATATTGAAGGAAAATATAATACGTTGTGACCAGCGTCAGTTACTTTATCTTCCAACATGACAACGATCCCAAGCATACCTTGAAGTTGCACAAAGAGTATTTGAAATAATTGGAAAGGAAGATTGTCACAATAGTACGACCTTAACCCATTTGAGTTGTAGAACAATTTGCCAAAATTGTTACAGGGAATTAAAAAAACTTCATTATTAGAAACTTTCAGACAAAAACAATATCCGAAACGACCATATTTGGCTACAAGATTGTGCCCCACCTCACTGTGCGGGTGTGGCGAGGCAATACCTAAATAATGTGTTTCACAGAAGATGGATTGGAAGGCGTGGTTTTATCGAATGACCCCCGCGTTAACCCGACATTAATCCTTTAGACTATTTCCTGAGGGATCACTTCAAAAACATTGTTTATAAAACAAAACCTGCCAATATTCAGGAATGTTGCAAAATGTATTGCAAAGATTAAAAATCGCTTGTCGTATTGAATTAAGTGGACAAGATTTTCCTCATACTTTACTACACCAGCTTCGTTAAACTTTTTACTAATTTACTGACACTAGACCTTGTTACGAGATTTGTATTAGCACATAAATTATTAAAGAATATTCAAATTGAACGAGTTTGTTCGATCGTAGATCAAAATGGCGTTTAGGTATAGAGAATGTTACATGTAAAATAATCAGTATTTCTTAAGGATCTATTAGAATCAAGACATATCAAAATGTTTGAATGTACGAAGTATTAATTATAAATTGTGACTATTGATGAATTATATATTATAATATTTACATGTATGATGAAACTGGCTGTATCTACTAAACTGACTTTAAATATATTCAATGTATATTAATGGCCCTGATGGCGTAGCTAACCGGCTGAACCGCTACAAAGAAAACACATGGAGCGAATTTTAAAAATAAATTATGAAGTAACTATAAATGCTAGAAGAACCAGGTAAATTGCTAAATATAAGTTATAAAGTGCCCCTTTTTGTAAAATCTAAATGTCGCTACCAAGATCATCGTAGTTGGAAAAGTCTCTATTCCATTCTCTATTCAACTATGTTAAGTGATTATTATATTATATTATACAAGTAGCTAACAATCTAATGTTAAATAAACATTCCAAAAATCATCTTTATATTTCCTTACTCGTTCCCGAACAAAAAATAAAAATTGATTCCAATTAAACTCATGTCGCAATGAAATTGAATTTTCAATAATGTGATAACCGGAGTAAGAAAATCTCGATACCTCATTAACTCTAGTTAAACTAAAGTGTGAATTTAGGAGTGCTGAACTGGAAACTTACCGACGTTTATATATTTCTTACTTTCTATTTTCATGAACAGGAATGCATTAAGGAAGCTGAACATTTTGTAGTGAATATAAACGATAAAAAAACTCACTTTGTCGTTCTACAAATTGTGTCGAAAGTCTCATAAAATAATTGATAGTAAAAGTTGAACAATTTCTTCGAACAAAACGTCCCAAAGATGTTCCATGTTGCTGCTGATCATAAACATTAGATGTTCCTTGAAAAGTTGATTCCACAATGACTTTCAGCCACCATGACGTTTTATGGATGTAATTTTGCTGTTCCAAGCCATTTTGCAATCAAGCTGTACTTGTTTCGTTATCAGCTCATGGAATTAATTTATTGATATCATCCCTTGATAAAGCTTCAGATTTCTTTCCTCGGTATCGCACATTTCTGTTTTAAATAAACGGGAGTTCATTTTAAAACTTCCTTACATCAATATTTTCCTTAAGATTCAAACTTTTTTCACATGTTTCTTGTCGCACAATTCACTAAACGGAAAAGTGAATATTCAATACTTGAATGGGAAGAAAACTAAAAGATAAATACCAAAAATGGGGTCCTCAAATCAATATTACAAAAACAGAATATCTCTAAATTGGTGGTGATATCACGGATCTTGTTTTGGAAAATAATGAAACAATAAAAACAACGAAAATAAACAAGGCAAAGCAGATAATAAAATGGAATTCGTTGGAGTACACAGATGGATAAACAAAGAAAAATTACGCGGCGACTAAAAGAGTAAAAAGGAAATTAGAAGCTGCAGGATTAGGCCCAATAAGAAGGGCATCTAGGAAATCAGGATTGGAAAGAGTGACTAATAAGGGTATTGACAAATAAATGGATGTAGAAGAGACAGTTATAACATGTATAGAAAGGAAACAGAATGACAGAAGCAAGACTACCAAAGACAATAATAAGATGGATATTACCAAAAACCGAAAAAGACGAAAAAAAAACATGCATGGAAAGAATAAAACGAACAGGACTGAGAGAGGGAGACTGCAACAATAGAAAACAATGGCAAATGGGTATCGGAAAACATCGCAAGGTATTCTGCGGTTTCGACGAAAAACTCTCTCAGATGCTATTGAAAAAATACTCATTTTATGCACTAAACACTAAAATAACTATTTTGTAATACTTCCAGTTTCGACATTCGATATATACCTCTATATATATTGAGTTTCATGGAATCATTTCGAAAAAATTCTTTTGATTTCGTATAAAACATTTAATAAGGTTGAAATCAAAGTATATGTTCAAACCTTCAAATTATTTATACTACCCTTATCCCTTTAAGCAACTACTCAATTTTATGTCTTGAATGCACTACTCACTAAAGAGAGAGACAGAGATTCGTTGGTTAAAGTTTGGTAGGATAAGGAGGATTTTTGTAAGGGAGGTGGTTTGTTTCAGTAGGCCCTTATATAGGAATAGCTCCTCTGCAGGGCTGGGGTTGTGTTTGACCAACTATTTCTAAGCGGAGATTTTGGCCAAAAAAAAAAAAGTGAAGCTTGTATCTCCGATTGTTTGTTATTTATTTTTAAAAGGCTTTATTTGTTTTTTTGAATTTTGGGTTTTTTTGTTTATTTTAAATTCAATTTAGGGCGGCCGGGTACAGTTGCGGCTGCGTTATTCCCTATCGTCGGCCATTTAGCTGGAGAACCGGTTCACCAGGTTGCAGGGAAACAGTAGAAAACCTGCTACACCTAGTGTGAGGGGTGGGTGGGGGACTTCGGGTTTTATCTTATGAATAAGGGAGAGCCGGCTAGGAGTCTGCCGGTAAGTTTGGT
Organism: Diorhabda carinulata; assembly: GCF_026250575.1. Lineage (NCBI taxonomy): Eukaryota > Metazoa > Arthropoda > Insecta > Coleoptera > Chrysomelidae > Diorhabda > Diorhabda carinulata. The sequence goes on from NC_079463.1 coordinate 23,911,312, forward strand.
TTTAGTATCCCCAAAAAAAGGGAAATCATGGAAATGTACTTCACAGGGAGGTACTTGACTTTTGGGTAAATTTGAAATGGATGGGGATGGTATTCATTATTGTGGTTGCCAGGATTTTGGTGTCTGTAGAGAGGTCGTATGGGGTTTGGGGTTTTCCAAGCGTGACTGGGGCATTTTCCAGGGAGAATTTTGGGGTTTCCATCCTCTTCGGATAACGGGAATGAAAGGCGGGGCTAGATCCATCGCAATTTTTAGATGTAGGGGAGTTTCATTTTGGGCATTTCTCTGGTTTGTGGTCAGATGCACCACAAGAGGGACAGATATATGGGGATGACGACGATTTTCTTGTCGTCAATGGCGTAACGGATTTTCCTCGCCAACGTTTCATGATGAAACGCTGAAGGACTTTTTAGAAGTGCGATACCTTTCGGATTTGCTTTGAAGAAGCACATTTGTACCCTCAAAAGCTCTTGCGTGATGAGGAGATTACTCACTAAATGGGAGATTCTATATTTATATGAATCCAGTTCTCAAGCCTTCAGACCAAAATGTCACATGATTTTTTTGATTAAAAATGTCTGCGATTTTGATTCTAAATTTGGATTTATGAACTAATTCTTTCGAATTCGCAGTGAAAACTATTTTGTCTTTCCTCTATCGCTGGAGATTTGATTGGCTGGCCTTATGTGAACCAATCGGAAATGTCATTTCACTTAATCACAAAATATTTTTCATATTTAGACATTTCATTTGCATCGCAGAAGAAAAATCTTCTATGTGTTTCATTTCTTTCAAGTTTCGGTATTTTTTAGATTTCTTAATGTTGTTTCTATCCTAGTTGTTTTTGTACTTTTTCTTGAAAATGCTTTTTGGTGAGCAAGAAAACCTAGTATTAGCACATGTAGCAACGTTAACTGGAATTTTATGCCCCCTCCCGTAAAATTGAAAAGGAAACGACAATTCAAACACAAATAACAACAATATACGCCACACTAGGAAAATAAGCACAAAATGCTTCAGTTTGCTTATAGCTGCTGTGTCTGCATGCTTTTATGACTTAGATAACAGTTTTTATTACCTAATCGCTATAACGCGAGTAACGAACATGAAAATTGGCCATCTCCCAGCGCGAAATAGGCGCGAACTTGAGCGCGAGCGCGGACTTTTGTGTTTATAAATGACACTTCGTAATTATTTAATTTATGGTAAACGCGAGTTATAAATTGACCTAAAAGCGGTTAATGGAATTAACGCGAGCATGACGCGCTCTAGACTTTAATAAATGTCAAACATAACTCAAATTGTGATAACGCGCATAATGATCGCGCTTATACGCGTTCTTGACTTCGTTAGTTACCTTTTTACTTTTCCCGCGCTGATCGTCGTTAATCGTCAAAAACATAACCTCACATTTCTAGTGTAGTTTGTAGTTGCAGATACCTTAAAAAAATTATTTCTCTGAGTGAAAGGCTGACAGATTTTCTATGTGTTTATATAACAGTCAGCTGAATACAAGAAAACTAAAATTGGGCAGAATATGGGGAATAATTTTCTCATTTGAAAATTCCATGACAAAACTCGTGATTAACTTCTTATCCAATCGACAATTAGGTTTTCTTATGTCTCTGCTCAATAAGTTTGAAAGTTGTTCATATAAACGCCGATTCATTCTTTTATGTTTAAAAATTCGTCTGGATCTATTTAATTCATTTCAAATTATGTTGTGGTAAAATAGCTGTGGATATTTTTATTTGAATTGAAGGGTGCTGTGTCAAATGATGCTTTGTATATATTCCATACAGTAAAGTAAATATATAATACATTATGAATAATTCAAATCAAATCAATCACTGATCACTGTTCAAATATCTTTATGTACATGCATTTTTAAGCTAATGTTTACTAGCGAACCAGCGTCTTCGCAATCACACTTATATATAATCACAATAATAAAAATTTAATCAAAAAATTGAGTGACATTTTGATCTGACAGCTGCAATAATTTCAATTACCGATATCAGCTCTCTTAAGTTGGCGGGGACAAATAATTTTTTTTACTTTTTTTATTAGATCGTTTGTTCGTCGTTTGTCCTTGATTGTTCGATCAAGTTTTTTTTATTATTCTACTCAATTTCAGTCAGTTATCGTTTGTTCGGTCAAAAAATATGTTCTTTCGAAAGTTTTATTCTTAATAATTAATTTTTCAATTCCCTAGCATCATCATGTTCCAATTATCATTTCTGCGCATGCGTGCTTATACAAGATTACATATAAAACATAAAAAAATAAAAATAAAATATAAAACAAACAAATAAAAGCAAAAAACAAAAATAAAAAAATTGACCTGAAAAATGCATTTTGTTTAGATTTAAAAATTTTTTTCATCATAACAACTTCAATTTCTAGTAATTTTTAGGGATTTTTTGCTATTTACACAGACTTTCGATGGTGTATAAGCCAAATAAACTTAAAATTTAGATTCAGCAAATCGAAATACATGAAAATCATAAATTGGCTCCATAAAGTGTTTTACATCATTAAAAACGCAATACTCTAGCATTTTTCAACATTTAGTTTGATTTTAAACGGCTAATGGTCAAAATAAACTTTAGACTTATAATCGGCGGATCAAAATGCATGATAATCATATTTAGTTGAGTTCAAAAAAATTTTTTTATCACCACCGAATTCCTTTATGTTTCGGTTTTTTTAAGTTTTCTTGAAATTTTAGGAGTATACAGGTCAAACTAACATCGTATTCGGAGTCAGCAAATTTTAGGAGTATACAAGTCAAACTGACCTCGAATTCGGATTCAGCGGGTTAAAATACAAAGACTTCGAAAGGTCCGGTACGGAGCACTTTTATTTTTTTGTGTGCCGGTGTAATTATTATTTGTGTTGATTGATATAAACAAGATTCAAATGAACAAACATATTTTTTGACCGAACAAATGATAACTGACTCAGATTGATTAGAATAATAAAAAAACTCATAATTGATTACTTTAAGAGCTGGGTTAAGGTCAAAATTTTGATAATAATTTTTAAGAAAATGAATTTCGAACAAACATCAATTTTGATCGAACAATTAAGAATAAACGACAAACAAACGATTTAGCAAAAAAAAAGTAAAAAAAAATCATTTGTCCCCGCCAACTTAAGAGAGCTGATATCGGTAATTGAAATTATCAGATCAAAATGTCACTCAATTTTTTAATGAAATTTTTATTATTCTATATAAATGTGATTGCGAATAAAACGTTAAATAAAATGTGTTTTTTATTGAGTTAATTTTTTTTAATCAAAATATCTAATAACATATTATAACCTTAATAAAATTCTACGTTATTTGTACTAAAAGTACAAAATGAACGCGAACATGATGCTGTAGACGTTCATAAATGACAAAAATACACCCCGAATTTAAAGCTGCACAGCTGCGAACATGAAGCTGGTTCATTAGTGAACAGAGAAGCATGTTGGACGAGGTTCTACAATTATATACTTAGCACAGTCGGATTAACTTTAAAGAGGGGCTGAGATTTACGAAAATTCTAAGCAGCAAATTTCATTCGGAATTCGTTGGGGGCGGGAGGTTACTGGTAGCCTAAATTCAAAAAGTAGAGGTACCAAACTTGTTGCTGCATCCGCCATCATGATTTAAAGGGTAATTTTTTGTCTCTTGAATAACTCGTTTATTTTCAATTTTAAACGAAAAATAGTTATTACAAAAGATGTTTAAAATTAAATTTCCTACAATTTTAGTTCTCATCAATTTTTTCCTAGGATCGATTTTTTTCGATTTATACCCGAAAAGAGGAGTTTGATTTGAAAACTTGAACTTTATTTTCTTTTCAGTACACTTTCAAAAGTCTTTCAAAATTTCAATTACGTCTACTTGGCTTGACCAAATTTTCGTCGTTGGATTCTTTCTTGTAATTATCAACGAATTCATCCGGAAGCTCAGGAGGGTCGGGAGTGACTTGTTCTGAGCGGTTTTCGTCACTACCAAGGTCGTCTTCGTCTTCAGCAAAAATTCTGGTGCTGGATCGACGATTGTAGCTATAGGTTCCAGTTGACGATTAGTTTTTTTTTCCACCCCTATTCCGTAGCGTTGACTTCATACTCCATTCACATTTGCACCTGCAGGTACGTCCTGTAGATATATTGTTCTGCTGCTGTCGAGGTAGGTGGAAGCGTCGCAAAATTGAATTTGTACCTCGTAACTGATTTTGTGAGGTTCTTGAAGGTCGTTGAGTCTTTTTACATTTTCATCGCCTCCAAACAAAATATGTTTTGCTATTGACTCTTCATATTTATAATTTGCCGGTGAGTTTAATTGTTTCAGAGTCCGTCCTCTGCCGGGTTTCCTGAAGAAAACGTTTTTCAAATGATACCCTAACTTTGTTCATTACAATTTTTCGCGTAAAATTGAAAATAAACGAGTTATTCGATAACCGAAAATTTACCCCTTCTTTTCGGGTATAAATCGAACAAAATCGATCCTAGGAAAAAATTTATGAGAACTAAAATTGTAGGAAATTTAATTTTAAACAACTTTTGTAATAACTATTTTTCGTTTAAAATTTAAAATAAACGAGTTATTCAAGAGATAAACAATTACCCTTTAAATCAAGATGGCGGATGCAGCAACAAGGTTGGTACATCTACTTTTTGAATTTAGACTACCAGTAACCCCCCTCAACAAATTCCGAAGTAAATTTTCTGCTTAGAATTTTCGTTAATCTAAATGACTAATCCGTTTGGGCTAACTGTACTTTCTAGGTTTTTCAAACTTTTTCAGGAAACTTAGTAAAGATTCCGCACCTACACTCGAAATTCCACAGTTTTTTCAATCTCATAAAAGTAATTATATATCTAACATTTTCTTGAACTTTCTCACCTTGAATGTTCAACTCGTTCCCTATATCCTGCCAAATTTTGGTTTTCTTTATAACATTCTTGTATCCAGCCAACTGTTTGTTATACAAATACTCATGAACATGAACAAACAAGAAAAGTGAGGTTAAGTTATTGACATTCTGCGACGTTCAGTACGTAGCACATATGTAATACTTCCATATGGACAGTTTATATAAGTGGAAGTTGTTCCGACTAAGGAAGATAAAATAGCAACGATTTCTCTATCCTCCGAGGTTCCGGCTCGGTTCTGTGCATTCTCAAGTATAGATAAAGTGTCTCGAACGAAAGAGAAAATGAATATTGTCGTCACCGTAGCGTAGGGACGTTTTTTTCCCATACAAACTGTCCATATATAATATAATAATATTACATACATGAAACTACACTAGAAAAGTGAGGTTAAGTTATTGACATTTTGCGACGTTCAGCACGTAGATAGTTAATTGACTTAAACGTCACGAGCGTGGTCATAGTGTGCATCATGTTGGTTTCTCAACTAACTTTGACATTTGACATCTACAGCGCATCCTATTCGCGTTCATTCTGTTCAAGTATTTTCAATTTAATAGTTGCAGTTTTTTTGAGTAATAAGATACAGATTTAATGTAGCATAAATTATTACCACTCAAGGTTAAGTTACGTTCCGTCGTCATGTAAAATCGATACCTTTTTGGTGAATATTACTTATGTCTTTCCAAAGAGTATCAAATAGCGTTGTTAAGGGAGAAGAAAAAACACTTTCCCCATTAATATTATTTGAGTGAAGGGTTATTTGTTAAGTACGTTCCTGTATTACCAATTTATTTCATATCGCGAAGACATACCCGCGAGTGTTCTTTAGCATTCGTAGTAATTAACGGGCGTTCACAAAATCTTCTTAAATATATTTATATACATATTTATCTAGCGCAGGTATCTCGTTTAACTTCAATTTCTACTGATAACTGACTGTGCCGGGGGGCGGTCTTTACTAATTAGTGAGAGACGGTATCATTGACGGAAAACATGTTTCTGGTGAAACTAAATTTTCTCGTTAGTAAAAAGTGTAGATATGATTTCATTTATCCGTCTTCTGGTGATCTCCGAAACGCGATTCAGTTTCTAGTATTAATTTTTAGAACAAATGTAGCAAGAAATTAACAACAATTTTCACTTTTCCTGTTTTTATTGAGTGCATCTCTTTTAGAGGCAAATTATCATACTTTTCAAACAGTGTAATTATCGTTTTATGCAATGTCTGATACTTAAAAATTTCTTTTTGTGAGGTAGAAAACAACGCGATTTTCCACTGACAGGAAAGTGAAGGAGTTGGTGACAGGCGTTCACCAGTAGCCCCAAATCCGTTAGGCAGGTTAGACCTGAATTAACAATTTCTATAACGACTGTTTGGTTTCACAGGCAACTTTATGGTTTTTTTCTGAAGGCTAAAGACCTAGTTTACCAGCCAACAAATATTTGGTCCATGAATTTGATCATTTTATCGTTCATTTCGTTTTCAATTGTGAAGGGAACTTCCAGTTTAGTGGACAAGTGAAAACTTATAATGCAGCGATAGAAAAAAATGGAGTGAATCCAATTGTTTGAGCAACTGTAACTGGTACTTCTTATCATGATACTTTTTTTCCAAGCTAAAATATATGCAATTGAAAATTGAAATTGAAAAATGTATTAAGATGAATCTAGAAAGAAATTATTTCAAACAGGAGATCATCGTCCTGACTGATAACCAAGTGAAGACATAGAACCTGAACCTTTTTGGGTATAAGCTACAGCACATAAAAAAGCGCTGATAAAGAAGGTAGATGAGGTTAAAACCAGTTTCTGAGACAATCTACAGGGTTTGAAACAGGCAAAAATACTCCTGGGAAACTTTAACCCGAGATCTGCTAAATGCATCAACGTAGACAAGAGCAACCTCCGAATATTAACAAAAGTACTATCGGGCCACTGTCGCCTGGACACCTGAAGACGCAAGACTTTGCAGATAATGCAGCGTGCAAATTCTGTTTTTCGCAGAGAATGAAACTTCTATGTTCGAATTTCTCAAAATATGAGAACTCCAGAGCACTACACTTAGAAGCATATAAAAAAGATTTTTGGAAGCAAGAGTCATCCCACATTCTAGATTTTCTGAGAACATTGGGATTCATAGATCACTTATGAACACAGAGAATTCTGAGTTTCACGACACAATACGAGGTTAGTACAAGAGCCAGTCTGTATTGTAATTATTTTCACTTGCGTTGCTAGCATCACGTTTTCCTAGCACCGCAACTTTGAGTATTTATTTACTGTGAAAATTACAGAGCACCTAATTTTTGAACTTGACACCTAATTAGCACCTAATTTTGGCATTTTATAAATACAATTTCTCGACTTTGCGTTGCTGGTAAGACGGAGCTAATTTTGAAGTATTTTGGAAATTATATTGACCTTTTCAATTTATTGGTTGCCTTGGTTGCCACGGAACCGTTGTCAATACAGGACGTAAATCTGTAGTCATCAAAATATTAGAAACTAGGTTAAGAAGACCCTTGCAATGGATAATTAGTCTACTACATGAAAATGAACTTCCTTCAAAGCACCTATTTCAATATCTTGATGGACAGACTACGGCTCCTGGAGGATTTTCTGGACCAATAGGTCATTCAGCTTGAAAATTACCAAAAAATTGAATTGAATTTGGTAGAAATTGATTGGGAAGTATTGTTTAAAGACTTGGCAAATAGAAAACCAAGAAAAGTTCCTCATTCTCGTTGGTTATGGCCGAATAGAATTTTACGTTTATATGTCTCATGTGAAACTCCTCGAAATCTTCAAGTTTTTGTCGAATTTGTTATTAAGGTTTATAGCCGAATGTGGTGCAACATCAAAATGAAACCTTCTTGCAAGGATAGAGGGAAATCATCAAATAAACAGGGTAACTCGAAAAACAGCATGGAGACATCATTGATCCAGTTATTTTGTTACTCAAAAAATATTCTTCTAGCAATGGTAACTGACTCTAGGAAACATTTTAGGGAACTAGTGTCTAGAAGGATTATTGCAGCTAGATTCAAACCTAATGAAAGTGTTAGGTGCTTTGATGTACTTCCTTTGATGCATGAGAATAAATTGGAATGTTTGCAAAAGCACTGAAACTCCAATCTTGTCATTATTGACCGATGAAGAAATTAAGAAAATGATTCAGGCTGGAGATGTCCCAGATTTTCCACGCCGCACTAGTTATATCAGGAAACTAAAATCATGAAATATTATTCTAAAGTTTGAAACCATTTTAGGCCCGTTAATTAGACAGATAGTCACTTATGTTTTTTAAAAAGTGGTGGATGGGTGGAAATCGATATGCAGCCACCTCCTCGTGGTGACTTCTGGGTAATATTCCGCACAAGTAAATATGAGCTGAGAGCTGAGTTACTGTACTTTTTCTTATACTTTTGTAGCACCGGAAGATGAACTTTTGTACTGTACATTCACGAGGGCCGTTTTTTTTCAACGTCCGATAGGTTTTAAATAAAACACAAGTTCATATAAAACAATAATTTTATTACCAAAAGATTAGTACACTTAAGGTTACTTCTCGACATAATCTTAATCACCGAAGAGATTGAGACATTTGTCATATCTGTAGACAAGTTTTTCAATATCCATTTCAAAGAAAGTTGTCCCCAATTAATAGACCTTGAAACTTCTGAAAATTCCGTAGACAAAGCGGTAATGGTAAATCTGCGGTTTTCTTTAACCATTCTGTCAACTCGTTGAACCAGATCATCTGATATGACAAATTTGCGTCCTTGGTCCCCTTCATCATCATTAAGGCCATCTTCAAACTTTCGACACCATCACCTATGAAGGTTTCCCCATAAACACGATTTATTCTCCGATGGATTTCTGCAGCACTTTGGACTTCAGCTTCTAGAAAACAACACTTGGCGGGAGCATCAATAATGGCGGACATGTTTACGTGGTTGTAGCACAACGCCGACTGACGCCTGAATCTCAACAATAGCGGAGTGTATAGTGCGAGACCTTCGCAGTCGCCTACAGCGCATGCCCGCTGTCTTCTGCCCGCGTAGCGTCTGCACGGAGCGAAAGGGAGGTCCAAGTCAAATAAAAACTTGATTTTCTTTGTTATGATTAAGTTCCACCCTAATACACACATATCTTGGTATTCTCTATAATTCTTCCTTTAATTAGAAGATGAATCGAAGAACTATTGCAGCGCCACCTGGCGTCATTCTACCAGACCAATGTCTTGAAGGTCGATTAGACGCCATGTTATTTCTACCTCTGGAGGTATATATGTACTTCTAGTACCATCATTTTACCATGTGATGAATGTTGTTCACATCGAAAGCTTTTACGTTAAACTATTGAAACTGCTAGTTTCATGTATCATTCATAATTTTTGAATGTAATAAATATTATAAAGCGTTAAAACGCTGCTATTCATTTTGAAATACTCGGTATAGTACTGCCAACCAAATCAGTAGTTGATTTTCTTTCCACCAAGGACCTTCAATATAATAAGGTCCTCATTGTTAGATAGTCGGATCGGTGAGCAAGAATTACTGCAAATTTTTTAAGTTAAGTTAAGTATCTGGTAAATACCAGTGATCTACGAGAGACTCGATGGGGGTCTACGTTGAGCGTGACAAAAAATAAGGGGCGACAAATGTAAGTGGAGGTATATTCTTCTATCAATATAAACCAGATAATATTTTAAGAAGCTCGGCGACTGTTACTCGTACTTGTAAAAACTTGCATATTCCATATTCAGTACAATGCGTCGAGACTTGCCGTTGCCGCGCCGGCCGCCGTCCCGTCCGCAACACTTGATCAGACGTGCAAATTAATACGAGCAATCACCTCCTGAATTTAGAAACACCCTGTATGTTCGTACTAGCGTTGCGCGATTGTGTATGTTTGGAAAATCAGTAGTTTTCTTTTGAAATTTAGTCTGTAATTGAACAAAATAACAAGTTTGGAAATAAGAAGACAAACAAAAACTAACATTCTTTTTAATTTTCAGGATTTTGTCACAAACTGAAATTTACAATATTATAATATAATAGATTATTAAGAGTACAAAACAGAAAAATCTAATCACAGTGCTATACAAAGAAGTGAAAACGTGATAAAAAACAAATATTCTTAAATATACTTTTGATTTAAACCTAAATAAAAAAAAATAAATTGAAATTGATAAAATAGTAACAGATTATACACAACCGAAAAGTAACTGAGTTACTGATAACATGATTATTTTTTCCGGCTCACAAAACTGTACAAAAGCCGTTTTTGATTTTACAATATTTCTCTTTATAGGTACAATAATTACAAGGTTACCTATGGCTCTATTTTAGAGTAAAAAAAAAACAATGAGAGAACAATTTATAACAAAATTTAACAATTATTTACAAGCAAATATATTCATAATTTATACAACATTCAAAAGACCGAATTTAAAAGAAATCTACTACACCTAATAAAAATGTCTGTTTGAACTAATTTTCCCCAGTTTTTTTCCAATAAAAAAACGTTTCCAAGGAAAATTTACAATTTTTTATTCATTTATACATAAGAGGATATCAAATACTTAGTTGGCATTTCTGGAACCGTTGGTGATATTCATAATGAACACACTGTTCACACTACCACTATATCAACACTCACAATTACACTGACGCGCGTTTCGATAACCAAGAGTAGTAAGTAAGTATAAAAACTCATTTTAGTTAAATTATCAGCAAATAAATTTTGGGAAATTTCTTTTGAGATAATTTCGATTTCATGTAATTTTTACCAAAACATTTACACCTCTTCTAATTGCTAACAGAACGTGATAATTATTTTTAACCTTGCGGGTGGGGTGAAGTCTCTTAGACCCGACGTTCGACACAATTTGTGGTTGTGTGTCTATTTGAGTTTTTGAATTATTTTAATTTTGGTATAGTATTTTCCAATCCTTCTAATCCTGTCCATTCGCTAATTACCACCATGTCCGTACCTACCAACTCACGAACAATTATAAATTCTATTCCTCAACTGCTTTCACCTCTACTCCAAAATACCAACCTCTTTTTGCCTTCTCCCGCTTGGACCAAAAGTATTCCCATAGTAGATATCTTACTTACCATTTACAATAAACATGAATCCCCTAGCGTCCTTGTAGAGAAAGCATTCTTGGAAATTCTGAATAAAAAATCCTTCGACCTAATTCTCTATACGGATGCCTCCAAAGCTAAATCCGGTGTCGGTTGCGCAGACACTAAAAACCACGAAATCATTCATTCATCATCAGTCTTTCATTCATACTGTCAATTACAACCATATTCACCGAGTAGTCCAAAACATTCACGTCTTCTCATCTGGTCTGGAATTGCTGGAAACGAATCTGCAGATCGCCATGCCAAAGGGGCCACAAAGAATCCTCCTGAAATCCCAGTTCAGCTTGCCAATGAACTAACTAACTTCAAAAGCCTCTTGACGCAATATATGGAGCAAGAGTACTACAGCATTACATAACATCCACTCATCTACTTCTCACCTCTCCCTAAACTTTTTGAATAGGAGAGGAGCTGTGCCAAGAAGAAGACTCCTCATCAACCACACAAAACTTACTCACGTCAGAAAGTCGTACTGTCTGCCAAAGTTGTGACGTTCCTGTGTCTGTTAAGCACATCCTCACCGACTGCACCTACCGCATACCAGCAGTTTGATATGAAAACAAACCTCAAGAAGACACTTAACTACCCGACGGTTCAGGCTTGTTTTATTTTTTTACGGTAAGTTAGGATAAATATTTTGTATCATAATTAAGTAATAACTATGAGGAAGAGGAGAAAAAACTCCTTGCAAAATTCTTGGAAATACCAACTTTTATTGGTAATGGAACCACACGATGGAAAAAACATTGTCCAAACAAAACAGTACGAGCTAATATCATCCATCGATGATCAGGCGTCAGAAACTGTGGCAAAAACGCCAAAACAGCTATAGAATGTCGATCACTATTTTTCACAGATGAAATGTTTGGCCTTATAGTGGAAAACACAAATATGGACATTTCTAAATTAACACAAGAAAGAAACAAAGAAGAGGAAAATTCACGGACCTATGTGAATTAAAGTTTTTCTTGGTCTAAGGTGGGTGACCCAAATAAAGCCTATGTCCTAATAAGGCCTATTTTTAAAATTTCCCGCTTCATGATTTAAAATTGCCGCCAACATGGGTAGATGTGTGCATGTACATTAACTAACACCCACAAGCACAGCAAGGGGCCCGTGCCGCGAACGTGTCGGAACCTTCTGGTAGCGTAAACAGTAAGTATTTTTATTTGTACACGGTGTGCTGTGTTTTGTTTATAGGATAATTATAGTGCATTCATCCCCTCACGTAAGTGAAAAAGCTGTAATATCGGTATATTTCCATATAATTGTTGTTTTGTTTACCCATGTGCCATGCCCTAATAAAGCCTACAAAAAAAATGCGTAGGCCTTATAAGGGCACAGGTACAGGCCTTATTAGGACATTGTTTTATGTCAGTTAGAAAAGTATCACAGTAAAATACTAAAATACTAAGCATTTACAACATCGATGGAAAAATTGTCGCATATCTCTTCACCATCAACAGGAAGTTCTGACAGCCAAAGGAAGAAAAAGAGTTCATCAAATAGCGAATGAACATGCTGAAAGTGTAACTGTGGTGGGCTGCGGAAATGCTATAGGATCAGCTATTCCGCCAATGATATTGTTCAAAGGTAAGAGACTAAAGCAAGAATTCCAAGACAATTTACCTCCAGGCTCTCTGGTGAAGATGACGCCAAAAGGAAGTATGACGACAGAAACTTTCATAGAGTTTATTAATCATTTGCATAAATACAGAACATCAGGGCCATGTCTCCTCATATTTGATGGTGCAAAATGCCACCTGGACTTCACTATTGTGGAGGAAGCTGAAAAATGTGGCATTACTTTATATTGTCTTCCGTCAAATACCACGCATGAGTTACAGCCCATGGATAAATCTGTTTATCGTTCTTTTGAACACCATTGGAACCAAGAGTTGATTAAATAGGTCAGTCAGCAACCCGAACGAAACCTTAACAAGACAAGCTTCAATGCCATCCTCTCACAAAGATGGCCGAAATGTATGACTATTACTAATATCTCGAATGGATTTCGCGCTACAGGGTTATATCCATATAACCCAGGAGAATAAGGAGAACAAGAGATTTCAACTGCAAATGTGGAAGATTCAGATGGGTCAGACACAGATACAGATAATTTGCCACTGTCCTTGCTCTCAAAAGACAATCCGTATGCTGGAACTCCACTGAAGATAGACAGCCAATCAACCACGTGTGAGATTCATAAATTTTTACCAACTCCTAAGTTTAAAGTTGTAGCGACTGCTCCACGCAAGAAGTCTCTGAATTACAGGGCTCAAGAGGTAACAAAAGATTTGTTTGGTGACAGTGCTATGAATTCCACATCACAGATTTCTGTACCATCGTCAAGAGTAGAAGATGTTCCTGGTACTTCGTCCATGATCCAGATTAATACAAAGACACCAAAATCAACCTGTTACTGGCTGCACATCTGCACAACCTGCAGTTGCTGCAACGCGAAAGCGAACGTCAGTAAAGACTGCTTCTTTGATATCAGATAAGCTTACGGAATCTAAACCAAAACATCACGATAATAAACACGATTCTTAGTACTGTCCAGCTTGTAAAGATCGAGTTGATGATATGCGACAATGTCTTACTTGTGCGGTTTGGTATCATGAGTTGTGTGTTGGACTCACACCCGATGATAAAATATTTTACTGTTCAGGAGATTGTTTAAAAAAAAAGGTAAAAAAGGCTGAATAATAATTTCACTCTTTAAATCTGATCTCATTAGATTTAATATAAGTATTGACAACGTTTTATATTCATTTAGAAGTTCATTGTTTGCTTGTTTTTATTAAGACTTTATTAAGACACATGGCTCCCAATAAGGCCAAAGTGACATTTTAATAATTTATTTTCACAAAAGTGTGATTTTTGTTTTTAAAGCAATTTTGTTTTCTTTATTACAAAGTTCAATAAATAGATATAAGTATTTCAAATTACCAGTGCATTATTATTATAAATCCGCTAGTTATACAATAAAAAAAAGGTAGGCCTTATTTGGGTCACCTACCTTACTTATCTCAAAATTGGAAGACTTAATACAAAAAAGCTATGGTAGAGAAACGAACGCTTTTGGTTAATTATGTCTCACGATCGATTTCATTTTCTTGTACGGTGCCTTCGTTTCGACAATTCGACAACAAGAGAAGAAATGAGACACTCCAATCAGAAGCCTATCTGACCTTTTTGTTAAAAACAATACAGTTGGAACAAGCACAACGTTGGATGAAAAGCTCGAGGCATTTATAGGGCGATATGATTTCGAGCAGTATATTCCAAGTAAGCCTAACAGATCCGAAATAAAAATTTATGCCCTAGACGATTCCTCTACATCTTATGCTTCCAAAATGGAGGTATATGTTGAAAAGCAACCTGAGGGTCTATATGAATGACCTAATAAACCACAAAATATAGTATAGAGGCTAATGGGATCTATATCTGGGACTAATCGTAATCTTATAATTGGTTTACCAGTGGTGGATTGGTGGAAAAGTTAATTAGCGAGCACAAAATATGTAGGAACGATAAAAAATAATAATAAAAGAGAATTGGCAACTGAATTTACCAGTATCAGAGCTCGCCTTTAATTTTCTTCGATATTTGGATTTCAAAAAGACATCACTATTGTGTCTTACACACCAAAAAAAATTTGGAAATGTCAATCCTATATCCAGTTTACATCATGATGATATGATTGATCCATCTACAAAAGAAAAATGTAAACCTATTATAATTATACCAAGGGAGGTGTAGATAAATTGCCAGGAATACCAGGAGGTAGCCGATGGTTATTTGGTAAATGGTAAATTCCCGAATTATTTTTGCGTGTCATAATAAAACATATAAGACTGTGAGTAGATTATATCTAAGAGATGTTGGAATATCATTGACAAGAAAACATCTGGAGCGACGTTCATAAGAAACAAATATTCCCAGAACGGTAAGAGACAAAGTTGCTCGAACAGGAGAATCCTCCATAGATGAAGACATCCAACCAGGGACCAGAAAAAGATGTTTCTTTTGTAAAATAGGTTCAAAAACAAAATATTTTTGCAAAAAATTTAAAAATTTTGTGTGCCTTTGTCATATCCATTCAGTTTAATCATTTCATAAGTTTTGAAATTTTAACAGAAGATATAAAAATATGAACAATTCCCAATTTAAAATGCCACAACGAAATTCCATCACCAATGATTTGCCAGAACGAAAAACGTCTCCGTGCAAATGCAAGTAAAATAGAAATATAGAAAAAGAGCGCTTATAGAGAGCAAAATAGAAGTTGTACAGGAGAAAAGAAAAAGTTGTTTGTAATAATATATACAATTTAAGATTAACTTAAACTTAACTTACTATACTAATATAAATAGTAAGATATATAAAAGTTCGGTTCGTGAAATTATTCAGTTGTTTGATAGTCTTCATCATATTGGTCGCTGGGATCCTCAATTAATACAGAATCATCCGTGTCTCTAATTAACTCAATTCAATGCTCTAATATCTCAACAACAATCAACATACGTATCAATGTAGTCCCCGAAACTTTTGAATTGTTTATACTCGAATTTGTAGACAGTATTTTACAAAATATTTAGTGCGATTTTTAGTATAAGAAATTTATTCTGATAGCATAAGTAAAACTGAACTGTACTCCATAAATATTCGTGTACGACTACTGAGACGTTGAATCGTATGCGATACTCCAACCCGTTAGAAGATCTCTACTCTGTGTTGCGGCCTTCAAAATGTGAAGAAAAAAATAGAGAAAACTGCGTCTACTAAAAAAAAACGCTTCTGACAATGACCTAGAGAATATTCATGTCAAGGGTAGAGAAACATTTCTGTTAAGTAATGTTTCAACAAGATTAAGAGAAATCTACCGCATTCTCTCACTAACCCGCAAGTTTCCATATCCCTATCTTACTTGCACTAGCACGGAGACGTTTTTCATTCTGGCATTGTTCATATATTTTATATATTCTGTTAAAATTTCAAGACTGAAGAAATTACTAAATAGGTTTAAATGTTCTGACAAAAATTCCATGAAGTCAAAACTAATTTCCTAAAATTTTAGGACTGATACTGTGAATAATAAGTCTTAATTCTTACCCCCCTTAAAGAAGATTTATTGTGGAAAGTTTCATGACCACCTAAAATAGGTCATTGGCTCTTCCTCTAAGACCAATGTGTAATTTATTAAATTATTAATTGACACGAGAACGAAACAAAGATTTCCGAATGCTGTAGAGGGATTTAAAGGATTAAAAAATAACAAGCTACTAGGTATAATAAACTCCTGGCTAAAATAAACCCACCACTTATATTTTCTTACAAATTTTTATTATTAAAAAAATATCGATGGCTTATCTACTTTCAGCTGAAAGTCGAAAGATTCTATTATTTTTAAAGTAGCCTTGGTTGTGGTCCAAGCCATAGAACGAAACAGATAATATCAGTATCAGTTGACTCATCTCAATTTTACTCTACTCTCAATTTGTATAGTTTCTTCATGTTGTTCATAAAGTTTTATCACCTAAATTTGTTGGGGTAAAGTAGATGTGGTTTCGGTGTACATGAAGAAACTATACAAATTGAGAGTAGATTAGAATTGAGACGAGTCAGCTGCTACATATTTTCTGTTCTGTTCTATGGTGTAGAGGCTTGGACCACAACCGAGGTTACTTCAAAATAACTAGAATCTCTTAGAATGTGGATATATCCGCATATTTTGGAATTATCCTGGATGGATCCCATCAACAACATGGAAGTTATGCAGAAAAGGAAAAAGAAGGGAGTTGTCTTTACAGTACAGAGAAACCGAAATTGAAGTATTTTGGGCCACATAATAAGACATGACAAGTTCCGTATTTTGCTGTTGATTCTCTAAAGCAAAGTGGTTAGTAAGAAGTAACTTTTATTTAAAAGGTATTAGCCAAACTAATATAGAAATTGACCTAGATTCTACTCTGGGTGAAACTGCTCCTTCGTTATCAACAGTAAAATATTGGTTAGCAGAGTTTAAGCGCGGCCATACGACCTGCGAAGACCAGAATCGCAGTGGTTGACCAAATGAGGTGACGACTCCATAAATGTTCAGGGAAATCGACAAAGCGGTACCGGATGTTCCTCGACTGAAAGTGCGTGAGTTAGCAGACATAGTAGGCATTTCAAAAAGTGCGGTACATCGCATATTAACTGAAAATTTGGACATGAGAAAGCTGTGTGCAAAAACTACAGCGTTTGGCTAAGAAGAAAGTGTTTCATCAAGACAATGTATTTTAATGACTAGGATTAACAAGGAATAAAGAGAAATGGTACATTTTGCATAAGCAATTATAGTAAGAGCTTCAATTTTTCGATTAGTATGCGTTATTTGACCAGAGAAAGCATGATCAAGGCTGTAAAGGGACTAAAAGTCAAATTAATCTACACCGAAAGGGATTGGATCAGTGATTGTCCACGATATTCTGATTGCTACCTTTTAGAGTACCGCTACTGATAGTTTTCTATTATCTTGTATCTGAAAGTGAACATCTGGAACTTTGACAAAAATCTATGAAAATGTTAATACTTACTTGGAAAGCGCCTAAGCCTTCATGTCTTAAGAGCAATATATTTGAAGCAAGGCGAATTTGGTATCAACATAATTTTTGCATCAGTGTAGCACTGGGGTCAGATTAATCAGGTATATAGGGGCAAATTGATCATAATTACAGTGATCAATTTCACCTCATCTTAAAAGATTAGAAGCAGGTTTTTTTTTATTTTGGGTATAAAATTCGCGTTCATATAAAGACTACTTACTAAGGAACATGTTCAAAAAGGCTTAGAAAAAGTGGAGGACATTTTTTTGCGGAAAACGAGGAATTGAACTTTCCCTGATGATGGGAAGAACACTTTCCGAAAGCTTAATAAATAGTTCTCATTTTCCAAATTTGCTGCAATCCCCAATTTATTGGTTTTTTTAAATATATTTGTTATTTATATGTATAATGAATTGGAACGAAAGCTTTGTCAGTTAGATTATGAGCGTTTTCTCAGTGGGATTATGGCGAAATTGAACACGACAGTGTACTAACTCTAATATATTTCCGAACTTTCGAATTTCAATAAGCCTAATATTCTTGAATACTTAATTGCCAGATGAATGATACATAAGTATTCTAAAGCTCGGAAATATATTAAAGTTAGTACATTTTGGTGTTTAATTTCACCACAATATAATAATTGCAAATAAAATAAACAATGTAAACATTACAAAATATATAGTGGTGCGTCAATTTTAAACTTGAGTTCATACGCATACAGTTTTATCAATCAGTTACAGGTTAAAAGAACTTTTACTGTTAAATCAATCCTTTTGATAGTAAAAATTCAACAAGAGCTTATAATAACCTATAATACACTGAACTTTAGTTTTGAGAAAAAACAGTTTTAATTCCAAGTCCGAAACAGTTTTAAATATAAATTCGGAAGAAAATGGTGTCCCCGTAAGTAAATGGAAATGAGGGAAAATAGATACTTAAATTCCATAAAATTAATGAAGAGTAGGTACGGACCAGAATCTTGATAAAATGAATGGATGAATCGAATATTAATACTTAAAAGGTTTATAAAGAAAATATACGAGGACAGTACGAGAAATTTAGTCACGTTCTGCTACCGGACTTAAATATATCAGTTTATTGATCGTTTTAAATTTTCAGTTTCAGCTAATTACAGCTGACACAATATTTTTCACAGTATATTAAAAAAATGGAGTGTTGGAATTTAGAACAACTTCATGCAATCAAGTATATTATATATATTAGTACTCACTTAGTAACCTAAGACTACTGAAAAGTTGAAACAAGCTTATAGGAAAAATTGTTTATCAAGAACACAATTTTTCTGATGATGAAAAGCCAGAGAAGACGTTGACAAATCTGGCAAAAAAAATTAAATTGCGAGGATTATTACCAGATTAGACCTTGTTTAATAAGAAGGATAATGACTCTCAGTACTTTAACTGTACATCAAATTTGGACATGAGGAAAATTTGGGCCAAAACAATGCTTCAAAAATTCACAACTAAACAGGAGGAGTATCGAAGAAATGTGTACATTTAGAAGACTGCCAATAACCAAGAATCTTGATTTGAGTCCTTGTGAAAAATAAATCTCATTACTTTTCTCTCGTCAAAGGTAATGATAAAGAAATTATTGTAGAAACAGAAGCTAAGAATCTAAATAAAATTTATGGACCATGTAAGAAAATTAATATTGGAAAGATTTCAGATAAAATGAGAAATAGAAAGACATAAACAACCTGGAACGGTAGGGGATAAGAAGATTATTTTGGTTACAAAAAAATTTTTTATACCAAATTTACATGTGAAAAAATAAATTCAACTCCGGTAACTGCATATGGTATTAAAAGTCTTGGTAATCCAATTTGAACAGACATGAGAATACTATTAAGATTTGAATACTGAATATATTATGATAAGCACTACTCACAATGCTTATCAAAGATTGGCCTCTAATTGAGATTATTGGTGGGTTTTATTTGATGCATTTTGTTATATCATCAAATATGTTTGATTATAAACTCAATACTTAAAATTAATGGTATACTAAAATATGTATAGTAATAAACAATCGCTATTTACATTTATGAGCAGATCCTAAGCCAGCACAGCCCAATGTATTCAATATTGAAATAAAATAATTTAAGGCAATATTAATTTGTTTTTAGTTCGAGTATAGACTATATTGTTTAATAGGCCAGTACATGCATGTTTTTAAAAATTTTATTCTACAGCAACGTTTCCCAAAGTGTGGATCGCGACCCAGCGATGGGTTGTAGAAAAATTCAACTGGGTTGTGATAAAAATTGTAAAATAAACTAAAAGATGAAGCCGCAGTATTTCTGAATGAGCACTAAGCATCTAAAAAATATTTCCATTTATGGATAGATGGAATTTAAATTTGCAAGGCTTTGGTTATATTTTCAAAATCGCTGTAATAATGAAAAAAATTAGTTTCAAAAAGAAATTTTAAATCTTTTAAAACATCAAAGTATTGAAATATTGAAACTGTTTCAAATAACAATGGAGAAAATTTACATTTTGAAACTCAATTACTTTCCATATATTCCTTCAAATAATATGCGGACTAGTTAACAATTTATATACTTGGTCTAACAGTTAACAACGATAATGAAGAGGAGATGAAATTATTCAAAAGAGGCTAGCGAGCATACTAAAATAAAAATCTAAAGAATAGCAATAAAGTCAACAGTAACCTATGAAGTAAAAACGATGAATCTAATAAAAGCTGATGAAGAAAAAATTTACACCATCGAAAAAAAAAGCCAACGGTAAGATATTAAATTTTTGTGATTTCCAAATATGACAAAATCGTTTACAATTACCCCAGCTAAACCTATACTTCCTTAATATTAATTTAAAAAGTTTTAGAAAAAAACAGATACCCGCAGAATGGAGCAGTGAGATCCTGTGTTTATACTGGTTGCTCGCTTGAATTACTGTTTCAGGATTTAGCAGCATAAATAAAAAATAGATGTAAAATACTGGCCTATAAAGCACACTGATTAATCACTGGGTAAATGAACCAAACCTGTAGTACATTAACGTCTCATCGTACTATTTAGAGGTTGCAACATACCATTGATATAAGTTCTATACATTTGTGGTTGCGCCCTCTGTAAAGCGGCTGGATCTTGATACTGAGTTTGCGCCATATTCATCATCTGCATAGGAATTTGATTGTTTATAAAACCAGTGTTCGCTATATAACTAGTAACAGCACCGGGTGTTTGCTGTGTGGGCATAGGATAACTGTTCATATTGTAAGTCTGCATATGTTGCATAGTAGCTACGTTTGTACTATTCCTACTAGTTCTACCGAGATTTTGACCGATAGGAGGTGTTACGGTACCACTCAATTGATTAACATTCATATTTGTCTGATAGTATTTGTGATAACCCAAAACTTGTTGTTGAAGATTAGGCGGTAAACCGGACGGAGGAGTCAAATTTCGAACAGTTTGATTCTGTACCATTTGATGAGGAGGCGGTGGAGTTGCGTGTAAATGTGTCGGGGGTGGAGTCAATGTCATTGTAGCTGGAGGAGGGGTCATTATTTGACAAGAAGGAGCTGGCGTCATGTCTAAACCGTTCGTTAGCTGTTGCAGTTTAGCTATGCTCGAACTAGCATTAGCACTAGCCGGTTGTCCTCCCGTATTTCCTCGCTGTGACGGAGAAGGCGTTGTTGAATGATTATGGGGATTTGTTTGTATGTAAAAGTTAGTTCCTGTAAATAAATTATTATTGTTATTATTGGTGCACTTCACAAAGTGAGGTTAATATAATCTATTACCTGTTGTTACAGCACAGCTTGGGCTGGGGGCTAATTTTTGATTAGTGGCACCGACGGAATTTAGTGGACTAGCTGCGTTTTGTGGAGTAGAGCTCATGCCGTGTTGAATTACCGTCGTCATGGGCGGTATATTTACGCAGGTACTAGTGGATGGAAATGCTTGTGTTGTTACTGCCAGTGGGATATAATTTGCTTGGCTAATAACGGCGTGATGATGTACGTGCGGATGCTGATGAACCGCCGATGGACCTATTTGATATTGATAGCCTTGGTGTACAGCTACTTGATGATGTAAATGAGGTTGTAACTAAAAAAATAATTTAAGAACGTTTAAATATATATTTTGCTACCAAGTTTTGATCCCAGTTTATTTTTTAATAAAAATAAAACAGAATAGGACTAAACTTAGATTAATCCCTTTTTCTTTATATTTCTCACCTGTTGCGAATTATGATGCTGATGTTGCATGGTAGTATGCTGTGCTGTCGGGCTGACCTGCATCTGTTGCAATTGTTGAGTATTACAAGGAGGTGTCGCTCTCTGCCTGTTTTGTGTGGCACTGGGAGGTGTCGATCTGCTAACATTATGCTGTTTGGTAGAAGATGGTGTATTACTTCTATTGCTACGTTGTTGTTGAACTTGACGTTTACTAGAGGAATTTTGATGTAACTGTTGTGTAGAGTTCTGATTCTGAACTAATTGGATGTTGTTTTGAGGTACTGTAGGACTGAAATGGTTCGATTTATTAAAATGTTTGTTAAAAAAACACAAATAATTTACTTGTATGTTTACCTTACCTGGTAGCTGATATTGAAGTAGTTTGTAGATTCTGCAAGGTATGCTGAACTGTACAGTCATAGTTGGGTTGCTGTGTTGGATTTTGTACTACTGCAGTTGTTGGTCTCACTGTATCAACAGAATTCTGAGAATTCACATCGGCGGTAATAGTGGCTGGTGTTTCAAGATTCAATTGATTGACATCAATTCCACAATGTCCATAATGTAAACCGTGTACCGAACTCGAGGCGGAATCAGCGGTATAAATAGATGTAATATCTGTACTCGTCGGAGCAGTGCTTGGCGACTGTTTAATGGAATTAGCAAGTTGTTGAGATGCTTCTTCAATTTTCTGTTCTTTACGTTCTAATTTCGTCTTATTGTCTGATCTATCTGAGAGGCTGATTGTAGAACTGAGAGAACTGTGTTTCGTCAAATTCTGATTGTATGAACAGCTAGCGGACTTTGATGATTCTTCTGAAAGGAGTTTACTTTGATATTTTTGAATACAATTGTGACAAATTTGGTTAAAAATAAGACTAATTCCTGAGAGGTTAACTTTAGCGGTTGGTCTACACATTTGCAAAACTACAGGCCATTTTAAGAAACGAAAAATATTGATAGTAAAAACAGTCTGGGGTGGGAGAAATTTTTGTCATCGTCTTACTCGGGTATTTCAATTTAGAATACCATGATACACAGTAATTCTAAAAAACTATTCCAAAGAAGTCATCATCATTATTCAAAGATAGTATACAAGTATATATTATAATCTAACGTTAAAGTGAAATTGAATGACTGAAGATCCAAACTTTTCATTGTTAGGCAGGCATCCCTGAGTACGGATGGTGTTCCCGGTCACTACAATGAGTGAGATATCGTCGCATATTCATTTAAAGGAAGAGGATTTCCCAATTTCGTCAAAGTATAGGCAATGGAAAATTCTCTGCTCACATTGGACAATCTAAATCAAATGTGCAACAAAAATATCGAATGGTTAAAATATTATAAAATATTGCCACATCCTAATGATGGTACCTCTTCTGCCTCCTCTACACCATACAGCTGTTATGTAAGGCTCACAAATATGACCGATAAAAAACTAAAGATGACAAACGAGGAGTATTATAAAAAATACGTGAAGTATTATAGATTTATATTAAGATTAAGTTTGCATATTATTACATATAAGTGAAGAAATTCTAGAAAATTTTAAGACTATTTTAACTTAAATCCAGTGACAGAACAAACAACCCCACACCCATATTTTAACCAATATTAAGAAGAAAGTAAAATGTAACGTAAAACTTGGCTTAATCTCTTTCAATGTAGTCTTTAGTTATTAAATTGTTTGATAAATGACTGGAACATTCTTAAAATAAGCAGCATGAGGACATAAAAAATGTGAAAAACTACGAAAGCCCTAGGTCTAGAAAAAGCAGGAAGATCTTCAGACCTACTTACCCATTTTAATCGTACTAGAAGATTCTTGTTCGTGTCGCAATTTTTTATCTTCCTTTTTAGGAGAAGAATGTTTTTCTCTACTCTCACTCCTGCTCGATTCCTTTTTGTTACTTGAACTACCACTAGTACTGCTACTTTGACTGGAGTATCTATGAGATTTAGATTTTTCTTTCTCACATGTTGGTTGTTTCGGTAACATGTCCAGAGGAGCGAACTGATGAAGCATTGGATGTGTATAACCCTAAAAACACAATAGTTCGTCAAAATTCGATTTTTATTTGAAAAATTTGGCAATATTTGTTATTTTCTAACTTACTGAAAATTATTTATTTTTTCGTTTTAATGGATAAACTAATTGATTTTTGACATAATACTGATTTCCAAAAAAAAAATGTAATACTCTTTCTCTTACAGACCAATAATATGTAATGATCCGTGACCACCCTTTTTAAGCTTGTTTACAATAGTACTATAATTAAAGGTAACTGACCCTTATAAAAGATTATCTACCTGAACTACCATTATCAGTTAGCCTTCAAACATCAACCAATACATATCTCCATAAACAACAAACAAGCATTCTATTTGAAAATGGACATAACAAGTGATAAAGATGCTCAACATGACTCAGTCTGGTATGTTCAGAGTTTATTGTCGTTAGCAAAAGACTAGTAACTTTCATCAAAGACGTGGTTCCGCTAAGTAATCGGGCACTCAATGGTGTTCAAGTCCAACAAGAGCGAGGAATAGCTGTGAATAGCTGGATGGTCAAAAAATAACTAACTTCAAGCCAAAAAAGTGACCTACCGGCCCCAAATTAACCCCAACCCACCGAGCAGTCCGTCTACGATTTGTCAATGAACACGTTAATTGGACTGAAGCAATGGGGCTCCGTTCTCTTCTCAGACGAACGCAGAATGTGCCTGCATAGTAGCGATAGAAGAGGGAAAGATTTGTGCAGTGTTATATAAAAGAAAACGTGGCTTTCCAGGTTCCTGTATGGCTTGGGCGGGTATTTCAATGGAAGCAGAAACCGACTTGGTTTTTATTGAAACTGGTGGTAGATTAACGGCGAATCGATACATGAAAGAAATTTTAGGAAATCACGTCTCCAGTTTCAACAGAGAAAACTTCATACTAATACAAAAAAGTGCCCTTTCATATACTGAAGGTACCGCACGGCAGTATTTACAGGATGTTGGAATTGCCTTCAAGGATTGGACACCACGTAGCCCGGTGACTTGAATCCCATCGAGCATTTATGGGATGAACTTAAGAGAAAAGTTCAGGCTAAAAACCCTGCACTAATCACGAAATCAGACCTTAAAACGAGGCTTACTGGAAAATGGGATAGAATCGAATAAGATCGAGTAAAGAAACTTATTTAATCCATGAAAAAGCGATTATTAGGACCAGGGGAGAGAACATTAAATATTGATGAGTTAGTTTCGAATGATTTTGATGATTATAAGCTTATAATTTCTTTATAGTTAATTATAACTCTTATCGTTTGATATTTTCTCTTTACGAAAAGAAAAAACTAAATAACAACATAGCCACTCATTATAAAGCTAAGACTAACGGCTCTGAGATGGTAAAACTAAAAAAATAATGAAACTACAGTTTTCTTTGATAGAGACTATTAACCGCGAGCGTGCGTCTCGAATGGATTTGGTCACGAGTGTAATTTTCATTATATATTTGGTATAAATTATCCAGCTCTTGTTAAAAAATACTAATTACCTTATTATCATAATAAATATTCTTTCCCCACAGCCTTTCCCACTGCCAATGGTATTGAGCTTGCGTCATATAATTTTCGGTCATGGCATTGGCTAAAAGACTCTCACTGTCCATGTGCATCTTCTGTTGTGCTTCATACATACATTTTTCTTCATGCAATTTTTGATGATATCGTTTCTCGTCGTATTTTTCTTTTCGGCTCTCTGATTTTGACGTTTCTTGTTTTGGTGATATTTTTGGTTCTATTTTGGTTTTACTATCGTGATGTTCGTGCGTCTTTATATCCGCATGAACATTATTTCTAGATTCAGAGTATTTCATTTCGCGAGAAGACACTTTTTCTGGGGGTTTCATTTCTTGCGTTTGCATTGGCAGATGTTGCAACACACTCAGTTTATGATCCGTCGCCCTTTCTTGTGGCTTTTCTACTGGTTTGGATTTCAAAGTTTTTTGAGTCTCTTGATCGGGATTAATCTTGCGTTCTGTTGTTTGTCGCACCTAGAAGATAAAACATAAAATGAGATGAGCTAAAAATTACGAAGACGCGGCAATTATAGTAATTAACACACGTAAACCGGGTATGTAATTTAACAAATTAAAAATTGAATTGTCATTTATGTTATTGGTACATATTAATGGTTTAATTTAAGCGCCAATGGCGGAGGAACCCGAATTATTTGTAATATTCTTATATAAATATAATTTGAAATGTTTGTATTTGGTTTTATACATCACATCATTGACCATGATCAATAACATAAACAAAATTCTTATGGTAAAATTTAGTAAGAGCCAGTTGATATGGAACTGTCCTTAACTAGTTCCTACATATTCCATAATGGCTTGTCCGATAACTTCATCTGTTGTATTAAATAGAAAACGTTTCTTGTCTCAATTTAAAATGTACTTTATAGTTCTATATATGTTACTCTTTGTCAGTAATCAAATAAGTTAATGTTGAATGTAGGTTGCTTAGTGCAGTTCAATAACTGCTCATAACTCTGCTTCAATTGCAGCATCATATACAATCTTCTATTCATTGGGCATTTCAACTTTCAAACTGTTTGAAGTAAGATTAGGTTTGCGCTGTCAGCTATGATACACTAATTTATTTACACCCTTTCTATTTGTGGGATGAATTTATAAATACTGTCTTTTACATTCTTAATTTATTTAAACACTTAACTAACTTAGAATTTCCTAGAAATTAGTTAAAAAGAATCGATGTAAACAAATCACCTGCTATGAGGAAAACTTATATAAAAAAAACATCAAACAGGTCCGAGTTCGCCAAATCTTAGAATTTCATTATAACCGGACAGGGACGGCTTCGTGTAGGGGATAAGTTTGCAACAATACATTATTATCATAGACTGATTTTCAGCACTTGGCAGCATGGACTTAACCATAGTTCGAAGTGATCTGCGTCCATATATTTCAGTAGTTACAATTTTTTCAGTTACTATGTTCCTTCAGAAATTCACTTCACTTCCTTTGGGAGTTATTATAAGTTGGTCTTATTTG
Organism: Diorhabda carinulata; assembly: GCF_026250575.1. Taxonomy (NCBI): domain Eukaryota; kingdom Metazoa; phylum Arthropoda; class Insecta; order Coleoptera; family Chrysomelidae; genus Diorhabda; species Diorhabda carinulata. The sequence continues at coordinate 23,938,304 of NC_079463.1, forward strand.
CCTATAGTTCTAACTGCTTATGATGGTGTGTCACCCCATTATTTTCAAACCATATATCAACATTTATCTTAATAATAAATTATTTGATTTTGTTTTTGCAGCATGGACTTAACCATAGTTCGAAGTGATCTGCGTCCATATATTTCAGTAGTTACAATTTTTTCAGTTACTACGTTCCTTCAGAAATTCACTGTCACTTCCTTTGGGAGTTATTATAAGTTGGTCTCATTTGCCTATAGTTCTAACTGCTTATGATGGTGTGTCACCCCATTATTTTCAAACCATATATCAACATTTATCTTAATAATAAATTATTTGATTTTGTTTTTGCAAAATTCTGCTATTTTACGAATATACTTTCGTTGCCGACTGATTTCCTTTCTTTCTATCAATGCCTATTTACTGTTATATTCAGCAAAGGTAATGTTTGCACCAGGTTTCATTATTCTTATTGGGTACTACGTCGTTGCCTTTAATTGCAACAAATATACCATAACAGTCAGAATTTCTTGTAAAAAGAATGTGAAAGCAAGAACAAGAGGCAAAAATCTATTACACTCGAGTAGTTAGAGTGGTGCCTGCCATGTGCAGATGCCTGCGAATATTGATCTTGAACTTCTGTAGTTTGTGCTGTTCAGGAAAGACTGGCATCTGCAGGCAAACTCGGTGTTCATGAGGCACGTCTGTCTGTCGAGTACGTTTCGTAAAATCTGCTCTACTACAAATGCTGAACAGCATTTGCCGTGGTAGGATGACACTTCCACAACGACTGAGTGCTTTCACCTATGGAAATATCTTTATCCAAACATTCCTTAATGTTCTTCTATTTGAACAAAACCTAAACTAATAAAACAAAAAATATCGATAAACTATAAGCAAAACAGTACTTTAAGCTCAGTATATAACACTGTATATGCAATCTCTGACACTTGAATTTTTTATGTACCAATAATTCACGCAACTAATTTCATTTCTAGATTCAGACCACTACAACAACACTTACACTGTCGGGTTCTTCGAACTTTCCTTGGGCTGTTGGTTCATACCCGACTCAAAGGACCAGACAGTGTAATAGTGAGTGATGGTAACAGTGCATGCAGTTTGAATATAACCAATGGATCCCAAAAAATCCGACTTTCCAATTATAGTGTTATTAAATTCTGTTGACATCCTTCCAAATGAACAATTTGCCTCACCTGTTTTTGAATCACAGATTCGGTGTTTTTCCTAGGATTCGATTCTTCGGAAATAGCATTTAATGAAGGAAAATCCATAGGCCTCTGTTCCACAGGTCTCTGCAAAGGAACTTCTACGGATCGCTGCTGAAAACCTTCTGATGAGCGCTGCTGAGAAACTTCTGAAGGGCGCTGGTAAGAGACTTCTGGTGGTCGCAGCTGAGAAACTTCTGGTAGTCGATGCTGTGAAATATCTGGTAATCGTTGCTGTGAAACTTCTGGCAGTCGTTGCTGAGAAATTTCAGGTAGTCGCTGCTGAGACACTTCTGGTGGTCGCTGCTGAGAAACTTCTGGTGGTCGCTGCTGAGAAACTTCTGGTGGTCGCTGCTGAGATACTTCTGGTGGTCGCTGTTGAAATACTTCTGATGGTCGCTGCTGAGAAACTTCTGGTGGTCGCTGCTGAGATACTTCTAGTGGTCGCTGCTGAGAAACTTCTGGTAGTCGCTGCTGAGAAACTTCTGGTGGGCGCTGTTGAGACACTTCTAGTGGTAGCTGTTGAGACACTTCTAGTGGTCGCTGCTGAGAAATTTCTAGTTGGCGCTGCTGAGAAACTTCTGTTGGTCTCTGTTGATAAACTTCTAGAGGTTGTTGCAGAGATCTTTGAAGAAGATCGACAGGTTGTTGACAAGAAAGTTCTGCAGATCGCTGTAGAGGAACATCGATGGTTTTTCTAGAAATCTCATTTAAAGGCGATACCGAAACATCAAGCGATTTTTGAGTATGCTGATCCACTGGAAGGTCACTAGTTTTTTTAATATGGAAATCACAAGATTTGTATACTGGCGGCTTGGATTGAGGTTCGTTTTTCTTCTGAGTTTGAGGATCAAATTTAGATATTGGAGGTTCGTTTTGCGTTATATAAGTTGTATTTTTAGAAACCTGATGATTAATTTGCTTTGGAGATTCCATTGGTTTCTCAGTTTGATATTGGTTTTGTTTTTGGACTATAAACCCACTTTGTTTCTGAGTTGATTGATCTTGTTTTTGATTTTGACAATTGACTGGTGTCTGGATCTGTGGTAAAAGTTGTGTTGGTGTTTGGACTTGATCAGACTTTTGTTTTGGGATTTGAGGCTCAGCTGAACTGTCTACTATACTAGCTTCAACGACTTTTTCGGTTTGATGGGGAATATTTGACACCATATCATTTGGTATTTTGATAGGTTTTTCAGAAACCTGTTTATCTTCATTTGATCCTTCATATATCTTGTCGTTAGTTTTAACGTTATCAGATTCTCCTTGAGACTTTACGAAGTTGATATCATCTTTTGTAGCATTCTTTTCTGATGCGTTATTTTGTGATATAGCATTTTCTTGTACAGGAGGAGAAATCGGGGCAGTCTCTTCAACAGCTTCTAAAATTTTTTGAGCATTTTCCAAAAATTTGGTAATCCTGTTTCCTGGATTTTCAACTGTGGGGGTATCACTTGTCTCCATTTTTTCGAGAGTCTTCTCTGGGACGACTATTACATTTTGTTTAGGTTCAATTATATTGTTTTTGTGGGTATCATCGAATTTCTCTAGTTCCATATCGGTCGATTTTCTACCAGATTCGATTTGAGAATAATCTTTTAGATGATCTAAATTCACTGTTTCGAGTGGAGTTACTTCGTGTTCTCGATTGATCGTAAGATCGGTCTGTTTTATGTGAGGCACTATTAAACCACTTTTGAATACTTCTCTATGAGATATAGTTTTGATTTTTTGTCCATCTATCTCCATTTCAGATTCGGATGTTGTAGTATATAATGGAGATTGAGAATGTTCGGTTTTTTCTGTTTTATCATCCTTTACAGCAACATTTTTTTGGGCGGCATCCAATTTTTCTTTTGGAGGACTAACTTTGGTATACTTGAATTTATTTACTGGTGAAATTTCTTTCTGTACAGGTAATTCATCATTTTCCATTTCATCATCAGCTTCAGCACTAGAGTCTTCTTCTGTAGATATTCTAGAAGTTCGTTTAATTTTATCTTCTTTTCTGGGCTTAATTTTTTCTTTTTCCGGAGTGATGGGTGTATTCGCAGGTTCCTTTGTGGTTTCTTCGTCAGACTTTTCAGATATTAAAGATTCGCTTTCACTGTCTTTTTGTAAATTCTGTTTTATCATTTCATGTAAAGTCAACTGTTTAACGATTTTTCCTCGCGTTTTAGCCTTGCCCCAACCACGTTTCTTTCGCATTCTTTTCCCAATCGATTTATGTTGAGGCGTATTAAGTGAAACATCACCAATAGTTTGAGATGTGTTTTCGATATTCGTTTTTGTGGTGACCTTCAACGTTTCTTGCAATTCCGATTCCGATTTTGCTCTGACATTTTCGACATTCGTTTCTTCAATCTTTAGTTTTTCTTTCTCCTTCTGTTCTTGTTGCTTCTTCACTCGTCTCTGAGACCATCTTTCGCCCAAAATCCGTTCTTTGGTAACGGAAGTTTTCTTTGGTTTGGTAATTGATTCCTCCAGCTGCAATTATAAAGAAATATTAAAAAATTAAAAGTAATATCTATGTTCAAAATATGATGTTCCATCATACATGTTTAGTGTACTATTAATATTAATTCATGAAAAAGTCTTACCGTATCATTTTTCACTGAAGTCTTTGGTGTATTTGATGATCTATTGTTACCCCTAGTAGCAACTGGTATTTTGTTACTTTGTTGATTAGCTCCCTCGTCAGCTTTCTCAACTATTAAATCAGTTTTCAATCTTTTCCTTGATGTAACTTTTTCTATTAGTTTCCTCTTATTATTGTCTTGATTTTTCGGTTTTATATCACCGAAAGTGGTTTCGTTAAATTTACTAGGTCTCGTTCTTTTTCTACCCGACGAAGTAATCTCGATTTCTGCGTTTTCATTTCCCTCGATTGACGAGCTATTCAAAGGAGTCTTCACTTCTAATTTACTCGATTTGTTTACTCTAGAAGATGTCAACGAAATCTTTCGTTTTCTTCCTCTTTTCAATTTAACTCCGCTGTGCGCTTCTATTATAATTTTCTCCGGCATTGGTACTATAATATTCGCCGTTTCTTTAAGTTCAGGACTATCTTCTGGTTTCGATTCGATCAGTTGACTTATCGGTTGTGTTACAAGAGGTGTCCATCTTAGACATTCATAATCAATTGGTATTCTGGTTTTGGAGTTCCTTACTCTTTCCATATGTGCATCGACCTTCTTCCAATCAACACAAATGACTGGCCTGCTGACACCATCTTCCATCGGTACGAGTTTAATAAAACCGAGTAATTGAAGCGCCAATGATATATCTTGACAGTACATTCCAGTATCCCTACTTATTTCTGTTAATTTCAATTTGGCAATGCGATGAGTGTAGAGGTATTCTAATATCACCGATTTCCAATAAGCATAATAGGAAACTTTTCCTAAATCGGAAAGGGGTTTTTCAGGAGTGCCAGGTTGACCTTCTTCTTTTGAAAGTAAATAACCTAAAAGTAGAATGATGAATTTCAGTGATATAACCATCAAAATTTATTGAACAATTTATTAAATCACTTTAAAACCAGGTACAGGAAAGAAGAGGAGGTTAAGGAAGAATATCTAGTCAAGTTCGATGTCCTACTATGCGAAATACATCTTAACAACATGTATGAACATGAATAGCAGAGATCCGTGAAATAAACACATTAATAAGTTTTCAAATAAAGATACAATGACCATTATGATATGAAAAAGAATAACAGGCAAATTGTAGGGATCACCAGAAACAAATACTGAAAGTAAAATGTTCAATTTTTCAGTTAAGATAAAAAAATGATAGCAGATAAATGAAAGGGCAAAGTGGCATAGAACTCATGCACCCTCAGATAAATTATACTTAACAGAATAAGTAACCAACCGAAAACAAAAATAAAAGAAAAATCTTTTAAGGATTATATCACTAGTTTTGACCCTTTTGGCAACCAGTCAAAAATTCTAGGAAAATCAAAACTCATACGCCACCTATTTGTGACAAACTAGAATATAATCTACAGTGGGGTAGAAGCGACGAAGAAATATCAGTATTCTTTGCTGAGCACCTTGTAAAAGTGTTTACTCTTAACAACTCTTTACGTACCTAATCCTGAAATGGAAAGAAGATTATCTGAAATTCGTCCCAACGTGTCAGCAATTAAACCACTAACGGTAAACGAAGGGGGACGATGACACATTCTAGACTCATTTGGTTCTGAACTCTATTGGTGTTAGTCGCACTAACGCTAATTGTAGTTGTGTTGGCGCGTTTATTTTTGCCATTTTTATTGATATCTTTGGTGCTACTGTATGAGTGGGAAATGGAAGAGAGTTGTAGTTTCTCTTGAAACAAAATTTAATGCTATTAAACGATTGGACAATGGTGAATCGATTAAAAAGGTGGTTGCTAATTTGTGGATTGGGAAAGTGACTGTTGGCGATCGGAGACGAAATCTTGAAGAAATCGAAAAAATATGTTTGAGTTTGAGTGGATGTGGTATGCCTAGTCTAAAGACTACGAGAAAGTCGCCAGCGAGCAGACGTCTGAAGCTCTTTTTTTGTGATTTTCCCAGTTTCGAGGGATGGGCAGTCCTGTGAGTGGGCCTATGCTACTGGCTGATGCACTTGAATTTCATAAGAACTTTAAAGACGGCGAGACAACATTTACCGCGAGTGAAGGATGGCTGGACCGATGGAAGAAGAGGTATGGAGTAGTGCAGCTAAATATTAGTGGTGAGAAACTATCAGCAGATTGACTCATCTGAAATCGCGGAATTTCAAAAGAAAATGGAAGAGATTGTGTTCAAGTAAGGATTAACATCTGATCAAATTTTTAATTCCGACGAAACTGGCCTTAATTATCGAATGCTACCTTCTAAAACCTTGGCAGCAAAATGTATTTTATATTACTTACTAAAATCGATTAAAAATCTTCCGAATCCTTGTCGCTGATACTGCGGCATTGTCATAATACAAGAAACATTGTATTTTTGCACGCAATGCTTTTCTTTGGAAAAATATCCTACCAAATGACATCCTTTTTTGTCATTCTTTGTCAAAACGTAGAATAGAAACGGTTCTACGTCGTAGTATAATGTTTTGTGATCCAAAAATAATTTAGCCAGCAGACATAAATTTTGACAATAGATTTTGTTAACATTTCCATCAACTTCGAATACAGACAAGTCATTACATCGATAAATTTCTGTAGCTGGTGGATGTCTCCAAGTACATTTGTCTTGATGTCTTTCTAATACTGCCTTGCTTTTTGTATATTTGAGACAAAACTCGCAAAGAAACAATTTTGGTAACCTGTAATATACAGAAAAAAATAAATAATATTCACTTGATCGTCTAAAATATACTTTCACCTACCTGGCATATTCTTGGGGAAAGGGACTTGAATACCAAGTTTTTATTTCATATTTCCCAAATTCTATCGCCGAAGGGCATCTTATTTCCAATGGTGCGTTCAATGGACCCAAATTAGATGTATTCAGTGCTACTTCAACTTTAGGCGGCACCGGAATAGGTAACAGCGCCGCTGTCGCTTCAGCAGCTCTTTCTCTAGCTTCCTTAAAAAGCTCGACATCTTTCTGAGTGACTCCCGGTGCTAAATGTATATTCTTAATATCAACTAAAAACATTTAAATATATATTATTAATTTACATGGTATTATGATGTTTCCAAAACAAAATCAATACTGCCACCTTCCAGGCGGAGAATCTAACTATTGGAAGGTACGAACAGACAGTCAGATTGTCACGAAAAAAGATCAACTAATGTCTTTGAAACACAAAATGAACCAGGCAAGAAAAGGATACAATGTTCTCCTTATATAGAAAGCAAAATAAATACTAGACAAAGCTAAATAACTCAGCCGTGCACTAGAATTGGACTATTTATCCAGAGATTGTCCCTAAGAAACTATGACTAGAAAAGGACTGATAAATACGAATTAAGTATAACAACTGGCAACTACAGGATGAAACACAAAAACACAATTTATGTATGCACTGATACAGCAGGTACCTGAGCTCGAGTAACAGAGCTGACCGAAGTCGAAATCGAAGAAATAATATCATTAGTTGACTCAAATAATAGTATATTTACATATTTGGGGTTGTATGCAGAGCTGTAACACACATGTCCAGGGCAGATCTAGTAAAGGGTGTTCACAATAGATCTTGCACAGCATGTTTTTTAAAAGTAAACTAAATATTATTTTTTTTTTCAACATTTTTGAGTTTAAGTTGAAGAGTGGTATTTTGAGTTTATGTTTTGAATATAATTAAATACATAGATTTAAATCACATGGCGTTTTAAGAAAGTAAATGTATGTGTGAGAGAATTCATGTCCTACTATTAAATAAGCAAATATAAATATGGATTTTTCTGATTTTTGAAGCTGAATTTTATTGAAGATTAGGTTGTGATACATGAATGTATTCAGAGGAAATATTTTACGCTAAAATATACAGGGTGATCCATTTAAAAAATACGAAGTATGTGCCTAACCTTAAAAGCAGTGATCAAAAAAATTTTAAATACGCCACTGATTTTTATGTAAAAATATCTGTTACAAGCAGTTTTCTTTTTTTTCTTTCATATACAGGACCTGAGAAATAATAACATCTCCAAAAGTGAACATTTTTGTTTTCGCCTTGTATTTCTGGAACAAAAGTAGTTGGAATATTTCTATTTGTGGCTTTAAAAGGTTTACAAAAAAGTGATGCAGAGTCACTATCTTAAATAGTAGCTGAGTTGCCGTGTGTCCAAAATAGGACATGTGTACATCAAAATGAGAGTTATACCGAGTCTTAATTTCAACAGGTACTGGAAGCAGCCATGACGACTTTGCGTTTGACCATCCAGAAAATTTAAAATCTCGTGTTAAAGCCCGCTTTTCTATTTACCACCTCACAACCCAACAAATACACGTTTACACGATTAAATTTCGCACTCCTTTAAGTAAAAACTCTGAGAAGGCTTTTCGCAGTAAAACTAAAAATAATGATGTCTAGAGACCAACAAATAACTTCACAAAGCAAATAAATTTGCACAAGCTTACGGCAAACTCAATTGCTTATCCCACGCGGCCATTTTTAAATGAACATTAGCTTATTTTGACAGTTCGTGAGGTTGCTCCATAAATTTAAAATAAGTTATTTCAAGTTTAGACTATAATATACGTTTCTTATTTTTATTTTCTTTTAAAACATGTAAATTTGCAGTAGAAGGACTAGACACAGTCGATAGCCAGTGGGTTGAGTCCCTAACAATTTAAAAAATTTAACACTTACTTATAGAGTTATTTTGGTAAGGCACAGCCGGCGGATTCGCTACATTCTGATTCCTCTTCTTCATACTTCTGGGTTCATTGTCAGTTTTTGTCTTAACTTGAGAGGTAGTTGGCGTTTCCGATATAGGAACGTTCTGATTTTCAGATTTAATCAATTTCCTCTTCTCGTGTTGTTTAGAATTAACTGCCGTTTTCACCAAATTTGACGGTGTCAAAGAAGTAGAATTTTCCGCTTTAGGTTCAGAGATAGATTCGGCAGGTATGGATTCGGCTTTACATTCTACCTCTGGTTTGACTCTGGTGTCCGTATCTGGTTCGATTATCGCATCAGCTCGAAGTGGTGACAACTACAACACAAAATATTATTCCATTAGCTTAAGCCAATTTAGAATTTTAGGTTCACAGTTTGTGACATTTACACACGCACGATTTAATAACAAACTTATTATCTGCCGTTTGTCTTTGGTGTCTGAAGACGAGAGCTTTGTTAACGAAACGAGCGCCAAAAAGTGTGATTGTGATTATTTGTGTAATTGTATATAAGGAAATATTTGAATTTCTAAGTTCTGACATCACTTTAACTTTCAGCAAAATATCAAAAATAAAGGTGTTAAGCAAAAACACCAAATAAATAAAACGTTATTTATTTATTATTATACTTAGTTTTCTATAAGTGGAATTCGAGCTGTGGATATTTAAAGTAGTTCTGATATCGAGCATTATAAGACTTTAATAATACATTGTAGCCTAACCCCCACTCTACGTCAACAAATTAGAGCTAACATCAGAATAACAAGGACATTAAGTTATAATTTTAGAATAATTGATAACAACTTCTATGACTTATAGAAATTACTAGATTCTCGAAAAAAATAGAAACTTTGAAAACAATGGGGTAGTTGATGTTTATATAAATTTTGTTTGGTTGGAATTTTATTCGCATACTCAGTCAGTAATTTTTCCACAGTGAGCAATCCAAAATATATATTTCACAAGAATACATTGTTCAATTGGTTTTATTTTTTTTCTCTTTTGAAAGCGTTATAAAAGTAACGCACGAAAAAAAGATGAAGTTGATAGTCAAAACTGTACAAAATTGTCAAAGTGATCGCTTACTACGAGGTTTGTTACTCAAGTTTTGAGATAGACAAAAACAAATATTTGTAATTGGATATTGTTTTTAAAAAGATTCTCCATTGAGATCAATACATTTTGTCATAAATTTTAACCATTTGTCAAAGCAAAAATAGTAGAACCAATTCCAATGTTGATCTTTTAAATCATCTTTCAATATCTTCGGACCCTTCAATATCTGCAAGCAAATTCAAAGCACAATTTAGGGGACATTAAAAAATATCTTTTGAACGATGACGAATATTCTTTGGAATCAATTCAATTTGAACTGGACAACTTGTCCTCATTACGTCACCTGATGAGTGTATGTCAACGAGCAGTGACTCAATATAATTTTCAGATGTATCTTCTCAATCAATTCATGCATTGTAAATTTTATTGTTGTGATATTAATTATTATTTTGTAATTTCTTAAAAATTATCTTTGTATTCAGAAATCTTAAATATTTTGTTTTTTAAGTGATGAATAATAGTTTTCTTTAAAAGCCGTCAAGAATGACTTTTGTCCATTTCTACCATAAGAGCGCCGCACTGTGGATCGGTGACATAACTTCCAACTTAAGCCGCATAAATTACGCATAAATTACGTACAAATAAAACAAGCTCATCTTTAGCACTAGAAAAGTAAAATATATAATGAATATTACCCAGTTTTATTCAATTTATTTTTAAAATACATTTTTTGTGGCTAATTGAAGATATGGGAAAATATTTTAAATTTACAATACTTTATTGTTTTCTGATTAAGAGAGGGAGGCGCGGAAAATGGTACAAACCTAAAGGGCGCTTTGATTCTAAAAAGTTGCCTACCCTACAGGATAATGATCAGACTGATTCCCCAATCAGTCTGATATTTCATCATCATTGTCGTGCCGTTTAATCTTTTGGATTATGGCTAGCGTTTGGAGCTCCTACATATCCCTTTATTGGGGTGGATTAATCCCCTTGTTCTTTTATTGGTCCTAGTCAGCTTTCTCCATTCTTTTCTGTTTTTGAAATTGACTTTCCAGTCTACTATTCCTTTGATTTTGATATCTCCTTCAATTTGGTTTCTCCTAGTATTTCTTGTTCTGCCTCTTGTACAAAGAGGTATCCATTTCTGTAGGTTTCCTTCTCATGATTGTCCGACCTAATTTAGTCTTTGTGCTTTTACATACATTATCATATTTTCTCTCGATTATTTTCAGGTCGTCTTCTTCCTTTTTATTAAAGAACAGTTGTTTCCATGGCGTACGCAATAATGTTTCATATATTTTTGTGTTCTTTTTACTGTGATATATCATAAAAATAATATTTTATTTGGAAACTCAGGAGAAAAACTTCTTAATACAAAATGTGAAAATTCTTAAATGAAATCATTTAGCGCAGTTCAATATCAAACTACATGTAAACATAAATTTACCTGTATTGGAATCTTCGTAGGTTCCACTAACTTTTTTTCCTCTATAGTTTCTTTAAAATCTACAGCGTCGGGTTTCTTTTCTTCAATTTGACAGTCTTCATCTTTTGCATCTTTTGGTTTTCTTCTATTTGGATTGTAATTAGGCTGTGATCTGCTGGCTCGACTCTCCGAAGGAGCCGCAAACAGATGTGATAGACCATCAAAAAGACCTAAAAAAATATTTTATAAAAGTTTATACTATCTGATTTTCAAGCTCTCATTAATCAGGTCTATTTTTGTTATTTAGGAACTTGAAGAAAAACGTTGAAGTCATTTAATAAATCCAAAAGTACAGTTTTTCGCATCGTTTAAACACATAAGCCGCCTTCTGTTCAAAGGGATCTATAAGAAGTTTTAAGTCATCTTATCAACTATTCGTATAAACTTTAAAATATATGATGGGAATAGAGGAATCAACGTAAGTCTGGTATAGACTCAGAGCTAGACTACAGCATCGATTTGGTATACAACATTTGAGTTCGTAAACCCCTAGATAAACGTTAGTTCATCACTAAATGGTATTTCTGCCCGCAAAATAAAATAGCAGACTGTTTTCCACGACGAGAAATATGCCGGAAAAACTGATAGGTGAAAATTTTTTCTTACTACTGTAGGAACCTCAACTTTGCGCGGTGCAATAGTGTCAGAAATTTATCTGGTTGGAAAATCCCCGCCAGAAGACCCAAAGTTCCAGAAAAGCCCTATGAAAAAACCAACAAGAAACACGAGTAAAACTTTTTTCGTATTTTTTTTGGGACAATAATGCCAGATATTCTATTCACATGCTATTCTTAGTTAATAAAATAAAAGTTACCAACCTTTGAGTTGTCCAAATCCTGGAGTTTTCTGTGATTTATCTGAAGATATATCGTCAACTTTAGTGGGAGAAACTACCGCATTATCTTTTAGCAATCCTTCTTCCTTTAGAGCGGTTATAAACAGATTCTCGTTACATTTGGATTTTTTTGTTGGTGATTCTTCGAGTTTAGATTCTTTTTGTTTTGCTTCTGCAGCAGCGGCTAAAAATAAATATCGAGATTTCAGATTTACTCAAACTATTCACCTACATTATAATTACTTACCTGCAAATCCCCAAGGTTTATCTTCATCAGTAGCCATACCGCCAAATGTATTGACATTCTTTTGTTTGGTGTTAAATATATTGGGTATTTTTATATTCCGCATGCTCGTTTTCGAATCTGAATTATCAATGGACGAATCAGTTTCCGAATCGGAACATGAAACGCAAGACGAACTATCCTCTGAAGAACTGTCATTACTATCTTCGTCTTCAGATTGTTCTTTTTCATCTGTTGGTTTTTCATTTGTATTGGACGGTGCTTTCAAATCTGTAGAGAAGGAATATATAATAAATATCAAAGAAAATGTAGTGCAGTTATTGGACCTTTCAAAAACAATAATAAATGTATTTGCTAATGACACTGCAATACTAACTGTGACATCAAACGAAACTATCAAAAACAGAGGTATTGAAAATCAAGGAAAACAAATTACAAATGAAGTGCGTCAAATATTTAGATAAGATGCAATATAATATAAGGGTAAATATGTTATGCTGCATCGATAATATACCACAATTAATATACACATTAAGGTAAAATAGCCGGGAGCAAAGTTTTGAAATACCATGAAATTGCAACACTTCCTCCGAGAGATATTAGCTAATATTTGAAAAAATTACTCTCTTTAATTGTTTAAATTACAACTTTTTATATATTCAAAAATTTTTCAATACAATTTGTAAATATGTAGTCAATTTTCGAAAAAGTATTTTTTGATTACTGCACATATGCAACTTCTTGATATTTCAATAACAGACTCTGATTCATAATAACAGATAGAAATGCATTATAGAAAATTATGAAACAGACATTATTTATTAAAGAAAACCTTAATTTTCTAATCATACCATTTTTATAAAGATCTGGTATGTTTTTCAATAGTTAAATTCCCTTTGGCTTTTTATTTTTATGCAGTGTGAAAAAATTTTTAGTTATAATTATTTTAATACTAAATTAGATCTATATCCCTTTTGCAGATTTATTATTGTAATAAATATATTTAAAAAAAAATTGAGAGTTTGGGTAGAAACCAAGTCCTTCAGTGACAGAATTATGGTTTACGAAGCAAAAGGTCATTGACATGAGTGGCAAATATATCACTGATTAGTGTTCAAAACTTATCTTAGTAAAAATAAAAGAATAAATGAAACAACCACGAGGTGTAGCTATTAAGTAACGAGACTAACATTGCTACAGAAAAAGTACACATGCGCAAAAGTTAGCATTTGTCAGCCGTTTAGCCTGAAGCCAACTCTTTCGAATGCGATGTCTACCATGTCTGTAAACAAACCAGTGTAGCCGACGCCATCGTTAATATATATGAGTTGTTTGGCCATGAAAATTAAACTTGTAAAAACTACTACTGAAACTTATAATTTATTGAAACAAGTGTATGACAATGAATTTTTGTGGTAATGCTGTTTCGAAGAGGGGTATATATTGAAGATGATAATAAATATACATAATATCAAAATAGCATATTTTATATCACCAGTTTCGTTATTTAAAAGCCACACTTTGAATGCTGAGTGTTAACTGCTAAAACAAAATTCTGCACCCAGAAATTCTTATAAAAACCAGAATAACCAATGTCATGGACAAAAAATGATGTGGCAGGGAAAAATACAGAGATAACGTTTCAAGAAGCTAATAGAAAATGTTTACATCCAACATTGAATGAAAGTAGTATTAAAAGAAAGACTTTACTAAAATCGAAACGAAAAGTAAAAGAAATGAAGTTTAGTTTCTGCCGCTAAAACCTAGGTTTATGAATACTATTTTGAAGCATTTTCATTACCTGTATTCAATTCTGAATTCACTGTTGATGTTTTATTTTTCTCACTGTTTTGTACCTTGGAATTTCTTTTATTTTTTGCAGAACTTGCGTTTTTTAACTTTTCACCATTATTAGTTTGTTCCTTCTCCTTTTTAGAGCTTTTATCAATTTTTTTACCGATTCCATCTTTTTTCTTTTCTGAATTGAAAGCCGAACTTCTAAAGAACTTCTGCTTTTCTTTAGACATTTTATCATTAACATCCAGCTGTTCATTTTCTTGTTTCGTTTTTTCTAAATTGGTATTGGAGATATTTTCAAATTCGCTTTTATCGCTATCATTTATAGGAGGAACTCTGTTCTTTCGAACTGAGGTTTTAATATTATCGTTTTTAGCAGAGGGGGGCACTGTGGCTGGAGTTAATCCTACATCTTTTGATCTAATAAAAAAAGAGATAAAAGTGAAGTGTTTCACTAGAAAATGTGGTATGCTCAATATAAGTGAATGTGAAACTTACTTTTGATTTTTTTCTTTTATCTTCTCCCTAACTTTGTCCAATTTTCTACGTACGCCGTTACCTGGCTTTTTAGAATTCTTGTTGTCGTGATGATTTAAACAATGTTTACACCTCCATGGGCACTTTGGTTTTTTCTCTGCCGGAGGATCTAAACAACCCATATGGTATTTCCGGTCACAGCTACAGCAACATAACAGACACATGGATATTCCTGTATTACCTAAAACATAAAAAATCAGTTAATTCCAAAATACAATACTAAACTGAAGATTCAAGACTCACCACAACCATCGCACGTCTTGCATTCCTCGCAAAACCATTTACCACCTTTTACCAATAAAGTAGATAGTTCCTGTTCTTTGGAGGTACACGATAAATGAACCAGGGCTCCACATTCGAAACAGGCACTTAACTTTTCGAAAACTCCGTTCCGATTTTTCGTTTCGGTACCCAAACATTCAGAGCATATAGGCAAAGGAGTCGGTGTCTGGAATACATTTATTAGGTTAGGTTACTTATTTATATATTTCTTCAATTTGTTCTTTCTATATGTTTCCAACTATTATGGTCAAAATTTTGATAACTCAAACACAATCGAACTTAATTTTCTTCATACGACACTAGATATAATTAACAATATCATAACAGAATGGTATATAAAAGCAACTTAGTCCTCCAGCTATTTCAACTTATATAGGAGGAAATCTCACTAAGTCAAGGTAGTCGTAAAGACTTACAAGTAAAAGTGAAACATATTAACGCTATCAACAATTTGTTTGAGCATCTCTTCTGAAAAATCAAAAGAAGAGCATTTTGGACATCTACCCCAGAATCAATAATTAAGCAGCTTAAAACATCGGGAATTCAAGTTAATGCAATTTTATTTATCGTATTGATGACCTTTTAGTCTATTTTCTGAATACTAAAAGGTCTAAGAAATATGAAATTGAAGAAATTTTTTTATTGTTAATTGAAATAAATTACATTGAATTCAGTTTTCAATGCCTTCACTCAAATCGTGCATATAAGTTTTTCTCAATAAGTAGGGAAGTAAAGATGAGAACAATGACGAAAAATATATTTTTTTATGTTTTCAAGACATTTTTTTGTAGAAAACTGTAGTAGATTGTGAAAGCCATCAAATATATTATTTTAGGTTGAGCTTTAGCTGCGAATAACTTTTAACCAAGTTAACTTGGCGAAAAATTATTTCAGACCTTTTTTGTAGGCCCTTCAATTTCCTGCATCAAAATTCCAAAAAAAAATCCCGTGTAATTTAAATGTGAAATAAAACATCGGGATACGGCACCTCTTAATAATTATTTTTAAAAGAACTCGAACTTTACCAGAATTTTTTTCATCATCTTGGACGATATTTTCGTAGTAGATAAAAAAAATAAACCACTCTAATTACCATAACTTCACAATAATTAGTCATCACTAATTTGGCGAAGACTTCCTTTTAACACGTTGAGCTCAGGTGCGTTCTATAGGCCCACAACCCAGAGCATTTCAAACCTACTCCAACGCTCAAGAGACCGTATTTAAATGTGTTTTACAGTTTGGTAGTTCTTGAAACCTAAACTTAGTCCATTTGATTTTTTTTTCATGATCTCCAACTCCAAACCCTACTTATATTTTTTTGTTTCTTTTTTGTCAATTCAATTCAAATAATATTTGATTAAAAACTTTTAATTTGTTCTACCTTTACATTACCTGGATCTCATATAATATATTCGAAACACATTTTTGTACATTTCACATGAAAGCATAAATCATCATTCAAAGGATAGAAAAGCAAAAAAATTTTGTTTTTCCATACTACAAGTAGGGTATACCTTCAATGAAATACAAAGAAAAATTTATTTCGAATGAAAAGTACAAAAAAAGTTTTTGTATGCGGTCCATAGAACCTTTTTTGGCCCAAGGGAAAGTTTTAGCGATAAACTTTCCCTTGTGCATAGAGCTGGCTAGTGGACCGCACACAAAATATAATTTTTTGCTTGGATCCACACTCCTTATGGAGTGTAAAAATACAAAAATAATTTTGGGCCCAGAGAAGTTCATCAATTTTAGTTAGGGCTCAACGTGTTAATTTATATATTCACTGATGAAATTATCATTGTTGTAATGAAATGCTTTATAATCATTAATATTAATTTGGAAATAGCATCACTAAACACCCACCTTAGGTTGCAGAATAGAATCTTCTTGGTTCAAAGACCTTCTAGTTCCTTCTGATTTTCTTTTAGCTCCCGTACTCGGATGATTATAATTATATTTAAAATTTTTACCATCCTGTACGATGGTATTCTTTGTAAGGGCTCTCTTGATAGCCGTATTAATGGCGCTTTTTAAATCGCATTCGTTGGATTCTTCAATCGTATGTGAATGCCTTATGTGTTTTTCGATAGATTTCATAGAAGAACCATCCCTTTCTCCTAATTCTCGAACAGCTTTAGCAACTACTTTAGTTATATCACTGCCTTGCTCGATTCTGAGAATGCTCTGGATACCACCTGCAAAATTGATATATTTCACACATAATAGTAGATTATGTAAAGGGAATTTTTCTTAAGTCTCATATCGAACTATTAGACAAACTGTATTTTTTTAAAATAATTTTCAAAATGTTTCTTGAGAATTTTTATGCCGTAATTTTATATTTAAACTACAATATTATAATTGTATCTACTTTTAACATATGGTAACATGTTGTGGACAAAGTGATACGTGAACATAAACAAGTACAATCCTGTATCAGAATCGTGTCAGTATTTTGTATGCAGTGTCTTCAAAAAAATAATTGGACTATTTTCATTATGGGTAGAATAGATAAAATAAAAAAACTGATTTGACGGCACTTGTGTATACGAAAACAGTTACATACCGGGATTACATACCACGAGGATTAAAGGTTTCTGTAACTAGTGCACGACACAAAAAAAGGCCGAAAAGAAGCAAAAGATGCGGTAGGAAACCAATTTTCACTCCACAATCAGATATGTTTGAAGAAAATTTATCTAGAAAATAAATTTGCTACAACAAAGGTAATAAAATCATAATTCCAGGATGTGTAAATGCTTCTCAGCGCATTGTTCAAAGAAAATTGAAATAATTAGGTTTTAAGGCTTGTCGCCCCGCCAGGAAGTCCAAGTTAACAGCTGCAATAAAAGGAAAGCCCCTCAAGTAGGCCAAACAACGGCAAAATAAAAGATGTGGACTTTTGGAGATCGGTAACATACGAGGATGGCTCAAGAAGTACCTGGCCCAAGAAAGAAAACACATAAATATGGTACATTGACATCTGATTCAGTTGCTTTTGGGTGGAGTAGTAAAAATAGAAGTTTTAGATAACTTTATCGAGCATCACTTTACTGTATGGTACACCAAATAGGAATGTCTTAAAAAAGACTACATTTGAATAAACTTTCACCTTATAAAAATGATATTGCTAGAAGATCTCATTCACTTCTAACATGATGGTGCTGAACCGCGTTGCTGTTGTCCAATTACCCAGAAGTTAAATGATATATTGGTCAATGAAGAACAATAAAATGACCATCAAGATTACCTGACTGTACCCTGTATTTTTCCTATATTGTCACTAAATAGGTTTTTCCTTTCTTTCATTTTCCATTTCCCAATTAACATAGCTCACTCAAAATGGTGTTATTGAAATTAAGGACTCTATGTCATTCGATATAATTTTTTATTAGTTTCATTCCGAAGCACAGATTTAGAATAAAACTATCTCGGATTATATTCTGTTCCCAAAATTAAATTTTTAATAATGAAGAGGTGATGGCGGCAGTTATTGGCTATTTTGAAGAGTTTGAGGATACTTATTATAAAAAGTGTATCGAACTTATTGAACATTGCTGGGAAAAGTGTATGGAGGGAACTAAAAGGAGATTACGTTGAAAAATAAATATATTTTTTTCCAAAATTTTTGTATTTTCTTTGCTGCACCAAATAATTCTGGGATTATTCTCATAATAACCAGAGACAGGATAAAGGAAAGGATACAAAAAGGCTTTCAAGTCTACTGAAGAAACAAAAACTTATTAAAAAATAAAAACAAAACAGTAATCAACAAAAAAGAAGAAGAACTTAAAAGAGCCGAGAGAAAGATAATGAGAGCTTTAACAGGTCCAAACATAACACAAGAGGGAGAAAGAAGAGCAAAGAAAAACGAAGAAATAGTGAAAGAGTTGGAGAAGGAAAATATATGAGATACATAAAAGCAGAAAGACTCAACTTGGCTGGGCATAGAATGAGAAGAAAATCAACAAAATAGAGGACATAAGAGCACTTAATATAGAGAACTGGAGGGCAAAATGCCGGAACTGGAAGAAATGGAAAATAATAACAAAAGCCGCCAAGACAAACAATAAACTATAAAGAAAACAAAAATAGAAAACGAGGAGTAATCCACCTCAAAAAAAAAAAAAGAATTTTGAAGCGCAATAGCCATAATCCAAAGGATTGAAAGGCTCGATGATGATGAATATGATGACTCAAATTAAACTAATATTTATTGAGATAATTTTCCAAGATAAAATACTAGTTTCCATTATATTTCTTTAATCACTTAAAATAAAACGCAAAAATAATAAAGAACATAGCACATCTTCTTCAAAACGTCGCATTAGTTTTAAAAAGAATTTGTATTTTTCAAAATGAAATATTCGGGACAAAAAAAAAACTACCATCCCACCAATTTCAATAAAAATCGATAGACACAAAAAGCAGGAATCCATAGAAACACTCATTTGGAATCATCGAATTAAAATATTTTCACCCGTTAAACCCCCAACCTAACAATTTCCAACTTGAGTACATTGAATACCTATTTGTATGAATTTTTTACATTTTTATGAAAAATTATTTTCAAATACCTGGATCTTTATAGGAACTTTGTCCTTTATTGAAAACCTTCAAAACTACACCTTCTTTTACTGCTGCCTCTAAGTGTTCACCAATTACATCTTCATGATAGTTATGGTGTTGTCTAATGGCATGACAAATCCTTTCAGCACTTGGTCTCTGCTTCTGAGAACGTATTTTTCTTATTGCTTCTAATATCCACTGGGACCAGACTTGCTGGGACACTTCCCTGGGATCACACATTCCTATATAACCTTAAAAAAATTAATTATTCACAAAAAGATATATAAAATTTCTATTTTATCAATTCTCCTAAATTGTTTATTACTAATTAAATCTCATAACTGCTATTTAGTAATATTTGTTTGTGTGGTATTTTCTATCTTTAAATGAGCGATTTTGTATATATACAATCTGAATCTCGGAAACGACTCCATTTAGTTTCATGAAATTTAGTATACAGAGGATTTCGGGTGCTTAAGTATAAACATATTTTTTTATTAGAAAAAAAAATGACATAATTGGAAGTAGAATCACAAGAAAAAGGTGTCGTTTGGGTAGCCCCAATGCAGTTATAGTTCTTCCAATATCAATTGCAAAAGATAGTTATGCGAGGAACAATCAATATTTCATAAATATGCACCTCACTCATACCAAATTAAGAAAAAATAATGTTTACTCCCCGGTAAGCATCTAACAAACCGTCAGTATACGTGGACTTATCATCTCCACTGTTTACCAATGAAAACATCGAATCGTAAACATAAATGCATTTTTATTGGCCGAAGCAATATGTATACAACTTCTTCGATAGTCTGCAATAAGCGGTGGCGTCGTTTGATGAGATTCATTTTATTCATAAATTTCTTTAAATAAATAAAAATATGGCGTTCTTTAGACCATGGGCGAATGAAGACAATGAACTTGCACAGTGTAGTGAGAATAAAGACAAGCATGACTTTATTAATAAAGATTTCGATATACAAACAGCAAGTTTTTTTAAATATATTCAAATGTTTAAAAAAAGGAAATATTCAGCAATCTGATAATGCAATCATAATAAGAATTCCTGAATTAACTAGAGTAAATAAATTTTCCATTTAGCTAATAGTCACAAAAGGGGTTGATGTGGATTATTCACAGAACTGAAAAACGTTTAAAAAAAACTGAAATCAGTTGACATAGCTACTCAAGATTTTATATGTAGGACAATTTATAGTTTATACAAGGAGTACAGGGTTGCTACATTAGAAGTAATACAGCAAAAGGTAGCAGATTATCCATAATACATTTATACCAGTTTCGAAACATTGCGTTTTGTCAGCATGTGGTTTTAAACACAAAAAATAACTGAATCGTCAAGAATGGTTCGATGGCAACAAAATTATTTGGGTCAGATAAAAGACTACCGAAGTTCTTTTAGACATAGATAGAACAGCTTTTACCTAACATTCCACCACAATCAGTAATCGTTATGGACAAGGATAAGATATAAATATTTTTAAAAGTATTTATAAAATTTAATATATATTATAATTTAATAAATTTATAAAATGGGGTATCTACGCCTACGATAAATCAAACAAAATTGTCTGCGAGGGTTTTTATCTACAATTGATATTGGGAGAACTATACTTAAATATAAATAAAAAAATATGGTTTTCAACTTTTACGATCCACTGGAAATTCGGATCTCCATTTCAGTGGAAAAGTAATAGTACTAGGAAGAGTTTTCCGCCAATGTTTGCCTGTACCAGCGATGTTTATTCAGGCAGCACTAATTCAGCACTAAATTATTAGCTCATGTGACTTTCCCTGCAACTGTATCATAACACTGTCACGAACAGTACACTGCTAGCTTAATTAAAAGTTAGCAGTGTTCTCATTTTTGATTCACCTATCACAGCACCAAATATCTGTTATCAGCACTAAATTATCACTAAATTTTTAACTAAAAACGAGTGATTCTGTCGACTTGACCTTTCTAACTTTACAGATTTTCCCCAAAAATCCCAAGACCCTCATAATATTTTATGGGAATTTACCCATCACTCATTTTCAATACTACCACTGTATATTTTCCAATTCACAAATAGAACAGTGAAGACCTGTTGATGGTGTCTTTATGAATTTGAAAGTTGTGAGTACACAAGAAAGTATGGATGAAAGATATTTTTCCTGTAATAAAATATGTTGCTGAGAAGATATTTGTGCTATTATGAGAATGACAAATTCCTTTCAGTTTTATTGAGTTTTCTTAAATCATTTGTTATTCCAAATATTTTTTTGACAATCATAAATAGACTACATTCAAAATTATTTTCAAAGCAACTTATTGAGGCATTATAAATTAATTTCTTCCAAGGATCAACAAATAATGTTCAAAATATGGACTTACAGCTTTATGCATCCTCACTTGAAATATAAAATAATATCAAAGTATTTGGAACTTTTTCATTTGGAAAAAGTGATATTCATAGTACAAAAAGAGGTAGCTAGCATATAAAAATGAAAAGAGAAGGCTGAAATGGGAAGGATTTAACACTATTTGTTCAAGGAAGATTCTCACTTTCTATAACCAAAAATATGTTAAATATATAACAAACTTACTTATGTGCATCTATAAGAAAATAAATATAAACACAAAACATTACATGAGTCTGAAACTTTATTAATTTGAGGCTAAGTTGTTTTTAGTAGGTATATACATGTTAGCATCAAAACAAATAGAATTACCAAAATAAACATGCTTATATTGTTCAAGTAATTAGCATAATAAAACATATTTGTTGCCATGAGATGCATTTCATTCAATAATCAAGAATCGTTATGGGTAAAATTATTGGAAAATAGAAGTAAATTATCAAAATATACAATTCAGTATCCGGCGGCACCCAGATTCTCACACTCCAAAATAAAAACCAATATAAAACCGTATTAATTGCAACATAATAACTACTTAACTATATTTAAATAGTAATTACATACCTTTGTATGTCGTAAAATGTTTCATATACGGTTCATTACTGTCCACGCTGAAATAATGAGTAGTTCATACGCAATATAAAAGTAAAATGAAATCCGACGGCAGCCATCTTGGGCGAGTGAAATAGTGAACATTATTTGTTTTCGCCTATTAATAGTTTTTCAAGCGTAATAATAAATTTCAAATGATTTCACACTATTCTCACAAATATGTTATATTAAATATCACTTCGAAATATACACCAGACGTTTAGAATGTGACAATATTTAATTGTCTGATGACTATGACAAGCCACTCTTCCGGCGGCAACCAACGGTCGAGATATTTCTGTTCTCTCTAGAAAATATTCTGTACTTTCCATCAAACACCGTTTTTGTTTCACTTCAATCATAACACTTCGAACGAAATTTATGATATGCAAAATTCAATCACTGATCGATAACTTTACATGCTTAGTATCATATTAATTATTTTTTGATGGACATAATTAACTTCAAAGCAATACAACAAAAGGTTAATATATGTGACGAAATGATACAGGTCGCGTTAAGCGCGCGCACATTGAATTCGCCTGTTTACGTTCCCAAGAGATTATAATTAATTTATAATACCTGTTTCCACTGCCAACGGCATTGTAAATACTTGTATTCCATTTTTATTTTTCACTCTAAAGCGCTGTAAAGTAGCTGGACAAGGAAATTACACCTATATAAGTATATTTCTGAATGAAGAAGGCAATACATTATAACTACTTCTTGTGATTTATATAAATCATTTCGTTACATTTTATTTTTTAAAAATCACAACAATAACAAAAAAATCCATTGACTATTTTCTACTACAATGAATATTTATTTACAAAACAATCATTTTACCAAAAAATGTATATTCGTGTTTGAGAAATTATGAAAACTTATCGGGTGATTTATTAAAAGATTTTGTTTGTACACTATGTAGAGAAACACTTCTAATTGTCGATATCCAAAGTTAATGTCTAATAATGTATGTGCTATTTTAACTTTCCCGCGTTACACGACAGGATACTAATGTATCTAACCTTTCAGTTCGGATTTATTCACAAAACTACAAAGTGTAACGTTATATAAGAGCTCTATGGTGCATTGATTATTTAGTTAATAAAATAAATGAAAAATAAAAAGCGTTTAAGGTTAGGCTTTGTAAATTTAAGATCATTCTATTTATTTATTTTTAATTTTTTTATTGAATGTAATGTGTAAAGTAATTGAAATAACACTGTTAAGATAGGGATTGGCACTCCAGTGATTGATATATCGCTCAACTAGAATGTCAACTGTCATTTATCAAACATTTTTGATTATCATCCAGTAGTTAATAAGTAACTTTATTTGAAATAAATTATTTAGTCTATTTGGCGAGTTTATCAACATGGAGTACCATTTAGGAAGTGCACCACCTCTGTGGAATAATGGACCTATACCGGGAAAATTATACAATTTTCCAGGAACAAAAGCAACTCCGAAAACATTCACTCAGTAAGATAGATTTTTATTTTAAATAATTTGCATTATTACTAAATCTATTTCTTAGATCTCCTGTAACAACGTCCACTTCAATAATAGCTATTACATATGATAAAGGAGTACTTGTAGCTGGAGATTTAGTTGCTTCATATGGCTCATTGGCCCGTTATCGAAATTGCCCTCGAGTTATTCCCATCAACCAAAATATTATATTAGGAGCAGGAGGTGATTATGCAGATTTTCAGTATGTGAAAAGCTTTATAGAGCAAAAAATGTGAGTACAATATTATATTTTGCAAAATTCATAATATGGCTCATCCATATGAAATGAAAGGTTGTCCTCATAGAGATTAAGAAAATTTTTTTTCAAATATCTTCAACAGTTTCAAAATTATGTTAAATGTTCTTTCTTTTGTTATGTGAGTAATTCTACGATACCAGGTAACTTGTGCGACAATCAGTTAAAATAGAAATATTATTCTATATGTTGTAATTACTTTATCAAATAATGTCATGATTAAATGCCTAATTAAAGTATGTTTTTCCGAAATAACTAATTATGACATTAAAGTCTAAATAAGTCTACACTGGCCTGTCCTCTAGTCAGTTTAAGAATGGTTTGAATATGAGGTTAAATGCTGGTAAAAGAGATTGTGACAAAGAAAGGAGATTGCAAACAAAAGAAAATTCTTTTGGATCTCCATAAATCTTTTACGAAGAACTGCAATGTCAAGATATATTCTCTATTCATTCACCATAACCAGTTTGGATAGTACATCTGAATTGTGACAAAATTGATACTTGTTTGTGCAGTTTACACTCTAATATGGATCTGATGCTTACAGCTCTATTGCATTTTGGAGGTTCGCATCAACAGATAAGTCTGCACAAAGTCGTCACTTACATGAAGGAGCAAGTATTAAGTGAAGTAACAACTACTTGTTATTGTTCAATGGTACAAAATTTTTTACATTACTTTCGAACACCCTGCCACCTAAAGTAGAGATCCTCCATTTCTCTAGTGATGGAATTGTAACACAATACTGCAACAAATATATGTTTTATGTTCTTGTCTCCCATTTAACAGAGCTCTTACTCATGGGGGTTGTATTATCGCTGTAAAAGACTATTGGACAGTCAACTTTGTCATTTAAATGTTATAGATTATTTAACAGCGACTGGCGTATCAAACAATAGATCTATATTTTTATAAACATAATGATCATATCTACTTAAATATATACCCAGCTAAAGACATAGGGTCCGACATAATAATAGATAGGGAAAAAATAATTTTTTTTGATATTAATAACTGAAAAACTTCATTTTTCCACATATGCCAGTTTGATTTAACAGTGACGATACATCTGTTAATTTTTTTTTGGTGGATTCTGGAAAACTTTACATAGTCCTAATTTTTAAACTTTTTGAGATATTTGAAGCAAAAATTGCCACTCTTTTTAATCATTATGAGGACAACTTTTATACCAAATTTCGTATCAAATTCTGAGGGGGTCAGTGTTGATATGATATGGAATAACCATATTTTCTTTGTTACATCCCTTAGTATTGATGAAGAATGTATTGATGATGGACTTAAAATGAAACCCAAATCTTTGTACTGTTGGTTGACGAGAGTCATGTATCAAAGAAGAAGTAAATTAGATCCGTTTTGGAACAACCTTGTTATTGGTGGTCTACAGGTAAATAAAACAGTTGTAATTATATTATAATCATGTAATACTGAGTTTTCCATTTTCAGGATGGTGTACCATTTTTAGGAACCGTTGATAAACTAGGAACTGCTTATACAGATAAAACAATCTGTACTGGGTACGGGGCCCATATTGCTTTGCCTATTCTAAGAGAAACTCTTGATAAAAATCCTGAAATAACTTTGAATGAAGCTAAAGATCTTATACACAAATGTATGGAAGTTTTGTTTTACAGAGATGCTAGGAGTTATCCAAAGTATCAACTTGGAATTATCGATAAAGATGAAGGAGTAAAAATTGAAGGACCCTTATCTGTCCAACAAAACTGGGATATTGCTTTAATGACATAATTTTCATATTTCTAATGATATAAGGATTGTATTTGATTTTTGTAATTATACAAGTCAAAAAAAGCATTTTTTTTTTCTAAGAATATCAACTTTTACTCGGTAATATTTCCTCGAAAGTTTTCACTGGTATAAATATTACATTACTATATATTTTCGCGAGCCTTCGAATTTGCAAAATCATTAATTATTATCAGACATGCTTAAGAAGTTCACGCAACAGAAAAATATAAACAATCTCACTGCAGTACGATAATACGAAGCTGTCCCTGTACTACATATGATCTACTGGCTTCTGCAGTGATGTAACGCTCGACCCTCCCACACGGCTTTTTATTTGTGATATATTATGGTGCACTGATTTGGACCAATAACCATGCCTCGTTTTTGTCTGGAATGTTCACACACTGATCATTGTCTAGATTTGCTATTTGTCTTTGATAAATAGATTTATTAGAAATATTGTTTCATTTAAAAACTAAGATCTAAACCAGTATTAAATATCATTTTGTGTCCTTCCTTGTGTCCATTTTCACCAGAAACATATTGATTATATATTCAGGATGATTTTTTTCTTTTTATGGTTAATAAACTTGATATAGAGCACATGAAATTGTCTTTGCTGCATGTTTACTTTCTGTATATTTTTGCTTCTTATCATCGTACTCACAATCATAGATGGATGGTGAGGGAATCTCCAACGATCCATATGAAAAACAGCAACGGAGATTGAGGCGTTTGTTTAAAGAAATACCGTCGGGAGAAGAAGAAGAAGACGAACTCGAAAACGATGAATATGGTTCAGATGAAAACTATGAGCATAGCGAAATTTTTTCTGAATCTGTAGAAGAACGAATCTCATCTGAAGAAAATAACCCAAGTGACGAGCGAAATATTGAACTTTATATTTCTTCAACACCACATTAGTAAACCTCTTGTAGGCAATCTCAACCTATAAACATAAAGATAGACCTTAAAACACGAATAATCTATGGGACTGCCTACTGCCATTAAAATCAAAATCATCCACCAAGTACTGTCCATGAACCATGAACGTGTTAACAAATTGAGCCGCTTGAAATTTTTAATTGAATATCACGTAGTAGCTTATTCGACAGTAGCCTACTAGATGAGTTATTAATCTCTTTCAAGTTTTTCCTTATGCCAGTAATATGATATTCTATAGTATGTAGTACAAATGTTTATTTATTTATTCTTAGTTATTTTCACGAAAAATCAACATAAAATGAAGATTTACTAATTTTTGTAAGGTTAAGATAAGAGGTTAGGTTAGGTTGTGTTAGAAACTGAAATAAAGGTAAACAAAAATAATTTTCTTCAATCAAATATTTTAATTGGACTTAATCTATAACTTTTACATTTGAAAATCTTTTTTGATTTCTTCTATTAATGAAATGAATGAGTCTGTTTTTGGGTCAGATTTACGATATTCTCGTCGCCATGTAAATATTCTATGATTCTGTCGTCCCAATCTTCTGAAGGTACATGCCTATTGCGGAAGAATGTCTCCAGCTGGCCTCAATTCTTTGGGTATGATCCCCGCTATCAGAAACAAATCTTTCTTTGTGATTGACCCACTCTGCTGAGGCATCGATAGGCTAGCCAGCCATCTGTATGAATTATGCTTCCTGGAGCGACGTGATTTTTTGATTAGAGGAATGAAGACCTCGGAAGTTATTTCATTGTCTGGACGAGCTTCAAATCTGATGTCTTCTTATCCATTAGCAATAATTCCAAGCAGCCAGTGTCTTACTTTTTTCACAGAAACTCTTCCGCGTATGCGTCAATCATCATAACTTTTCACATCAGATAGATCTTGATAAGATCTATCGAACAAAGTTATCCATGATTCGATATCTGTTAACCTTCCAGAGATAATGGCCACTTCCGGTATCTCCGGAAGTAAATGTTTCCGTATAAATCGATTTCTCGTATCATCAATAGTCTATGTATAGAGTTTCATGATGATCGTCGTGGGGTGATTTATCATACTCTTACCGTATTTTTAATAAATAATCATAATTTATGATAATTTTTTTCAGAATGTTTCTTATGGCGAACGATTTGCTTGGCATGTACAACGATCTATAAATCTACTTATCTCCTAAACCATAAATTTTATCGAGTTAAACAAAGAGTATCTTTTTGTAAAAAATTCGATTGAAAAAGGCATTTTACATCTTTAGATTGTCCCTGTAAAATTTACGCATTGTTAACCATGGGCATGAACCGCCCCTGGCATTTAGATAGTAGTGTCGAACTTTAAAGGCCTATAACTCAGAGACGGAAAGTCGTATGAAAAATTTCTGTTTATGTCACAGCATTATTTTCATGTCACCTACTCACTTCTGAATTTTTTGCCCGGAACACTCTGTATAGAACAGTTTGTTCCACTCTATAATTTCAACTCGAAATTGAAATAAAATTTAAACTTTAAAAAATAATTTTTTAACCTGTATCTGTAGAACTATCAATAAATTTTCAACAAATAATCACAATTTATGATAATTTTTTTCAGAATGTTTCTTTATAGCGAATGATTTGCTTGGCATGTAAAACGATCTAACAATATACTTACCTCCTAAACCATATATGTTTAATATAAATTAAACTTAAAAAAATAATTTTCAATTTTTTAATATGTAGAACTATCAATAAATTTATAAAATTGAGTTTTTGTGTGAAGGCCATTCCGTTTGAGGAAATGGCGTCCTTTCGCGTTTACTAAATGTTTTCGTTTCTTTATTTCATTATACGCCACTGATGAAGTGAACGTACACCGAAAGCAGTAAGTCCCGTAAGAACTGTATTTTGCAGATAACGGCTACATTCGTTCACAGGCCGTACTTTCATCTCGGTAGTACATTTACAATAAATTCGTTTAATTCATCTAATTCTTAAGAGAAAAATGAACTTCGCGCGGGCAAAATTTTTCATTTAAGGTTCAAGTTTTATGAAAATAGTGGTTAATAAAGGATCACAGAGACGTAAAGGTAAGAATTAAATATCCATTCAACTTTTTTAGTATTGCATAAAACAAGTAAATTAAATAATAAAAAAAAATTAATGCTTCTAAAAGTTCTTAATTTTAGGTCTCTATATATTTTCATAAAAACTGAAGTTAAATCGAAACGTCAAATTTTTTAAAAATCTTTCAAAAATTATTGAAAAAAACTAATTTTAAAACAGAAGAGACCTAAAATCAAGAACATTTAGATGCATTAATATATCAAAAGGTCTAAGAAATAAATTAAAAACAATATGAGCTTCAAGAATGTTGGTAATTCTATTGAAATGTTTACAATTTTAATCTTGGAAAAAATTCAATTGTAGGCATTTTTGGATCTCTAATATAATGTGATTATAGTTTCCTACACCCACCCTAATAATTCCTTTATGCTTTACTATTAAAGGAATTATATGTTTTGTGAGGTCCTAAAAAATAAAGTCATTTTTTCATAATCATGAATGCAATTTCATATTCCTGATATATCAATTTTTTTACAAATTAACTTGTTAATATTTTGGGTAATTGCACCTCCGATCACCTTGAAATTTTAATATGTTGTACAATTTTTCATGCTAAACACATAGTTTTTTTAGGTAGAAAAATTTAAAAATTAAATAATATGTTACTTATACTTTACGAATGTCTGATGCAAAAAGGAGTTGTAAATAGGGAGGGTGATCCTAACCTAACCTAACTCAAAAACCCGTTCTACTGAAAGTAACTATAACTTTGTTATTTTAAATGTAACACTCTGTATATTAATACATTTTAGAAATCTACGTAAAATTTTAGTACACTTTTGTCCAAAACCCTTTTTTCGAAAAATGCATACTTTTTGAGTTGTTAATTTTTTTGTAAAAATTTTGACCGTCGCAGACCCTTATAAATTATTTTTTTACGAGGATACCCTTAAAGATACGAAAATGGTTTCTGTTCGGTTGCTTTTGGCAAGGTCAGACGTATTTGAATCTATGTTGAAAAATTTTTCATTTTATACAGGGTATCTATAAAAAGTGTTCAAAGTTTAACTTCATAAATATCAAATTTTTTAATTTTTTTAAATAGAACCACCCGGTTTTTTCTATTTTAATGCATTTAGGGGTAAAAAATAAGGCAAATTCATGTGTACTTTCCGATACCTAAACCTTACCGTTATCCAGATATTATCTGTAAATTTTTAGAGATGCTGGTGTGGTCTAAATTTTATTTATTAATGCATCTAAATGTTCTTGATTTTAGGTCTCTTATGTTTCAAATAGAAAAAACCAGGTGGTTTCTATTTAAAAAAATATTTTATTTTCACTCCTGAATGCATTAAAATAGAAAAAACCGGGTTGTATTTAAAAAAAAGAATAAATTTGATATTTATGGAGTTAAACTTTGAACACTTTTTATAAACACCCTGTATAAAATGAAAAATATTTAAACATAGATTCAAATACGTCTGACCTTGCTAAAAGCAACCCAACAGAAACCATTTTCATATCTTTAAGGGTATCCTCGTAAAAAAATAATTTATAAATGTCTGCAACTGTCAAATTTCTTACAAAAAAATTAATAACTCAAAAAGTATGCATTTTTCGAAAAAAGTTTTTAGACAAAAGTATAATAAAATTTCACTTAGATATCAAAAATGTATTAATATACAGGGTGTTCCATTAAAAATTACAAAGTTACAGTCTACTTCCAGTTCTACCATTCTACTAAAACCAAATACCAATGAAATTGTTTCCTATTTCTTATTGCAGAAACAAATCTATATAATTTTTTCTAATAATAATGATGTTGATAATAACTTCCCAGAAGTCAACATTCATTAACCTAAAAGTGATTTTATATAAAAATATTATCTTGTAAAATTTTCAAATAACACTTTCCAAAAATGAAATTCTTGATACTACACTAACTTCACTCTGTAATGGATATATAAATATTTGGAGTAAAACTTTGCATAACGTCCAAATATTTTTCATCATTAGTTGCGATCTGTTTTTGTCCAGCTTTAGAACGACTTTTAATTGTTCATAAAAAGTTTCCTAATCCTCAAAACTGCAATTTTGATAAACTGGTTGCGATTTATATAATAAATAATTGAATTACAGCAATATATCATCAATTTTTGTCAACATGATTATCATAATTAATAGGAAGTTTTTTTTGTAATATTGTTAACACTTTGTAAGGTACATTTAGTATTGTTAATTACTTCTTCATTCCAACTTGTTATTTATGTTGTCTACAATGTAACCTTCGACAACTACCGTTGATTTCCACGCTCCTAGTTTTTTCGCGGCTATTATGTCACGATCCCCGCTCACACAAATACTTTTCGATGATAATCGACAAATAATCAGGATTTTCTAGTTTTAGAAACATACCGAATTGTTTGTTGCGATATATGTGGCAGTGAAAAATATCTTTCACCAATTCCATACAAATCACCTGAGACGGTGAACAATACAGATGTTTTTGTTTTGTCGATAGGTGTATCTTCGTTGTAATCTTCTATATCTTCAATTTTTATACAAAGTAACTCTTGTTAGGAGGTTAAACATTTCAGCCCATGTTTAATACAACCTCTTCAAAACTCTACTGAAATATTTTGAAATTCTGTTTTTCATGACTTACTTTGATCGATAGAAACTGATCATCTAGTGATTCTTCAAGAAATTTATTCAGCTCCTTTGGAGTAAGTCTAGCCTAGTTTTTTGGTTCAAGGGCCTTCGAACTGACGCTTATGAACGTTTGCAGCATCATATAATTTTTCGGATGGATGTTATGGTGAATATTGAGAAAACTTTTCAGTATCAAGCTTCATTTTAGCAGAATGCACGAGTAATATACAAGAAATTCTAATTTTTTTTTTATAAATAGAATCCTTAGTTTCACAAAGCTGTTTGTTTCTTTTCCGCCATACTGCGTGAGTCCTGTTTGTGGAAACTTCACATACTCATTAAGAATCATGTTTTTTTCGATGGTAAACTTCAATCTGAACGGATAAAGCGTCGATTTGAATCCTTGATGCAACTTGAGCCGACTGTTGCCTCTAGTGAAGGTTTAGGTTAGAGGAAGACTATAACCAACTTTCCTAAGCTCCAGCTACTGCCCTATAACGTTGATATTTCCCATTGGATTGTATTTTGGTCACAGTTTTTTAGTATAGACCTTTTTGACGAAAACAAGTTTCAATATTTGATTCTGCAATGCAAAGGCATTCGTTGACATTATTATTATCTTCTGCAGCAATCACGATCCATGAAATTCTCATTATTACTTAATTGACAAAAATTGTCATTACTTATCATTATTCTCTTAGTAATCCATAAATTATATTGTTGATGTAGATAAATGTAGATGAGTTTTTAAAATACTCAATTACTGTAAACACCTCGCACTCAGGAACATCCAATGACAATGAGAAATTACTGAAATGACATTTTAATCCAACGCATATCAGAAAAGGTTACCACTTATTTGATATAAATTTAAAAAATTGCGTTTAGAAAATCTACGATTTCGACAATTCTCCAACATACATTATTATCTAAATTAATGAATTCATATCAAATTTTAGACTTACTTTGTATGCTATGGTAGAAATTACTGAAGATATTTGTATATTTTTTTCTCTTGAATACCCAAATCAAATACTAAGGACGAGTTGAATTGGTAAAGATCAGTTATTTGAATATACTGCATGCTATGAAAAAAGTCTAAAATTTATTTCTCTATGTACGTATATGAAATTTTTAACGATCCGAAACGAATTATTTTATAATTAACAAGGAAAACAAAAGAACTTTCTTTAGATATTAATGAGTAAATGGATACATTGTTAGTTTTGTAACTAGGTTTTCACTTTTTTTTACTTACCAAGTGTTAAATTATTCATATCAGTAATTAAGTCTGTTACTGTGACGTAATGAAACGTTTAGTGTTTTATCTAACAAGCATCCGCATCCACATGACTGAAATTAAAGGTATTTGGACAAAAAATCCGTACGAACTGTTTTTATCCAATAATTTGTACTTTACTCTATGAAACAATGGTTATAGTTCTTTCAATATCAATTACAGGAACAATCAATATTTCATAAATACGCACGGCATGAAAAATAATGTTTACTCCCCGTATGAAATTCGCTAAACATCTAACAAACCGTCAGCCCACGTGGACTCATCATCTCCACTGTTTACCAATGAAAACATCGAATCGTGAACATAAATGCATTTCTATTGACCGAAGCCGTATTTATACAATTTCTTCGAAATTTCTTGCGATAAGTATCGCCGTTGCAGTTGCTTAATTGATTAATTTAATTCATGGATTTCTTCAAATAAATAGAAATATTGCGTTCTCTAGACCATGGGCGAATGAAGACAATAAAATTGCACAGTATTGGTATGAATTTATTGATAAAGATTTAGATATACAAACACAGCCAGTTATTTTAAATATATTCAAATGTTTAAAAAGGTAATTATTTAGTTTAGATTGCATACGCCCGATTTCCTTGAAATTTTGGTATGTTATACAGTTTTTTATCCTGAAAAAGAATATATATTTATGTTGGGCGCGGAAAACATTCCTTCACATACTTATTAAGGTTTGAACATTGGAAAATGTACATTATCTTGAATCGTTGATATTTTGCAAATATAGTTGATGTTGGAGAGGATTAGGGGCGGTTCTGTTAAAAATTTAGACTATCTTTCAACACCACCCCTCTCCCCCGCCTCCAATCCTCACCATGCTTAAATATAATTAGTTACGACTGAAATTATGACACAAATCAATTTCTAACAATAATCATTTATTTACACATACAAATATTCATTGATTTCTATTCGATACATTCGTGACATTTCTTCAATAACTGCTTCAATTGTATTTGAATATGAATAATGTTTTTTAAATAGAAATTTCCCAAAATACTGACGATAATGAGATCTGTATGTTATCACGAATATCTCGCAGAAGTCACTCAATATTTTGAGTATGACCCGAACCTAACATAACCTAACCTAACCTAACCTATCTATCGAAAAAGTATGTGAAGGAATAATTAAAAAAAATTAATCAGCATAGGAAGGGGCGTATACAATCTAAACTAAATAATTACCTTTAAAAAAGGAAAATATGCAGGAATCTGATAAAACATGGTTTTACAGTCAGGATGTAGTGACTTTCGGTCGGGTTGACAATAGTAAAAATTGCTACAACCCTTCATAATTCAATCAATTGATGACTCCAGTTCAGACGAATCTAACTACCATTATTATTTATAAAGATACTTTGAAATTGAAATGTCCCTCAGAAAAGGGCTCAGTTCACGTCTGATACCCTGTTTAAACCAAACTCCCGTACAGACGGGTACATTTCACTCATCTATTTACGTTTTATAATTTAATATTCAGTTGTAGCAAGTTAACGAGGTATATTAATGATTTTTTACTTTTACTAGTTTCAAGTAGGACTACAATAAGTGAATCTGTCTAAATAACGGCGTATGATGCCCAAATTTATAATAATTCGATTGCCTTTTAATGAATACTTTCTCGCATAAGTATTTATAAAAATAATAAATTCATAAAATGAGGTATCTACGCCTATGGTAGATCAAACAAAATTGTCGGCAAGGGTTTTTATAATCTGCAATTGATATCGGAAGAACTATACTACACTATAATCACAAACATGTTTTATAACTGAATCAGCACCCAATCGGCTAGCTTTCCTAATTTTTATTTTTAAATTGAATTATAAAATATTGAATCTGGCGTTTGTCAGAGTTTCCTCAAAATTCTCAATTTTTCGAATTGTCCAATTGAGGCACATTGCATAATAAGCAGTTGCCATATCTGGCCAAAATACAAAATTTGCTTCTTTATGAACAGAATTTCCTAAAGGGCAAATGTATTCTGAAGAACTACCACGAGAAGAAATCGTCAATCATACCAACATTTTCGAGTTTAACTTTGTGTATCTTTTTAAATACATTTCTTAATTTACCTCCTCGCATTTCTGACAATAATAAGTCTCATTATTCGCTGTTTCATTCTAGTTAAAAGTAACTTCCGAGGTCTGGCTATTGAATAACGAGACTGCGCACCTAAAGGGCGCCCTAGACGGGTGGGGTAAAAAACGAATAGTGTGTTAGGTATCTAGATATCTTCTCTATGCACGTTCCAAAACACGTTTCCGTTACTATTAAGGTATTTGTGCAATAGCGGTTTGAAACGAACGTGTTTTTTTCTCGTAAAACCATGTGTGACAGTCTCAAATTTCTCATTAAATAGAAAAAAACTCCGACTGAGTGATATAAATTGTTGCAAGAGACCTATGGAGACAATTCTCTATCTCGTGCTCGTGTTTTTGAGTGGTGTAAGCGCTTTAGTGAGAACCGAGAGAGCACTGAAGATGACCCGCGCTCAAGTCGCCCTATGACTGTTTCAACACCGGAAACAGTGACCAAAATCAACCAAATTGTGCGTGCTGATCGTCGAATGAGCATTCGGATGATTGCCGAGGCTGTAAACGCCGATAAAGAAACGATAAGAAAAATTTTACACGAGAAATTGCACATGATAAAAGCCTGTGCGAAGTTGGGACCAAAAGCTCTTGCGTCACCGGATCTGCTCAGATTTCTTTTAATGTTTAGAAAAAGATCTGCTTTAAAAGGGACCCGATTTGAGTCGATGGAAGCGGTAAATCAAAAAACGGCAGCGCTCCTAAAGGTCCTCACCAAAGAAAACTGCTTTGATCAATGGAAAAAACGTATGGAAAGATATTGAAGGGGAGCATTTGAATGTAGAATAATTTTTTAATAATCAATCTCTTTATTTGTTAGCGAGACCTCGTATGACTCGTCGTCGATGATTTGCAAACTAAGCATGCGAAAACTCGTTGTCACTTCTGTTATGATTTTTGTTCCATTTCTTACTTCTCAGAATATTTGAATGCCGATTTTATTGGTTTTTGAACTACTTTTTGTTCTTTTAGAAGGTTGCTTACATATTTTTCATGGATTTTGAATATATTCCACTTTTAAAAATTTATATCGTATATTATGAGTGCTAAATACAAAACCGACATCGTTTTCAGACCCATTGATGCTTTTGTAAATTAGCAGCTGATATGAAATAATAGAAATACTTACTTTTGTCGCAAAACTTTAACAAGGTACTGCTCAAAAAAGACTTATAACAAGATATTCTATTAGTGAAAATATTTATACATTCGACAAAACAGTTGCAAGAATTCATTGACGAACTGTTCAATTCAATTTTTGAAAGTTTCCTCTAGTTATGTAGCAATTTATGTAAAAGTGTGGTAAATTTATTGGGGTATAATGACCTGTACGAATCGAGATTTTGTTTCCATTGTTTAGCAGTTAGCATTGTGATGATGAAGGCGTATTTCCCGTGAGATTTGAAAAAAAAAACAATAAATCTGATTCATACCATGAATTTGTTAACGAAAAGAAATTATCAACCCTTTCCTGATGTTTACATAGCGTAAAAATGTAGGTTAGTCTGAAGTACTAAAAATTCCCAACTTGTTAGGATAAATCCAAGTATTTAAAAAAAAATTCTATCAATACAAAATATTAACGAGTGTGTAATTTACATATAATAATAAGGAAAAACTGGTACTGCCCTCAATATTTTCTCAGAAAACCAAAAAATATTTTAAAATTAGATAATATGTGTCACTATTTATGTTTTTATTTTGTTTGAAACTCAAAACGACTTTTAAAAGACTGTGCTATTGATTCAAAATACACAAAACTTTAATTGTGACATATTTTGATTTAATTTTTTTAAATAAAGGATATAAATTTGATCATAAAACCACAACCGAGGATACTTTAAAAAACTGGAAACTTTCGATATGTGGATATATCGGCGAAGTACAACATCAACTTGGAAGGTATGCAGACACTAGGGACAGATACTAGGGAAACTAGAGTATTTTGGCCACATACTAAGACATGCCAAATTCCGTCTTTTGCAATTGATCTTCTAAGTAAATAGTAAGAGGGGACCAGGGAGAAGAGGGCACTCATCGTTGCACAACGTCTGCCAGTGGTTTAGAGAGTCACCTATTGATCTGTAAACAAGATAATAACGTCCTTTGAAGGTTACAAAAATTCCCATAGAGAAAAAAATTGGTATGAATGTTCGGAATACTATTATAAATGAATTGTGAAAAGTCCCCATCAATCTCCCTTGTGCAAAAATAGGTTTTCCGCGTTTTTCAGCTGAATGGTGAATTTTACAGCAAAAATAGTTCAAACAAAAATTGTAGATCATCCGATTCTCTACAAAAAATGTATCAACACTTTTTTTTATAAGTATTACCATTTCCGTGATATAGCGGTTGAAAGAATTGAAGAAAATATTTTATTTGTAATATGAACCGTTATACGAGTAAATATATGAGTCCCTATGTCTTATAGATACCTGCTTTGTTTCAAAGGTCTCATACTCAACAAAATACTGTTAGTTGTAAGCATTCCTTCTTGACTCGTGACTATCGCTTATATTTTGTAACAAAGTTTGTGCATTTTATTGTTTTTTAAAAAAAATGTCGCAAGTCCGCTTTATTTGTAATCAACCTTTGACTCAAAGTGGAGTTGTTACTGTTGATCCCGGCATGAAAGCATTAATTAATGCAAGTTTTGAAAGAGGTGATGAATTTTCGGAGTTCCTGAAAGACCTGTAAAAATTCAGGTGCAGTGTCGAAAAAATTATACTCGAAAAAATAGCATTGATGCCGTGAAAAGACGGCGCCAAGAAGAAGAAGCTGGTTCATCAAAAATAAGTCCTCCACGAACTAGAGCACGAGTAAGTGAAACTACATTTTGTTTCAATCAGTCTTTGTTTATTTTGCGGCAATGAATTAAATGAAGAGTTGGAGAAGAAAAAGCACTGCAGTACCGACGTAAGATTTTCAAAGTGACTACACTTTCGTTCAAAGACAGTATTCTAACTATAGTTAAAACTCGTTGTGATTATGTAGCCAAAGCTGTTGCTGCTCGAATTGAATTTGAATATGATTTAGTCACTGTCGAGGCTAAGTATCATAACGATTGCTACAATTCTTTTTTGAAATCGACCACTGGGGGCAAAGTCGGTCGTCCTCAAGATGAAGCTACAAATATTGCGATAAGGGAAATATTAATATGAATTGAAAAGTATTTGTAAAAAATCAACGATAGATAACAGAACCATTAAAATGCGATTGAAGTTGGAGTATGGTGATAAAATTATTATTACAGAAAAATCAGGATCATCAACAATTCCTATGTTTTATTGATAGTCACCATAATATTTTGTATGAAGCTTGATATTTTTTCATTTATATATTACATAATTTACACAGCATTTACACAACGTGTGCATATTCGAATAAAATATTTTTTTCAATTCTTTCAATCGCTATATCACGGAAATGGCAATACTTATGAGAAAAAGTGTGGATACATTTTTTATAGAGAATCGGATGGTCTACAATTTTTGTTTGATCTATTTTTGTTGTAAAACTCACCGTTTAGCTGAAAAACGCGAAAAACCTATTTTTGCAAACTTTAATTCGTTAGATTCCCTAATTTGACGGATGTGTAAAAGTTTAACAGCTGTTACATTAAAATATCGAGCGTAGCCAAAAAATATTAATAGTGAATTTGGTGATATTAATTGATTTTGATACAATTGTTTTGATAATTATTCGCAGTCAATGAAAATATAGAATGTCATAGCTTTCAAAAATGTTTATTTATTCCAAATGAGAAAAATCATTCTTTAGGATCTTTACATGAGTTGTTAATTTTTTTGCAAGGATCTGGTTTTTTACAGGGATCTTTACCAGGTGGAGAAGGACAATCTTCTTTCTTTTTAGGAACACGTATTCTACAGTTTGGTATTGGTTTACATCCTGGATCTTCACTGGCATCTCTCACTTTCAAAAGCATAGTCTTTTTATAATTCGAATCGATTCCAATCCAAGGTCTTATTTCTAAAACTAGAAATAAATAACTTTTGATAAAATATCATAGTATACATTGGAAATATTGTGATAGATGGAAAACAAAGATCTATATTTTCTAACTCTATTACCCACTGATAATTATTACTGAAACTATTATCTACTACCACCATAGTGACATTCAGAATTACACACTCTGGAGCTGTCCTTGAAAACCAAGTTGTTTTCTGTTCACCTGCGAAAACTCCACTATGAATATGACGATCAATAGTTCCAGAACTTGCAACGTATTGATGGTATGAAATTAGAATGTATAAAATGGGGTTCAAAAAATAAATACTATTCGAAAGTAAAGCGGTGAAAATTATAGTTTATCCCCGTTAAACTAAAAAATTTAACTCTGAAATCTTGAAAATTAAACACTCAACCTAAATTTACAACCAGTTCAATTTCCAATCCCATTAGATCATTTTTATTTTTTTGTGTTGATTCTTTTGTCCAAATAGTAAATTTCAAGATACACTTGTGGCAAGTTTGGAACAAAATCGTCGATAAAAAAAATTTCTTTTTGAGTTCTATGAATAATTATTATCCCAATAAATACAACGCCGATCTAGAGCTGGATCTTGCCCACTCTTTATGGAAGAATAAATGACGATTTATGATTTTGCTCCTGTTTTCCAGATGTTCGTCCTCATCCTCAAATATTGTCCGCAGGATACAACATTCTAATTTTTGTTCCTCATCAAGACTGTGTTACTTATCGTCTTGTAGATGGACTTCAAATGGAGCAGATGAGATGATTTGTTTCTTATTAGAATTTTTATTTTTTTAATTATAAAAATATGGGTCTGAAATTATTTAAAATTAATTTGATCGTTTCAAAACGTTATATTCATTTTAGCCATTAAAGGTATTAAAATTAATCTCCAAGGGTGTTAAAACCTGATACAGAAATGTTCATTTTAATGACATAAATATTAAGAAATTGCCACATTTGTAGATCCTTCAAGTACAACCATTCAAACTTAAAATCGACCGAAACCTCGCAATTCAAAGATCGATCTTCTTGAAAATTTGGAATTAAGTTTATCTCACCCTCTTCTTCAAACCTGACTTGGTCACAAAGTATGCTTTTTATTTTTAAGAAGTGAAAATCACCCCTTACTCCAATAAATTGAAAACTAGTGAATGAAAGCGGTAATGGGCTATAGTTATGTTTAAATATTATAAATGTTGATTGTTTGTATCATGAATTAAATATTTTGATATTTTACAGTTCACCTACTCTTAAAAACAACCCCTCATACAAAGATTATTTAAAAAATGTGATAAAAAACATGAATTTTTTTTATTTTGGATCGTAATAGGGGGATTTTTTTTCTTCAAGTATAAGAAATCTGACCCTGAATATTTTTAATAATGCAACCACCAAAAACCACCCCTCAAAATAGAAAAAATTGCAAATTACTAAATGGAAGCCCTTATCGGGGCTCATTAGGGCTCATTATGTTCAAGCACGTGAAATGATTGTTGTTTTTTTACAATGTAAGTAATATTTCTATTTTTTATATGTAACTACCCTTCAAAACTACCCTAATACAGTTATTTAAAAAACAGCTGAATATATGAAATCATTTTATTTTCGATTTTGGGTAGAAAAAATATATATAATTCAAATATAACGAACCTGATACATAAGTTTTTGATTTAATTCAACCCCTAAAACTACTCCTTTTCACAAAAATTAGGGAAAAATTGTTTTGAAAGCTTAAAGTAATGAATTTCGATGAGGAAATGAAATTGTTGCTTCTGATATAATGGAATATTTCTACAATTTTCCACCCCCTATAAATATTAAACCTTTCAAACTTCATGCTTTGATGATAATAAAAAATATTTATTTTACATATTAAATTAAGTATAAAATTAACATGATTTTTAAAGTATATAAATACAAAGGAGACATAGCACGTATAAAAGAATAAATACTCTAAAAACATCAAAAGTTAGACGTTTTGTGATTTTCCATTATCTCTAGAAAAATGAATTCGGTTTTTTAATAATAACTCTGCTCCCTTTAAGCTTTTTGCATTCATCCATGCATCATTTTGAAGGGAATTTCATAAGCTACACAACCATGAGAGTGGCAAAATTCACATTAAACAACTTTTTTCAAAATATAAGTGTTTCAATTTACCGACTTTTTTTTTCAAATTCGAGTTACTTAACTTATTTTCATCATAACTCGCTTAATTTTAATGCTAGACGGTTTTATAAAAGCTCATTTTAAAGGTTTGAAAAAGTACTTTAAAGATATTTATTACAGTTTTTTATGAAAAATCGATCGTTTTTCTGTTATTTGAGCTCAAACCTCTACATAAATTTACAAAAAAGAAAAAATTGGCTTTCAGTGACTTAAGTTGCTGAATATTATTTGAAAAATTTAATTTAAACTGACTAATTTCTTTGTTTTTTTATAAGCTTCAATTTTGATAAGAATAGTTTTTTCCTGAAAATGCGTAATTTTCGAGTTTTTCGTGAAAAAATGTTAAAAAACGTGTTTTTTTTTGAATTCTCAATAGCGAATAACTCAGAAATTATTTCAATTCTCTATGGATTCCCGGTATTATTTTGAAATTTTCAATTTCCACCCCCGAGTAAGGGTGGTATTCACCCCTGGGGTATAAGTATACATTGGCACCAAATCAGATTTGTTATTTGCACAATTTTTGAGCTTCTGTCAAAATTTCAAACTAATCCACGAAGGTCTTTAAAATTTCTAGATGATTTGCTTGGTTCACCGTACTATTTGTTGAGGTCGACTTGATTATGTCCTGACTCAATCTCGAGAATTTGGTGTTGTACTTGGATAGCCCCTTACAACAACTGGACAAATTACCTGTTGAGGTAGGAGCGATTGCTCTTAATCTAGATTATTTTCATCAATTACTAGTATTATTAAACATCTCGTTTAATATAAAGGTCAAAAGGAATGGAGAAGATTTGTAAAATAAATATAAGATACTTACTATTCAGTTTCAGAAAGTTGAGCGGGATTTTGGCATTATATAATTTCGTAATATTTTTTGTTGGAGAAAATTTAAAGGTATAAGCGACACTTTTTCTTGCAATGTTCGTACAGACTCTTAAATTTTGCGATATTGACATTTTTACAAAAAGATTTGGAATGACGTTAAAATTTTATAACTTCATTCTAATAAAAGAAATACGTCAATCATCGCAGACAAAAAATAAACGATATCTCAGTGCAAGCTTCCACACACTACACTTGACTGCTTACCTCCTTAATGTGTATATATCAAATAAGGACAACATGAAGCTTAGTGTTTTCATAATCTTCTGATTAAATCTTATATTTAAGCATCAGTAAAAATAATTCAAGCTGATCTTCAGTCTAAACCAAGTTATTTTATAATGTCGAGGATTATACATCGTCAAGGTAGTTTAAAATAGTATTCTAGTTAAACTATAAATCTGGCCGGTCGGTAGTGAGAGCGATAAAAACGCGTGATCGGCTCATGGGATGCTAGTGGTACCTTTTATAACGATTCGTATTGGCTGAAGCAATGTCTGAGAAAGTCAAGTTCACACAGCTGCACGTTACATTAATTCATTATTATTATATTCTAAAAATTTTACATTAATAATTATTTTAAGCTTTTGTTTTATTATGTTATTTATTTACTTTGATAAAAATTGAAAATTAAACTACATTTCTAACATGCGCTTTTACACTAAGAATTAAGTGACTGTATAATAGCGCATGTTAAACATGTACTTTTAATTTTTATTATTCTTTAATATGTGGTATTATAGTTATGTTATACATTGACTATCCTCTATTTTAAAATAAATTTTATTGTTAAAAGTGGCTGTGATATTCATGGAAATAAATTTAAATTGTCTATTTACGTTATTCAATCTGAAGAACAATCATTTCTAAACGCGTCATTGCTTTAATACTTTTAGAATTTTGACAAAATGCCTCTGAGGATACAAAGCATAATAAATATTTATTATTTATAAAAACTGGAGCGATTTTTCTCATTGCAACCAAGTTATTGAACGAAATATTAATTTTGAAAACAATATGGTGCGGGCAGAAATATTGGCATTGGTTAAAGAGAATCGGTCATTAGTACAAAGATATGTCGTTGATGAGATGGCCAAAGAGAAAAATAAAATTACGTTTTATACGATTGCCACCTTACCATTGTGAATTCAAGACAATTGAACTCATATGGGCACAAATCAAGGGTGAGGTGGCAAGGAAAAACACAACATTTAAAATTAGTGATGTCCAAACTTTATTTACTAAAGCTTTAAATAATGTTACCCAAACCAATTGGAGTAAGGCAATCCAACATGTCCGCTTTTTTCGAAATAAAATGTGGGACATTGGTAATTTAATGGAAAAACAAGTGGAACCTCTAATAATAAATTTAAGAGCTGATTCTTCCTCGTCGGAATCAGATTCCGATTTAGATTAAAATAAAAATTCATCCGCCCTTATATCCCTCTCAACCACCTTTTTTGAAAACAAAGAATTTATTCAGGAAAGGACCTTGTGTTGTTTATAAAGATTATTATTATTATTATTATTATTATTATTATTATTATTATTATTATTATTTTTTTTTTTTTTTCTTTTCTCGGGGGCGTAGCCAGTGCACGCACTAGGACAAGAGGCCCCCCTGAACCGCCCTATTGCCACCGTGGAACCGTTTAACTTTCCATTCGTGGACTCTGCCAGCTACCATCTCTGATGCAAAGGTAATGTCTGGAATGGATTCACCCCACCCGGGCCTTCTGTATGTGGTTGTAGATCCTGTGTTGACCACCAGGAGATTGAGTCTCGCTGCCATCTCAAGTATGAGCCTTCCCCTTGTATTGGTGTGCGGCATTCCCCATTCGGTTGCTCGGGCATTGAAGTCTCCTGCCATTATGACCTTGTTCGGAAGTGCTCTGAGTTCGTCCTCGAGGTTTTGCAGTTTTTGACGGAGTTCTTGTGCGTCGACGTTGGGGGACAAATACACACTAACATAAGTCACATCATTTATAGTTGCCCATACTTGGTCCTCGCCTTCACCATGTTGTTCAACTTTTAGGTCGTTCGAGTTCGGTACCCATAAGGCAGCTGTATTGGTATCGTTCTGGAACCAGAAGGAGTTTTCCCTGCGGCGAAATGGTTCGCTGATGATGACGACGTTGGCTTGTAGTTCGGATACTATTTGTGGCAGCAGTTCGTGGGCTAGCCGGCTCCTGTTCAAATTACCTTGGACTACTTTAAGCATTCCGGGATTTCTTCTCTTTCGCCTTTTTTGCTGCATCTCGGTACACTTTACATTTGTAGGATCCAGTTGAGTGTCTTAAGCCATCGGCCGTCGTACCTAACTCTTTACAAAGACAGCATTCCGGCTGGTCCTTACAGTTAGCTGCTTTGTGCCCGGGCTTGCCGCACCTCCAGCATAGAGCACTTCTGTCAGGGCCGT
The DNA here is from genome assembly GCF_026250575.1 of Diorhabda carinulata. Taxonomy (NCBI): domain Eukaryota; kingdom Metazoa; phylum Arthropoda; class Insecta; order Coleoptera; family Chrysomelidae; genus Diorhabda; species Diorhabda carinulata. The sequence continues at coordinate 23,982,733 of NC_079463.1, forward strand.
TGCAGTTTTTGGATGTGTGACCATACCCTTGGCATTTATAACACCGTGCAACGGTCGTGTGCAGCTTTACTTGGCAGTATACACATCCCACCAGCAACCTTCCTTTGTGAAGTAGAGCATTAGCGGCTCCCTCGTCCAATTCCACTGTGGCTGTACGTATTTCTCTATGATTCGGTTTGGATATACGTATTCTAAGTTCGCCTGTCTGCCCCACTGCTCGAATTACAGCATCTTTGACTTCGTCCATCGTGGTGAGTGAATCGAGGTCTCTGACTTCAACGGTTGTTTTCGGAACCAGGTCTCTAACAGAGAGATCTTTTCCTATTACTTCCTGGATTCTCTCTCGGAACGTGCTTCTGCCTTGTGTACCTTGGCTCAGTTCAACCAGTACATGCCCATCTGCTGTCTTTCTTATACATTTGACCTCCGTTGCGTTCTCTTCTTGTTTGACTGTAGTCCGGAGGGCTTTTAGCACATCCGAGTATGTGATGCTTTCGGTTGGCTTGATCAGTACTGCGGTATTTCTTCTATTTGGGCCCTTTGCCTGCACTTTTGCGTTATGTGGAGTCTTCTTTCTTTTGCTTGTGACGAGAGTCCAGTCTTCGTCGGCTGTTGCTTCGCCCGCAGGTAACGCCGAGTCCGTAACGTGCGCAACACTTCTCCTCTTTCCTCGCTTAAAGGCACCGCCTTCAGGAGTCTCCGAGGCACCCCTCTTTTTCTGCGGCGTTCGTTGCTGTGACTCACTGCTCATCAGTCGAGTCCTCATCGTCGGCTGGTTTACTTTGGACAACTCTTTCTTGAAAATTTCTTGAGACTTTCTCAAGGCTCCTCCGTTGTACTTTAGACCACCCATGTATTCCAGTGCCTTTGCCATGGAATCCTTGATTGCCATCGGTGCATTCTTCGGTAGTGCGTTACTCATTGTTTGGATTGCCTTGTCCAGAGTTAGAAGTATTCTTTGCTGTTCCTCCAAAAGTGCCATCATAGCCTGCCATCCTGTCATCCAGGGAGGTAACTCTTCGAAGACCTCTGGCTCTTTTGTCTTCGTTGTGGGCGACGAGCCTCCTTTCGTTACTGTTTCAGTAGCAGCTTCATTTAAGACGACACCAGTGTTAACACCTATGGATCCTTTTCTGCGTGCGGGTGGAGTTCTCGCAAGTGACGATCTCCTCACCGAAGGGTCTGTATTCTCCTTCCAGCCGTATCCACCGGACTTCTTATCATCTCCTGTCGTTTTCGCATGTGACTGGCCCCCCCCAGAATCCGTGGGGCCTGCACCGACCACCGGGGCTTTTACCCGATCGGAATCGGTGGTGAGACTGCCGTTGCCGGTACTCACCTGGGGTACTATTTCTTCCGTTTTACTTCCCATGCTACTTTGCCTTAAGACATATCCCTCTCGCTTCAGCCTTAGTAGCGATCTCCCTCCACCGGGGTTGGGTACCCGATCTCGGTTGAATCATCCTACTAAGTTACCAGGGTCTGCGCGCGGAGCAAGCGAGTAGGAATTGACAGAAGAGGCTATGTTTTGCGCTTTACTGCCCTTGACCCCATTATTATTATTATTATTATTATTTTTTATTTTTTTCTCGGGGGCGTAGCCAGTGCACGCACTAGGACAAGAGGCCCCCCTGAACCGCCCTATTGCCACCGTGGAACCGTTTAACACATAATCTTCGCCGGTGACGGGCTGTCTTTTCTTCATCTCGTTTTTCTTGTTTCCTACCTCTCCCTTCCTCTGTTGAGACAGAGATTAGGAGTTCGGATATTCAGTTGTTAGTCGTTTTCCAGGCAGCCGTCCGACTTCTTTTGCTGCAGTACTAATTATTATTATTATTATTATTATTATTATTATTATTATTATTATTATTATTATTATTATTATTATTATTATTATTATTATTATTATTATTATTATTATTATTATTATTATTATTATTATTATTATTATTATTATTATTATTATTATTATTATTATTATTATTATTATTATTATTATTATTATTATTATTATTATTATTATTATTATTATTATTATTATTATTATTATTATTATTATTATTATTATTATTATTATTATTATTATTATTATTATTATTATTATTATTATTATTATTATTATTATTATTATTATTATTATTATTATTATTATTATTATTATTATTATTATTATTATTATTATTATTATTATTATTATTATTATTATTATTATTATTATTATTATTATTATTATTATTATTATTATTATTATTATTATTATTATTATTATTATTATTATTATTATTATTATTATTATTATTATTATTATTATTATTATTATTATTATTATTATTATTATTATTATTATTATTATTATTATTATTATTATTATTATTATTATTATTATTATTATTATTATTATTATTATTATTATTATTATTATTATTATTATTATTATTATTATTATTATTATTATTATTATTATTATTATTATTATTATTATTATTATTATTATTATTATTATTATTATTATTATTATTATTATTTTTTTTTTTTTTTTTTTTTAAATAACGACTTGTCACACTTCCTCAGCAATTTGCTGGGAAACATTCACCACCTCTGCGGAGTCCTGCTTTGCAGAGAGGCTCGGACGGTTGGAGTGTCCTTCTAGTCGTCTACGGCCCCTTTTGTCACTTATGGCATCGTTCCTGGAACATACTTCATGAGTGACGGGCTATCAGTGGTTTCCTTTTACCCTACGTCTCCCTTCCCCTCTCGGGATTAGGAGTTCGGGTTCCTTTCTCTCTGCTGTCTTTGCCTTTCATCTTTTTCCTTGTTGCTGAGAATACTCTTAGCCAAGTTCTGCACCAATTTCCAGTTCTCTGTGCTGTCAAGCATCTTCTCTACAATGTTGTCTGGAGTGAGCTCGCATTCCAGCTGTCTGTAAGTCCTGTCTCTGACCTCTCTCCACTTGTAGCATACGAAGATGGTATGTTCGGCGGTGTCTACGGCGGCACAGTATATACATCTATCCGTGGTGTCTTTTCTGAACCGTTTAGCATAGCATCGAAAGACGCCATGTCCTGTTAGGACCTGTGTCAGGTAGTAGTCTACCTGGCGGTGCTCGCACTTAACCCACGGCTTGATGTCTGGTATTAACCTTTTGGTCCATTGGGCCTTTACTGTCTCACCTTCCCATCTAGTTTGCCATGTTGTGAGGGAACTTTCTCTAGCTTCGTTGCTATTCTGTAGCGATTTGTACTTGGATGTTCTTTCCTGGGCTAAGAGGTCAATGGGCACCGTAGCCGTAATTACTTGGAGTGCTACTCCAGACACAGTTCGGAAGGCGGAGGCTACTCGCAACAGCATGTCTCTTTGTGCTCTATTGACCGTAGTAAAGTGCTTTTTTCTCATAAGCGCTTTTTGCCATATTGGGGCTCCATATAGGACAATATTTTGCATAGCACTACACAACACTGCTCTTTTGCTTTGCCTAGGACCTCCTACGTTTGGCATAATCCGAGCAAGTTTGGACACCCTTTCTGTAGCTTTCTTTGTTACTGTTTCTACATGTTTGCCAAAATTTCTACTTTCGTCAATGGTTATACCTAGGTATCTCAAGTTCTTTGCTGGCTTTATATTGACTCCGTCTACGCTGAAGCTTATTTTCTCCCTCTTTTGTTTACCCTTTAGTAGGATTGCCTCAGTTTTGTGGGGGGCAAGAGCAAGCTTGTTGTCTCTCATCCAGGTATTTATTTTTTCCAGGCACATGTTGGTGTTAGTAACCAATGTCTGTTGGCTTTCTGCTCCGACTATCAGCGCCAGATCGTCAGCAAATCCTATTGTTACAGCATTACGAGTTAGTTCTAAGCTCAGCACGCCGTCATATAGTACATTCCATAGCAGTGGGCCTAGGACGGAACCCTGGGGAACACCTGACGTAATATCCATCTCCCTATTCTTTTCTAATTGCAGCTTTCTGTTTCTTAAATAGTTAGAGACAAGGTTTATTAGATATGTCGATATATTCCTTTTTTGTAGCTCTTTGATAATCAGGCTGTGACATGCAGTGTTGAAAGCATTCTTAACGTCAATTGTGACAAGGGTGCAGAATCTACTTTTGAACTCCGTTACAGTATTCAGTGCAGCTTCTACAGCCTGGATCGTGGATTTCCCTTTTTGAAAGCCATACTGACACATGTGCAACCCTCCTCTGTCTTCAAGCTCATCTTGTAGTCTTCCCCGTATGAACGCTTCTAGTAACTTGCTCAAGGAATTTAACAGACAGAGTGGTCTGTAGGAACTAGGTAACTCAGCTGGCTTTCCTGGTTTTAGTATTAAAACCATCTTTGCAACTTTCCATTCATTTGGAAATTCCTGTTTTTGAAGTAGTTTGTTCATCATGCCTAATAACCAATCTGGGGCACAATCTGCTACTATTTTGATAGCCTTAGGGGGAATTTGGTCAATTCCAGGTGATTTTCCACATTTGATACTTTGGGCTACCTTCCTTAGCTCTTCTGCTGTGAAGGGTGGGGCTGGAGCTTCCTTTTCAGGGTATCTCCACTTATCATTTCCGGGTGGAAACAGTACTGCCACGATTTCGGATTTCTTTTCGATGTCAAGCTCATAGGGTTTTAGAGTATTAAGCTTTTTTGCTACTAGCTTATACGCATCTCCCCATATATTATTATCGAGTTCTTTGCATATGTCGTTCCAGTATTTCTTCTTTGATTCCTTAATTAGGCAGCAGAGTTCCCTTCTATTGGTCTTGTACGCCTCTTTCATTGCTTCAATATCGTCTCGATTTGGGTTGTTTCTTCTCGCCGCACGTTGTTGTACCCTTCTTAATCTGTTGCATAGTGACCGTTTTTCAGCAATGTTTTCATTCCACCAATATGATGTTTCAGTCTTTAGAATTCGATTTTGCGTGCTGTTCTTGCTTGCCATCTGTATCAGCTTGGTTACTATTTCATGACTCATTTCATCTGGAGTAATGGTAAGCAACTCTATGCAGGCTTTAAAGGCGGTCCAATCAATAAGGGGCCTTATTGAAGTTGTTTTGGTCTTCGCTCTATCTACTTTAATTTCGAATGCGATATATCTGTGCTCTGTCAGTGTTTCGGTATCAAGTATCTCCCAGTTGGTTACTCTTTGAGATACACGATTGGTTGCTATGGTGACATCAATAAAGGACTCGCTATCTCCTCGGATAAATGTGGGCTCATTTCCAGTATTCAGAACCACCAAATCGCGAGCGTTGATCCATTCCACCCAGTATTGACCCTTTTCATCGGTTACAGGTGATCCCCACATTGGGGACTTGGCATTTAGGTCTCCCAGAATAATGGCATCACTGTTGTTCGTTATGTGCTCCATTATACTGTCCACCTCAGTTTTGTAGTCTTCCATGCTGATGTTTGGGGATATATAGCAACATATCAGCTCAAGATCTTTGAGTTTGATAATTACGTGACCATCTCCGACTACGTGGTTTATTACGCTAAGCTTTTTATTTAGAAGTAGGACCCCCACATTATGCCTGCTGTCCTTGATCCAGTTTGCTTCTTTGGTCCTTTTTTTGTTCGGTTCCCCAGTTACCATAATATCAATACCTTGCTGAACTGCGGTGGCATACGCCATGTCTTGGGCTGTATAGGCACGTCCAACGTTGGCTTGAAGTATTTTAATATTGAACACTAAAGTTTTGACCGCGTGCAGTGCTGAGCCTGCGTCTGGTGTCACTAATTGCTTTTGATTTTTCCTTTACAAGCTTAAGGTAGTAAGGGCAAGCAGTCTGGTCAGCTCTGTGACCGTCTTTTTTGCATGTTAGGCAATAGCTTTTGTTAGTACAGTCTTTGGCCTTGTGGTTATCTTTGCCGCATTTAAGGCACATCTTCGAGTTATCGGTTCCTTTGCATTCATTGGTGCGGTGGCCAAACTCCAAACATTTGTAACACCTGGTGATTTTGACCCTTGCTCGGACCTGGCACGGTGCCCACCCTATTCTCACAGTATCCATTTTGAGTAATTCGCTGGCCACTCTTCTTTTGACCGCAAGTGTAGCAGTTTGGTTTCCCCTCTGGTTTGGTCTGCAAGAGAGCACTCGGACGTCATCTTCTTTTGCGTTTGCTACGCTTTTCCTGACATCTTGCTCTATCTGTTTTGCGTTCATATCTCCGTCTATGTCCGAGATATGAATAATGTCTTCATCTCTTTTAATTTCTACCTGGGTATCTTTATCCTTGTCCATTATAGCTTGTCTGAGGGCGGTTACTTGATTTTTTTCTCCAAGTATCTCCATAAGGACATCACCCTTAGCGGTTTTCTTAATGCCTTTTACCTTAACACCCATCTCATCTATGTTCACACTACTCTTGATCGAACGGAGTATGTCAGCATATTGCTTTCCTTCAGATTTGATTATAATCTTCTCTGTTGTCGTCGCTGGTCCTCCCTTACTTGACTTAGGTGCTAGTCGGCTTGGATCTCTAGGTATAATAACTTGCACTTTGACCTCAGATCCTCTGAAGATACCTTCTGCGCACTTTCTAAGGTAGATTTTATCAATTTTGCCGAAGGCTACTACTTGAATTTCCGTCACTCCATGGTTTTGAACCTCTGCTTGCAGTTTGCCTAGCAACTGATATAGTTGACCCATGTCGTTTTTCCCTTCTGGGTTGACCTTGTACGGCAGCATGTACATGGTTCTTGACCTTGCTCCATTTTTGCCTTTGCTGAGTATGACCTCGGTGTTCGTCCTCACATATTCAATACACCCTTCCTCAAGTTCTTCGCACATAAGGCTTGTTATTTCCGGAAAGTTGCATTTTAGGTCGCTTTCCGTAGTGGTGGTCAAGGTTACATCAGGGTCTGCTACTATTACCAGGTCTCCTCGAAGCTCTCTAAGCGATCCCAGCTCTGTAACAACGGTGCTTTGGTAGCAGCTTTCTGGCCACTCGAGATGTATTACCTCTTCTAGCCCTGTCCATCCTTTTCTTGCTGTTATTTGCGTCTCAACCCTGGTACGTATTTCATTTGTAAGATCGAGTAACTCTCGTCTTATGTCGGTTTCATCAGCTTGGACTCCTATACTTTGTCTTGCGTAGCTAGGATTATTGTCCTCTGGTTTAGCTAAATTATTAGCAGTTTTGCTCTTACCTGGCGATGATTGCTCAGTGTTGTTTCGCACCATCTGCGTGTGTCTGATGTTTAAAACATCCATTCTTCTGTTCAGGGTTGCCATTATGCTTACGAGCTCTCTCGTTATTGCCTTGATTTCAGTTTTTGTCTTTGTACTCACTTTGACTTCATTTTTTAATTCGTCGACTTTTTTATTAAGACTACCCAAGGCGGTCATAGCAGCAGTCATCTCTTGGCTAGTATCATCCGGGATATGCTTTCCATGTGAGTCTCGCTTTCGTTTCTTTTTGTCTGGACTGGTATTTTTTGCCAGTCCATCGTGACTGTTGTCGCTACTTGCTTCGTACGCCGTGTTACTGTGGCTCCCAGTCTTGTCATCTTGACGTGTGCCAGAGTTTGTCTCTAGGCTAGCAAAAACATCATCCGTGGCAGAGGCAGTTGAATCTTTGCGATTCATTGGTGGTGTTCTTGCCAATGAGGATCTCCTAACACTAGGGTCTGTAGTAAACATCCAGTGATACCCTGTTGGGGTCATATCTCCTTCATTTTGTCCTTTGTCTTCTAAAGACAATGCAGTTTTTTCGTCGTTTGAACTATAGCTATCCATTTATTTCTTGTCACCAGCGCTTCGTATGTAAGGGGGCGGGTCGAGTTGATTGAGAACGGGTGTACCCTCGGCTGTCGCCTACCCCAGTTCACTGAGGCCCAATCCTCGCTTAGCCAGTCCCGGAACACACAGACGGACCAGACTCGCCCGGGGCGATGTGAACTTCCGACTTCCACATTCAATACATACTACCTGATCAGGGCCCGTAGTGGCTGGCTTCCGATCCCGCGCCATCATCCACCTCGGCAGAGACTAGCTCACATCAGCATCAGCAGCTACTTCGGTGACGAACCGAAAGCAGGGCGATGCACTCCCAGCAGACTACAACGCAGAACCAATCCGGGATACAGGAAAAAAGGTAGGAAGCCCCCTAGCCCTCGTAAACTAATAGCGTCGGAGGAGGAAAATCTTCTAGGAATAGTGGGGTTTTTTGGGAAGAGTCCACCTTGGGAGTGGGGTGGATCTCTAGCTAGGGTACCTCGGGCTTGCCACACCCGTAGTCGCAGTGCGACCCCCTGAGGGCATTATTATTATTATTATTATTATTATTATTATTATTATTATTATTATTATTATTATTATTATTATTATTATTATTATTATTATTATTATTATTATTATTATTATTATTATTATTATTATTATTATTATTATTATTATTATTATTATTATTATTATTATTTGTATTGTTTTGTATGAATTTACTTTATAACCTTTGATACATTTTTATTTAATATACCATAAATTTGAAAAACCGTCTAGCTATTTAAGCTTAGGGAAAACAAAATTACGATTAAAATAATAATTATATATATTTATAGATACTTTTAAAAAAATCAAAGCAACGTGTGAAATATGTAGGTATAACATTTAGTAGTTAACTAAGTGAACGAAGATTTTAATGTATGAATGCTATGCAATTGATAAATAAAAGTATTATTTATATGATATGATATTAAAATAAAGTATTTAAAATTCAAATAAAAATGTTAGTTTGAAAAAAGCATTTAAAATTCAATTTAAATTTGCCACTAAATATCTTTTAGTGTTGTGTATGGTGTGATTCAGGCTTACAATTTCTCTCTCACGCACTATGCACGTGATTACTCTCTGTAATGAGCGGCTACACTTATACTGCCATGTGGTCTACAATAATATGAAGAAAGATAAGCATATATATATATATACAGGATGTCCCACGACGAGATAAAACTATCTGTATATGGGAAAATACTTCTAGAAAAATCATGAAAATTTGTACATTTGGGTTATCGAGTACGATCTTTTTAACTAAAATATTTTCAAAGATGAACGACTTTCGGAAGAATCAGAAGTCGACTAATTTTGTTATTTTAAATAGAACACCCTATATATTAATACATTTTTGAAAACTATATAAAATTTTATTATACTTTTATTAGAAAATTTTTTTCGAAAAATGCATACTTTTTGCGTTATTAATTTTTTTGTAAAAAATTTGACTGCTGCAGACCCTTATAAAATATTTTTTTACTAAACTACCCCTAAAGATATGGAAATATTTTCTGTTCTGTTGTTTTCATCAAGGTCAGACGTATTTGCATCTATGTTGAAAACTTTTTCATTTTATACAGGGTTTGTATAAAAAGTTGTCAAAATTTAACTTCATAAATATCAAATTTCTTTTATTTTAAATAGATCCACCCCTTTTTTTCCATTTTGATGCATTCAAGGATAAAAATAAGGCAAATTCATGTATACTTTCCTATACCTTAACCTTGACGTTATCCAGATATTAAATGTTTTCTGTAAATTTTATCTTGTCAATGTCCCCGATACGTCAATACTCACAGACAACGTACTCGAGATGCAATTACTACTGGATAAAATATGCAACAAAAACCAAGTGCATGGCAATAAGTAGAAATGCAATTTCAAGTACCCAACTGTATATAGATAACAAGCCTATCGAGCAAGTGAAGACGTTTAAATATCTAGGGATAACTATAAATGAGAAATGGGACCCTCAGCAGGAAATTAAATGCTGCATTGAACACGCAAGATAGGCATTCATTAAATTTAAACCAATGTTGTGTAACCTTTGACCTAGAATGGTCAAATGTTATGTGTGGTTAATTTTACTGTACCGCATGGAAACATCGACATTACAGATATCGTCCATAAATAAACTAGGAGCCTTCGAAATGTGGACCCTTCGAAGAATGTTGCATGTACCATGGACAGACATAGTGAGGAACGAGGATGTACTAAGAAGAGCAGGGACTGAGAGAGAGCTGTCCAATTTGATCAAAGTGCGAAAGGTTGAATACTTGGGTCACGTTCTTAGAGAAGAAAGATATACAATACCCCAATTGATCATACAAGGAAAGATCGAAGGAAAGAGAGACGTAGGCCGAAGACAAATGTCATGGCTTCGCAATATAAAACACTGGATTGGCAAAAATAACACCGGTGAGCTGTGTCATGTCTGACCATAAGATAATAATCGCTAACGCACTGTAGGTGCAAGGCAGTAGAAGAAGAAGAAGAGGGGATCAAGCATCCATTGAGGTGATGATGAAGCGTTAAAATCTATTACCCTTGTACCTTTCAGGCACTAGTTACAGCAGCTGCCCGATACAGAAAGGATTTGGTTTGATTCTATACAGAGTCAAATAGAGTGGTAATTCAATTATTTCGCTGGTTTATAATTCAAATATGTACTTAGAAGTAAAAGCGTCGAGTGTATCTACATAACTGATAATAAAATAATCGGTTTTCTAATTTCTCTGTTTTATTTTCCAGATTGCACTGCAGGATGACGTTCAATATATGGTTATTCTACGTTCTATTAAATTCTTCAATCGCATCTATATGGACGGCATTTGCTCCTACTTTAAGATATCCTCTTTCGGTCCCTATGAATAAGATTATTTTAGTAAATACCACCTGCGATTCGGAAAATTTCAATGTATCTGTGTTAATGCAATCGCCGTTCAAAGGACTAATTTTTGCAAAAGATTTTGCACAAGAGTGCAAATCTGTAGGTAAGTTATATAGTTGAGTACTAAATTAACCAATAAGGGATGAGGGATTTTATATCTAACTCTCTCAAAACTTTCAATTGATTCAAAGATAAGAATATTTGATAATTTTGTACTTAGTATACGATTGTGATTCGTAATATGCTCGACAATAATCGATTTATCTTAAGTCTAAAGAATCTAAAAATGATTCTTGAATAAAACTATAAGATTGCTCAATTATTTTCCATCCATATTTTTCAAATATATTATTGCGTCCTTTCAGTTACTTAACGACTGCTTTGAAATATCATTTGATTCATTATTGAACTTTCAACCTATGCTGTTAGAAATATTTGTTAGTCCTCTTGTAAAAGCAGAATCAGGAGTTTAGCAAGCGTTTTTCTTGAACATACTATCCATTTATGCACCGAAAGATAACAAGCCAAAACCAGACCGAGAGGACTTCTACCACCAACTCCAGGACACAATGAACCAACAATAATCCTCGGTGACTTTAATGCCTGCCTTGGCAATGAAATAATCATAATCCCAGTGAGTGACGCCTATTTATTTACTCGTGTAAATACCGTTTAAAAGCAGTGTTATTACACAATGGAAATTTAAAACCATCTATACCAGTTGCTCATTCTGTGAAGATGAAAGAAGCTTATGAAAATATTCGCTTGCTTTTAGACAAAATTAACTACAACAAATATAAGTGGCAGATATGTGGGGACCTGAAAGTGGTTCGAATTTTAATGGGACTTCAGGAAGGGCTCACGAAACATTGCTGTTTTCTTAGTCGATGAGACAGTGGGGCAGTAGATCAACACTATGTGAAAAAATTTGGCAAGCAAGAGGTGAGTTTTAACCGGGATCTCAAAATGTTAAGTTTATACCTCATGTAGATCCCAAAAATGCCCTCCCTTCACATTAAACTTGGATTGATGAAAAACTTTATAAAGAGGGTGATGGATTCAAATACCTTAGAGAAATCTTTCCTCGATTGAGTGATGCCAAATTAAAGGAAGGTATTTCTATTAGACCACAAATAAGAAAATTGCTGGTCTTAATTTTGAACAAAAGCTCACCAGACAGGAACTTAGAGCGTGGAAGGCATTGTTAATGTAGTGAGGGGATTTTTGGGCAACAATATGAATCCAAACTACCAACAATTAGTTGATGAACTTCTAGACGCCTACAAATCCCTTGGTGCTCGAATGTCATTGAAAATTCAATTCCTCCATTTCCATCCGACATTTTTTCCCGAAAATTTGGGAGCTATCAGTGATGAGCAGGGTGAAAGGTTTCCACCAAGATATTAGAACAATGGAAATTCGGTATCAAGGACGATGGGATTCGGCCGTGATGGGTGATTACTGTTGGTTTTTAAAAAGAGAAAGTGTAACCCATCATAAAAAGAAAAAAGTAGAGCTAATTGATATTTAAAGTGATTTTTTTTTCAAGTTTTTGTTTTTAATAGAGGTGAGTCATGCTTATTAGATATAAACTATAAATATTGGCAATATATACGATTTAAAAAATGTGAAATTAGTTCTTTAATAAATATTAAATATTTTACCAATGAATATGGTTCTCTAAAAGTAACTTAAAAACTTTCATGTAGCAACTCTTGTAGGAACCCATTTTGCAAAATAACTGAAAATAATAAGGTCTAATAATATCCAACAAATAACTTCACAAACCACACAGAAACTTGAAGCACAAGTATTTGTTTATCCCACTGTGTCCATTTTTAATTTAATCCGTTCGATTCCTCCATATATATATGGACAGTTGGTATGGGAAAAAACGTCCCCACGTTACGATGCCGACAATATTCATTTTCTCTCTCGTTCGAGACACTTTATCCATACTACGCATGCTTGAGAATGCGCAGAACCGAGCTGGAACCTCATAGGATAAAGAAATTGTAGCCATTCTATCTTGCTTAGACGGAACAGCTTCCACTTATAAAAACTGTCCATATTAGTATTTTATATAAGGATTCCTCAATTTGAATTGACAGCAAAAACTGATAGTATTTGTGATAGTCACTGTTTATAATAAAATATTTTTTTCGTAATCAGAAAAGAAATAATTAAATTAAATAGAAAAGAAAGGTATCTAAGTGAAATAATCCTTCATCATCATTATCATCATCAAGCCTTTCAATCCCATGTGGATTATGGCTATCGCTTTTGGCGCTTTAAATCCTTTTTTTTAGGTGAATTACTCCTCGTTTTGTAATTTTTATTTTCTTTATAGTTTGTCGTTTGTTTTGGCTGATCATTTCAATTGGTTTCTTCTCTCATTATATGCCCAGTTGAGCCTTTGTGGTTTTATGTATCTAACTCCTTCCCCAGTTCTCTCTCTATTTCTTCGTTTTTTTTGCTCTTCTTTCTCCTTCCTGTGTTATTTTTGAGCCTGTTAAAATTTTCATTATCTTTCTTTCGGTTCTTTCAAGTTCTTCGTGTCTTTTGTTCATTACTGTTGTTTCTTAACATATGATATGGAAATTATAGTGCTTATTTCAATTACTCATTGTGGATATAGAGAGCTTTTTTAACGAAAATACAATTTAAGGAACATAGAATACATCCATTTTATGTATTTGCTTAAAGTTTGAATAGAATTCACTCACAAACCAAATGAAAAAAGAAATGTGGTAACTTTTTATTTTCGGTGATAACTCTATTCAGTATTTCTTTTTCAGGCAGATTTTCTGATGAGCTCAAAATTAGTTTACCAACCTCTGGTTGCGGAGTGAGACTCACATCAGTTCACACAGAAGAAGGAACATTACGAATGGTGTATTCAGTGAATCTGATCATACAACAAGATAGACATTTACGGCAAATAAGCGATCAAGAAAAAGTCGTACACTGCGATTTAAAAGATATTGACCTATCGTTTAAAAGCAAAGCTTTAATAAAAACTCTGAAGCAGGAGATCAAGGGGGGCAAATTGATTAAAAGGTATGTGCAAGTTACTTAGATAAATGTTTTGGGTAGTTGATTTGAAAAAAAAGGGTTTTTCTTATGATAAATGATAAACAGCAAGAAGAAAGCCTTCAATACAACATCATTGGAGCTACGAAAAATACCCTTCGAGAGAAGATCAAGTTTCTCTCTACCAGGTGATAGAGGGATCTATCCAGGAGGCCATGGGAGAATTGGAGAAGACAGAGCAGAGCGTAGTCTTTTCTGGCAAAAATACATTTTATCGATGATTTTTTCGACTGGCATACTGATCACAATGTTATGTAGATAGAAAGATCCACTACCCAAATTCTCAAGAAAATTACCATCAACGGTAACCATATGTTTTTAATGCCACGATGAGGACTGGCGCTGGAGTATTTAGAACTGATACCAAACGCTTACCACCACTAAGACTCTGTGCAAGTACTTTTCGAAGCACTGAGCTCTTATGTTACTGATGCAAAGATCTCGGAATGCTAACGCATGAATAACAAGTTTTTCCAGTTCTTTTTGGTTTCGGTTTCCGGAAATTCGGAAAACAAGGCAAAATTGAAAGTACTTCCGGTTTTACAAATAATTGGATTTGTTGACTTCCAATTAATCTTTTTGTACTGAATTTATGAATGAATCAAAAGTTTTATTTTGATGGACCTATTTTTAAGCGACGGTGACTTGGATGAAGAGGCGGGAGATGTACAGTGGTTAGGTTAGATTTGACAAGGTTTACTTTATCTTCGATTAGGTTAGGTTTACTTTAGCTTAGTTTATATCAATGGGCCGATAACTAAATATATTTTTCTATGGAATGTTTTTACAATAAAAAACAACTGCTTTAGCAATAAAGTACCGAATGATAAATGGATTCTGCGATTGACAAAACGTCAAACTAAGTGTAGATACACATAAGTATTTTCTTAGTGTTGTGTCAACATTTTTCACTCTAGATTAATGCTAAACAACGAAATGTATCGACGCCTAATATTTTTTAATAACGTTTTTTTAAGCTGGAATTTCTGGAACCGTTGGCGATATTCATACTGAATACACTGTTTACACTACCACTTTAACAACACTCACAATTACACTATCGTCTTCAAAGACCAAAGTTAAACTGACAGTTGACAGAAACGCGAAACGCGCGTTAGACAGTGTAATTGTAAGTGTTGGTGTAGTGGTAGTGTGAACAGTGTATTCAGAACTTTTTTTAATTTAATTTGTAGAATTGGTCGAATGAAAGATGAAGGTTGGTCCAAAGAATTAGATGGAAAACAACTACAAGATGAAATAGATGAAGCTCTATCTGCAGCAAGGGCCTGGATGGAAATTGTTTCAGAAAACGACGACGACCGAGCTTCTGATACACTTCAAGTTGGAGAAACTGCCTCGTTAATTGTCAAATCAACATTACCAGGTATTAATTATTAGATTTAGAGGGATTCTGGATGTTTAATCGTATGCAGTATACAGATATGAAGTGATTCACATTTCAAAGCAGCAATCAATGATATTAAAATACTTGTAATATTTAAAAATTTCAATTTATTTGAAATATACATCTGGGAAATTCATTTCTTGAAATCATTTGGTGTAATTTCTGCAGAAATTGAATTTTATACGGGTGTAATTTCAGATCTTTCGTAAAAATGCGACGCAAAGATGTTCTGGATACCTCAAGTTCGGCTCATCGCTTGCCAGTCGATAGACCAGGATTACGTTG
The DNA here is from genome assembly GCF_026250575.1 of Diorhabda carinulata. Lineage (NCBI taxonomy): Eukaryota > Metazoa > Arthropoda > Insecta > Coleoptera > Chrysomelidae > Diorhabda > Diorhabda carinulata. The sequence continues at coordinate 23,998,168 of NC_079463.1, forward strand.
AACTGAAGTTCTAACTTGTTGAATTGTGTCTTCTGTTCTTGTTGATCTTGGTTCCGAGAATCGAGCTACTCATCCCCACCACTTGCACAGCTCCATCTCATAACTTTCAAACGCAGCAGAGTTTGTAAAATCGTACCCCTTTCTGGCCCACCCTGTATATTGCTTTAAATCAGATTATTGATTATCAGCTCAATATGCTTCGTGAAAAAGATAGAATTTGACTTAACGTTTTATATTTGCAATAGTGTCTGAGTTTCTAGAGGGGTTTAAATTATTCATTTGGAACCATTGGAATAACGAATATTTTTTTGTTTTATTGATTAGTACTAAAATTAGGTACAATTATTATGATGATTGATGTAATCTGATAATGGAGGTGGACGGTTAATGTACGTTCATAATTTTATGATGGTTCACAAGTTTAAAATAAGATTTATTCAATTGCCTTTTTTTAGTTGGTATTGGTTGGAGGGTGATAGAATGTTTCGCTCATGACGGTCTCGGAGATTCGTCTCAAAAACTTTCGAATGAACAAGGTTGTCCAATAGATGAATTGTTGATGCCAGCTTTTATTTATGGTCCGATTAGACCGATGGCGTTGATGCAACATCAAGAGGCGATAACAAGATTTCCAGCATTCAAATTTCCCGATAGAGATCGACTTCATTTATCGTGCGGGCTGCAAGTGTGTAAAGGGGAGTGTCCCAAGGTAAATTTGATATTCATTACTATAGTTAGAAGATTTTTGGAGGCGAAAAGTTTAGTTTCAAAAACATTTTAATAATAATTAAGCAGAAACGAAAGTCATGATGTAACATACTAGGTTTCCATTCTGGATTTTTTCAACAAATCGTGCCAATTCAGTTTATATTCAATGAAAATCTATTTTCTTCTCTCTGAACTTAGGATAATCTTCAATAATGAAAATAGTGAAAACATACATTCATTCAGTCACTCTGAAGTAGTTATTCATATTTGGAATTCAGTTTAATTGAACATTTTCAACAGACAAAACCTGGCCAGGGAATGGTGAATATTTTCGAAATTATCCCCATATGAACACAATAATCAAATCGTTTTTGAAATCTACGAAAAATTTGTTCAATTGTAGATGAAGATATATTAGAAATTCCTTTTCTAATAGCTCCCCTCAAATCATCTTTGGTCTTGGAGTTTTCTGCATAAATGTAATCTATCAGGAATCCCCTTGAGAAGAAATCACATGAGTTTAAATCCGGTGATATAAGGGATCATTCTATAACTCCGTCTGCAAACTTGGGATATCCTAAATCGTTGACAGGTTCCTCGTAAATCTGGTAATACCATGGAGTCAAATATATATTTTTTTTGGGTCCAGCTTTATAGGGTAAAGTAGAGGGGGAAAGAGATGCAAATACTTTGGGCAATTTCCATTTGTCACCCTGTACATTTCTTATAATATATGAGGTGTGTTTAATTTATGAAAATTCATATAGTTCGAAAGTTAATATTTCGAAAATATGGTCTGCCGTTCTTCGAAGGCAAAAACAACCACTTCCCTGGCTTAGAACACGACAAATATTGAATTACATCTCCTTCAAGAAACGTGATGTCCCTTTTCAATTAGGGACTGACAAAATTAGTGATTAGTGAGGAAACTCAAACAAGCAAATCAAACACGAAAAACCCTCTACATTTCTATGAACTTTCATTGTATATGGCTATTAAATAACGAGACTGGTTACGAAAAAGGGTTTTATTATAAAAATTATTCTACATTGTTCTTTGGTTAGTGCCTTTAGGATCTCTGCCGTTTTTTGATTTACCGCTTCCAATGACTCAAATCGGGTTTCATTCAAAGCAGATTTTTATACTTTTTCTAACTTTTCAAGGAAATCTGAGCATACTAGTTGACGCAAGAACTTTTGGTCAGGAGTCAGATTTTTTGACACCAACTACACACAGACTTTTGTTATGTGTAATTCCTCGTGTAAAATACCCTTAACAAGTTCTTCGTTATCCCGATGATCATTCGACGATCTGCACGCTCAATTTGGTTGATTTTGGTCAGTGTTTCCGGAGTTGAAACAGTCACAGGGCGACCTGGGTGCTGGTCATTTTCAGTGATCTATCGGTCTTCACTAAAACGCTTACACCACTCAAAAAAACGCGCACGAGATAGAGAATTGTCCTCATAGGCCACTTACAATAATTTATATCAGTCAGTCGGAGTTTTTTTTCAATTTAACGAGAAATTTGAGAAAAAACACGTTCGATTCAAACCGCTACTCCACAAATACTATAATAGTGACGGAAACGTATTCTGGAACGTACATAGACAAGATATCTAGACACTCAACCGCAGTCTCGTTATTTAATAACCAGACCTCGTATGTTGTTTATTAACAACTTGTTTTTTACTTGTTTCTGTAATATGATATTTTAATAACAGATATCGGCTGATTTCGCATCACCTTTTGTATTGAATATACAATTATATTTACTATTTTAACGCAAGCACAACAGTAAACATTTTTTCTTATCCAATTATTAAAATATTATCTTATCTAATAAAAATTCATAAAACACTACAAAGCACAAATCGATGTTATCTCTTCAAAACCACAAAATAAATAGGAAAAGATACAAATTGGTTTAAACCATAAGCAGATCACCCAACAGAACTCAAAATTAAGAGTTTGAAACGATTTTTTTTGACAGTTAGGCTGGGAATACTCATAAGTTTTCTTTGAACTGTTTGATTACCTTTTTCAAGATCAGTTTCTTGAGTACTGTGAGAAAATTCCTTCAGATTAGTAGATTTTTGAACTGCCTGCGAAAGCTCTACATCATAGAAAAAACTGGGTGGTTCTATTTAAAAAAATAAATAAATTTGATATTTATGGAGTTAAACTTTGAACACTTTTTATACACATCCTAGGTAAAATAAAAATTTTTTCAACATAGATTCAAATATTAACTTTGCTAAAAACAACCGAATAGAAACCATTTTCATATCTTTAAGGGTATAATCGTAAAAAAATAATTTATAAGGGTCTCAAAGTTTTTAGACAAAAGTTTACTAAAATTTTATGTAAATTTCTAAAATGAATTGATATACATGGTGTTCCACTTAAAATAACAAAGTTACAGTCATCTTTGAAAATATTTTAGTTAAAAAGATCTTATCCGAAAACCCAAATTGTAGAAATTTTCATGATTTTACTATCTAATATTTTGCCATATACAGATAGTTCTAACTGGGACAACCTGTATATAGGTATTAGCCTAGCTATCTCTTGAATATAAATGTAAATCGAAGTAATATTTAAGGTGTCATGTGGTAACGATCTGGAAAAGAATACACGGAAAGGAAAGACCTTTTCCGATATAACAGATGGAGTTGTCATTGATAGATTTGAAGTTTTCAATAGTGTGGAAGTTCTAGCGCCGGAAATAGATGATCTTAGAAGTGACGGAAGGACACCAGTTAACGGTAAGTTCAAGATTAGAAGACAGAATGTGACATTTGTACATATCTTTTCACTTTTACTCCGTACCTTATCTATGTGTAAAGAAAACTTGTACATAAATATATGTTTGCACTTACTTTCTTCTTTCTTTTCTTTCCTTTTCCTCAGCACGCATATAATTTTAATCGTATTATTAGTCTGAAACCCAGGACATAGGCGATATTTGTACAATTATGTGTATTATAATTACAGTAACTTGAAATTATTTAGACATTTTTAAGTGCAATTCAAAAATCCAAATTCATATTATCTTTTTGGAACCTATGAAAGTTACAAAACAATTACGGTCATCTCTGGGTCTGCCACCAGTATAAGGTTAGATGGATTAGTAGGTTAGGTAAGCTGTCAGAATTGGGGATCTTTTAAGATGAAGATGGAAAGGGGCATTGCGAACTGTCAAGAATACACAGTGCTACTACCAGTTTAGAGGCGATATAGAGGAAGTTTCTTTTTATGTGGAAAGCCCTCATATTAGGGCTTTATTACTCTCGAGTAGTTCGAGTAGTGCCTGTCGTATGGAGATGTTGTATGTGGATATTGATCTTGAATTTTTGTAGATTGTAGTATTCGGAAAAAACGTGTCTTGGTAGCTGATTCTTCGAAGAAAGGAGTACCGATCAATCGACGTTCCGAGCGTCTGCAGACGAACAAGGTGCTCATGAACCACGTTTGCCTATCGAGTAAGGCTTGTAAATACTGCTCTATGTTTATGTATTTTGGACAGCATCTTCCGTGGTAATACCGGCGGAACGGAGTAGGTCAACGACCTTTCTTGTATATTCTATGCTATCCAAGTTTCTGGTCAACTCTGGATCGCTTATAACTCGAACGGCGCTCTTCTGTATTCAGTCAAGCATCCTCAGGGATTGCTTGAGATCCGAGCTCCAAATGTGCGAGCAATACTCCAAAGATGGGCGAATCTGGGCTTTGTAGAGGATTAGAAATATAACTTTTTGGTCTAAAAGGGATCTCCAAGTTTTTTTGAACATGTCTTAAGGACCTTAATGACATACACACGCACAGAAGAAGTATATAACTGTCAAATAAAAATATGAAAACCGAGTAATCAAATAATTGACTAAGTATACAAAGACAAATGTTTTCCATCGATTATGGAAGAATAGGTTATATAAAGTTGTACTGGTTGGTTGAGCCGTAACTTTGAGGTTCTTTTTCCAGATTTAGATGTTTAGAGGGAGTGTTGGGTTTTGCTTAACTTTGTGACACTATTTATCACCACAATTAAAAGCTTTACGAAAAATAAAATTCAAATATCTTGAACAAATTCATTAGATAACAATTTCTGTTTCCACACTTCGAGCCAAAACGTGTGCGCTCTCAAAAAACGCATTGTAAAAATCTGAAGTTATAAAAGGAGCAAGAGAGACATTAATATATAGATCAGTCATATCAAAGATAGGGCCCGCGGGCCACTTCCGGCCCCTGGGGCGTATCAATAAGGCCCGCGATCGCAATGCGTCACAGAAAGAAGAATCGTGTTTTTTAGAGCTTTTAGACTACATTCGATTCGTCTACGGATGTTTTAAATACTCGTAATCTCAAGTCTACAGATGTTTATAAGTAATTTCAAGGGCAGCCCGTGCCTAGACAAGCGAGAGAGAAAGACAATATCGCCATCTCTTAGGAACAAGCGGAAATATCCTATTATTGGATAGAATCTTCCACGCGCTTCGAGTCTAGACAAGAACCTTCCTTAACCATATAAAATGAGTGCGTCGGTGCGACGTGAGTCAGTTGAGTCGAGTAATCGAAGCGATACGGTTGGAAAAGG